>NC_142867.1:59757857-60065000 GCF_051225735.1 Oryctolagus cuniculus
TGAAGTCTGCTTCAGGAAGGAGCAGTTTCAAGCACAGTGCAGATGTGAGTTTTCAGGAACATCTAAGCAGAAAATGGACAATGTACACAGTCCACCATACAATACATTCTTTTTTTTAAACTTTTATTTAATGAATACAAATTTCCAAAGTACGACTTATGGATTACAATGGCTACCCCCCATACCGTCCCTCCCACCCACAACCCTCCCCTTTCCCACTCCCTCTCCCCTTCCATTCACATCAAGATTCATTTTCGATTATCTTAATATACAGAAGATCAGCTTAGTATACATTAAGTAAGGATTTCAACAGTTTGCTCCCACACAGAAACATAAAGTGAAAAATAATAGATGATTTTTTTTTAAATGATGATGAAATCAGATCAGAACTATTGTCATGTTTAATCACAGAGAGTCAAGTTGGGAATTGATAATTTCTTTTTTTTTTTTTTTACAGAAGATCAGTTTAGTATGCATTAAGTAAAGATTTCAACAGTTTGCACACCCATAGAAACACAAAGTGAAATATATTGTTTGAGTACTCGTTATAGCAATAAATCTCAATGTACAGCACATTAAGGTCAGAGATCCTACATGGGGAGTAAGTACACAGTGACTCCTGTTGTTGACTTTACAAATTGACACTCCTGTCTATGGCATCAGTAATCTCCCTATGCTCCAGTCATGAGTTTCCAAAGCTATGGAAGCCCTCTGAGTTCTCCGACTCTTAACTTGTTTAGACAAGGTCATAGTCAAAGTGGAGGTTCTCTCCTCCCTTCAGAGAAAGGTACCTCCTTCTTTGAAGACCTGTTCTTTCCACTGGGATCTCACTCACAGAGATCTTTTTGCCAGAGTGTCTTGGCTTTCCATGCCTGAAATACTCTCATGGGCTTTTCAGCCAGATCCGAATGCCTTTAGGGCTGACTCTGAGGCCAGAGTGCTATTTAGGACATCTGCCATTCTATGAGTCTGCTGAGTATCTCGCTTCCCATGTTGGATCCCTCTCCCCTTTATTTATTCTATCGGATAGTGTTAGCAGGTACTAGACTTGTTTATGTGCTCCCTTTGACTCTTAGACCTTTCATTATGATCAATTGTGAACAGAAATTGATCACTTGGAATAGTGAGATGGCATTGGTACATGCCACCTTGATGGGATCGAATTGGAATCCCCTGCTATGTTTCTAACTCTACCATTTGGGGCAAGTCAGCTTGAGCATGTCGCAAATTATACATCTCTTCCCTCTCTTATTCCCACTCTTATGTTTAACAGGGATCACATTTCAGTTAATTTTCAACACTTAAGAATAACTGTGTGATAATTACAGAATTAAACCAGTCATATTAAGTAGAACAGACAAAAAAAACTACTAAGAGGGATAATGTATTAAGTTGTTCATTAACAGTCAGGGCTATGCTGATCAAGTCACCGTTTCTCATAGTGTCCATTTCACTTCAGGAGGTTTCCTTTTTGGTGTTCAGTCAGTTATCACCGATCAGGGAGAACATATGATATTTGTCCCTTTAGGACTGGCTTACTTCACTCAGCATGATGTGTTCCAGATTCCTCCATTTTCTTGCAAATGACCGGATTTCATTGTTTCTTACTGCGGTATAGTATTCTAAAGAGTACATATCCCATAATTTCTTTATCCAGTCTACCGTTGATGCGCATTTAAGTTGGTTCCAGGTCTTGGCTATTGTAAATTGTGTTGCAATAAACATTAGAGTGCAGACCGCTTTTTTGTTTGCCAATTTCATTTCCTTTGGGTAAATTCCAAGGAGTGGGATGGCTGGGTCGAACGGTAGGGTTATATTCAGGTTTCTGAGGAATCTCCAGACTGACTTCCATAGTGGCTTGACCAGTTTGCATTCCCACCAACAGTGGGTTAGTGTCCCTTTTTCCCCACATCCTCGCCAGCATCTGTTGTTGGTAGATTTCTGTATGTGACCCATTCTAACTGGGGTGAGGTGAAACCTCATTGTGGTTTTGATTTGCATTTCCCTGATTGCTAGTGATCTTGAACATTTTTTCATGTGCCTGTTGGCCATTTGGATTTCCTCTTTTGAAAAATGTCTATTGAGGTCCATGGCCCATCTCTTAAGTGGGTTGTTGGTTTTGTTTTTGTGGAGTTTCTTGATCTCTTTGTAGATTCTGGTTATTAACCCTTTATCTGTTGCATAGTTTGCAAATATTTTTTCCCATTCTGTCGGTTGTCTCTTCACTCTCCTGACTGTTTCTTTTGCAGTACAGAAACTGCTCAATTTGATGCAATCCCAATAGTTGTTTTTGGCTTTGACTGCCTGTACCTCTGGGGTCTTTTCCAGAAATTCTTTGCCTGTGCCAATGTCTTGAAGGGTTTCTCCAATGTTCTCTAATAACTTGATGGTGTCAGGACGTAGATTTAGGTCTTTAATCCATGTTGAGTAGATTTTTGTGTAAGGTGTAATGTAGGGGTCTTGCTTCATGCTTCTGCATGTGGAAATCCAGTTTTTCCAGCACCATTTATTGAATAGACTGTCCTTGCTCCAGGAATTGGTTTTAGATCCTTGATCAAATATAAGTTGGCTGTAGATGTTTGGGTTGATTTCTGGTGTTTCAATTCTGTCCCATTGGTCTATCCATCTGTTTCTGTACTAGTACCATGCTGTTTTGATTACAACTGCCCTGTAGTATGTCCTGAAATCTGGTATTGTGATGCCTCCGGCTTTGTTTTTGTTGTACAAGATTGCTTTAGCTATTCGAGGTCTCTTGTGCCTCCATATGAATTTCAGTATCATTTTTTCTAGATCTGAGAAGAATGTCTTTGGTATCTTGATTGGCATTGCATTGAATCTATAAATTGCTTTTGGGAGAATGGACATTTTGATGATGTTGATTCTTCCAATCCATGAGCATAGAAGATTTTTCCATTTTTTGGTATCCTCTTCTATTTCTTTCTTTAAGATTTTGTAATTCTCATCGTAGAGATCTTTAATGTCCTTGGTTAAGTTTATTCCAGGGTATTTGATTGTTTTTGTAGCTATTGTGAATGGGATTGATCTTAGCAGTTCTTTCTCAGCCATGGCATTGCTTGTGTATACAAAGGCTGTTGATTTTTGTGCATTGATTTTATATCCTGCCACTTTGCCAAACTCTTCTATGAGTTCCAATAGTCTCTTAGTAGAGTTCTTTGGATTCTCTAAGTAAAGAATCGTATTGTCTGCAAAGAAGGATAGTTTGACTTCTTCCTTCTCAATTTGTATTCCTTTGATTTCTTTTTCTTGTCTGATGGCTCAGGCTAAAACTTCCAGAACTATGTTAAATAGCAGTGGTGAGAGTGGGCATCCCTGTCTGGTGCCAGATCTCAGTGGAAATGCTTCCAACTTTTCCCCATTCAATAGGATGCTGGCTGTGGGTTTTTATAAATTGCTTTGATTATATTGAGGAATGTTCCTTCTATACCCAATTTGCTTAGAGTTTTCATCATGAAAGGGTGTTGAATTTTATTGAATGCTTTCTCTGCATCAATTGAGATAATCATATGGTTTTTCTTTTGCAGTCTGTTAATGTGGTGAATCACATTGATTGATTTGCGAATGTTGAACCATCCCTGCATACCAGGGATAAATCCCACTTGGTCTGGGTGGATGATTTTTCTGATGTGTTGTTGTATTCTATTGGCCAGAATTTTATTGAGGATTTTTGCGTCTATGTTCATCAGGGATATTGGTCTGTAATTTTCTTTCAGTGCTGCATCTTTCTCTGGCTTAGGGATTAAGGTGATGCTGGCTTCATAGAAAGAATTTGGGAGGATTCCCTCTTTTTCGATTGTTCTGAATAGTTTGAGAGGAAATGGGATTAGTTCTTCTTTAAATGTCTGGTAGAATTCAGCAGTGAATCCATCTGGTCCTGGGCTATTCTTTGTTGGGAGGGCCTTTATTACTGTTTCAATTTCTGTTTCAGTTATGGGTCTATTTAGGTTTTCGATGTCTTCATGGTTCAATTTTGGTAGATTGCATGTGTCCAGGAATCTATCCATTTCTGATAGATTTTCCTGTTTGCTGGCATACAGGTCCTTGTAGTAATTTCTGATGATTCTTTTCATTTCTGTGGTGTCTGTTGTTACATTTCCTTTTTCATCTCTGATTTTATTGATTTGGGTCTTTTCTCTTCTTTTTTTCGTTAGTTGGGCCAATGGGGTGCCAATTTTGTTTATTTTTTCAAAAAACCAGCTTCTCGCTTGGCTGATTTTTTGTAGTTTTTTTTTTTTTGATTCAATCCTGTTAATTTCTTCTCTGGTTTTAATTATTTCTCTTCTCCTACTAGATTTGGGTCTGGTTTGCTGCAGTTTTTCTAGGTCCTTGAGATGCGCTGAAAGCTCATTTATTTGGTACCTTTCCAATTTCTTGATATAGGCACCTATTGCTATAAATTTGCCTCTCAATACTGCTTTTGCTGTATCCCATAAGTTTTGATATGTTGTGTTGTTGTCTTCATTTACTTCCAGAAAGTTTTTGATTTCTCTTTTGATTTCTTGAATGACCCCGTGTTCATTCAGGAGCATGTTGTTCAGTCTCCATGTGTTTGCATACTTTCTGGGGTTTCCTGAGTTGCTAATTTCCAGCTTCATCCCGCTGTGGTCTGAGAAGCTGCATGGTATGATTCTATTCTTTTAAATTTGCTGAGACTTGCTTTATGGCCTAGTACGTGATCAATCCTAGAGAAGGTTCCATGCACTGCTGAGAAGAATGTGAAGTCTTTAGATGTAGGGTTGAAAGTTCTGTAGATATCTGTTAGATCCATTTGGGCAATAGTGTCAATTAAATCTGCTGTTTCCTTGTTGATCTTCTGTCCGGATGATCTGTCTATTTCTGAGAGTGGAGTATTGAACTTCCCCAGTACCATTGTATTGGAATCTAAATCTCCCTTTAAGTCCCTTAACATATCTTTTAAATAGACTGGTGCCCTGTAATTAGGTGCATATACATTTATAATAGTTACATCTTCCTGTTGAATTGAACCCTTAATCATTATATAGTGTCCCTCTTTGTCTCTCTTAACAGTTTTTGTATTAAAGTTTATTTTGTCTGATATTAATATGGCTACACCTGCTTTTTTTTGGTTTCTGTTGGCATGGAATATCTTTTTCCAACCTTTCACTTTCAGTCTGCATGCATCTTTGTTAGAGAGATGTGTTTCTTGTAGGCAACAAATAGTTGGGTTGTGTTCTTTGAGCCAGTCAGCCAAACGGTGTCTTTTAACTGAAGAATTCAGACCATTAATGTACAATGTGACTATTGATACGTAGTGACTTTGTCCTGCCATTTTCCCGGAAATATTTTCTAGTATATGCTTTGAGCTTCCCATGCTCTTTTACTGGTAGGTTTTCTTCCTTTCCCTTCTTTCATATTGATGGCCGTGTTTCTGTGTTTCTGAGTGTAGCACATCTTTAAGTATCTTTTCCAGGGTTGGACGAGTGGTGGCAAACTCTTTCAATTTCTGATTGCTATGAAAGGTCTTTATTTCACCTTCATTCACAAATGAGAGCTTGGCAGGATATAATATTCTGGGCTGGCAATTTTTCTCTCTTAGCACCTGTGCTATGTCTCGCCATTCCCTCCTAGCCTGTAGTGTTTCTGATGAGAAGTCTGCTGTGAGTTTAATTGGAGATCCTCTGAGAGAAATCTGACGTTTCTCTCTTGCACATTTTAGGATCTTTTCTTTATGTTTCACTGTGGTAAGTTTAATTACCACGTGTCGTGGTGAGGATCTCTTTTGGTCATATTTACTAGGGGTTCTATGAGCTTCCTGTACTAGGATGTCTCTGTCCTTCTCCAAACCTGGAAAGTTCTCTGCTAGTATCTCCTAAAAAGGCCTTTTAACCCTTTCTCTCTCTCCATGCCTTCAGGAACTCATAGAACTCGAATGTTGGTTTTTTTAATAGTATCCTGTAGATTCCCAGCAATATTTTTTAGATTTCTAATTTCCTCTTCTTTTCTTTGGTTTGACTGTATGTTTTCCTGTGCTCTGTCTTCTAAGTCCGATATTCTCTCTTCTGCTTCACCCATTCTGTTTTTAAGGCTTTCTAATGTGTTTGTCATTTGATCTATTGAGCTCTTCATTTCGTTTTGATTTCTCTTCACTATCACACTTTCCTGTTCTACTAGTTTCTGCGTTTCACTTTGATTCTTCCTTAAAATTTCATTTTCACGAGAGAGATTTTCAATCCTGTCCAATAAGGATTTCTGTAGTTCAAGGATTTGCTTTTGAAAACTTCCAAATGTTCTTATCATAAATTTTTTGAAATCCGTATCTTGCATTTCTTCTATCTCATCATCTTCATAATCTTGGTTTGGGGTGTTTTGTTTATTTGGAGGCATCATAGTGTCATCGTTGATCTTGTTCCCTCAATTTCTGTGTTTGTTGCTTGCCATAGTTAATTCTTGTTTCATCACTGTGCGTTTTTTTTTTAAATATTTTTTTATTTTATTTTATACTATGTCTGTGTTAAGTGGACTGCCTGCTGTTGGAGGAGCCTTGGAGGCTTGAGATGGGTGCGGCCTGAGAGCTCTGCTTGGCTCTTCCTGGTTACGGGTGTGCAATGGTGACACCCTCAGGTTATGCGTGGTAAATCTCTCTCTATTTATTTATTTATTTATTTATTTATTTATTTTATTCAGGGGGTAAGTAACACCGCACGGCACGGCTGTGCAGAATTGATGGTATTTAGCTTCCAGTCTCTGGCTTCTACCCAAAGAGTCTGTGTAGGCTCCTCTGGACTCCCACTGGGTTGCCTAGGCTACTGAATTGTAGTGCCTCAGTTCCTTAGCTCTCCCCTGTTGATATGTAAATCCAGAGAGGGGGCCTGCTCTTTGTCTTTTGCGAATTCTTCAAGCCTTGCAGCCTTGCAACCTTTGCAAGGTTAGGGGAAAGAGAAACCCCCAAGCTTTTTTTTTTTCCTTCTTTCTGGTAGTGAGTTTGCTGCACTTTCTGGCCCCCCTCTAGATTCTGACCCCCGTTTCCCCACCAATGTCTCGGGTTATTGAGCTCACCTCCCCTTCCAGCGCCGATGTGTGGACTCGGAGCCCTGGACGTCGCAACTCTCCCCGCTGTTGTCTTTGTGACATGCACTCCCCTTCCTGCACTGGCACGCAGACCCTGCGGCTTCCATGGCACCCGCAGCACCCGCAGCACCCGCAGCACCCGCAGCTCCCGCGGCTCGGCTTCCACATGGTAGGCGACCTTGTTCTCCCAGTAGGTCCTCCGATTCACAGCAAATCGATCCAGAAGAGTTTCCTCTGCAATATTTTCCTGGTTCTTTTTTCTGAGGCTACCGTAACTCCCCTTTTATTAAACTAAATTTTCCTGGACTATCGGTGCACACCCTCACTATTCCACCATCTTGGCTCCACCCACCATAGAATACATTCACTGAAATTTAAATACCTGCCTAATCTCAGAAATTAACAAAAGTCATGGAAATATGGAACAGATATGTTGACAAGTAAAGAAGAGTATTTAGTTTAAAGGAAATAACGTGAAGATAATAAAATAGTGCAGTAAAACGAAAGTCAGCAAATGTTTTCCACAAAACGACAGAGCTTAAGCATTTTATAGTACTCACTGAGAAGTTTATCACAAAAGTGCACACAGACAACATCTAAGTAAACATGTATAACTGTATTATCTTAAAAATTTCATTTAAAAAACTGGTGATGTGTTTGATTTTGTCTTTTGCCTCTAGTTTGTTAATCTCTGCTATAAGACTCTTATTTTGATATAGTAAGCAGTAGAAAAGTAGATATATTTGGGTTACAAAAGGCAAGACTAAGAAAATTTTACATTTGAAAAAGCACTATCATGCCCTTGATTATCAGCTAGGTTATCAATGATGGAATGCGAAAATGTACTTAATAATCTGAAATATCTTCTATTTTTTGGATCTTCCTTTTTCAGTAAGTGGTTCTAGGAGCAGGCTGGATTTTCCACAAGGGAAAGGAGTGTTCTTCAAAAAGATCTCTTGTTCCCGTATCACTTTGTTGATGGAGGCAGATGATTCTTCCCACTTACTAAGATACAGCAAAATATTGTGCCAAAAAGAACCTACTCTTCTTTGGTAATGTAACTATAATCTTTTTCCTCATTATGTGATAATTCAACAGCAGACTTCATGCCTTAGGGTAGAGTGAGTCAAGTCAGAGGAGCCAAAACAACTTGATATTTTTCTTTGCTCAAGGCTGTTTTCCAGGCTGAGCCATTGCAAAGACAATCACCGCTTAGGCAACTGAAATATCTCAAAAGACCAGTTGATTAATAGCACAAGAAATTCTTTTTTTTCAACTTTTATTTAATAAATATAAATTTCCAAAGTACAACTTTCGAATTCTAGCGGCTTCTCCCCCCATAACCTCTCTCTCACCTGCAACCACCCCATCTCCCACTCCCTCTCCCATCCCATTCTACATCAAGATTCATTTTCAATTATCTTTATATACGGAATTAACTTAATAGATACTAAGTAAAGATTTCAACAGTTTGCACCCACACAGATACACAAAGTATAACATACTGTTTTAGTAGTAGTTTTACCGTTAATTCACGTAGTACAACAAATTAAGGACAGAGATCTTACTTGGGGAGTAGGTGCACAGTGACTCTTGTTGTTGATTTAATAATTGACACTCTTATTTATGATGTCAGTAGTCACCCGAGGCTCCTGTCATGAGCTGTCATGGCTAGGAAAGCCTCTTGAGTTCACCAACTAAGAAATTCTTGAGATTCATACAAAGGTAGACTCTTGAGTGGCCAAGATTGTTATGAGTTGAAACTTATAGAAACAGAACAAGACAAAGTGCTTGTTGCTTGATGCAAACAGGATGAAATGTCCTGGTATAGATCGGTGATAGAAAGAATGCAGTGGATTCCAGAGGTGAGTTTGAAAACCTAACAGTGCAAGGATGGGAGAGAAGCTAAGGGGTTTAAACGTGTGTGTGATAACAACAATTAATTTTTCAAAAGTCCTGCGATTGTACATTAACAAAACATTTCTGGTTGTCTGGTAAGTCTCTCCAGGCTTAGATCAAATGAAATGATTGTGCATTCTGACTTCATGGTAGGTCTATTTTAGAGATTGTTCATGACAGTTTTGTTGGCAGACCTGCAGAAAAGCAAATGTTAATATGGTCTCCTGTAGACATTGAAATCTATACAGGTTGGGAGGTAACAACAGTGACCTGGTTGCTTGCTCTGACAAGAAAAATCAGGGATGCAGCCCTAAGACAATCTTTTCTGTGCATACTCTGTGTTTCTGAGAGAGCATGGATTTTCATAGGAGAGAGATTAGCTTTATGTTCTTATTTAATAAAATACACTTGTCAATTTGTATTTTATATGCACTTTTATATTTATACAGTATTTAGCTTCTTACCTAGTGGATTGAAAGCAGCTTAAGGTAGTTCATCATGCACAAGATGAGGATGCTAATAAATTCCTGACCATTGGAACTCGGGACAGGTCTGTATCACAGAAAATTGTGAGAATGTGAAAAGTGGGCCTTTGCTCCATACTGGTTATGTCACCACTCTCTTGGAAATGTAATATATCTGACTTACCCATTAGTTTCAGGAGTACCTTCTGCTAAATGATATATTGCCTGTCTGCACATAAAAAATCTTTTTTGTGTCTCAAAACCACATGAATATCACAGAATGATTGTCTGCATCCTCATATCATAGGCCTTGAGGAAAATATTTTTGCCTATGGGTAAAAGGATTTCCAAATTGGCTGTTAAATATTAATAGAACAGGATTTCCTTTTGTAGTATGTTCCAACCAAAAGAAAGGACAATGATTTAATCAGCTTCTTTAGAGGTGCATTTCCATGATTTTTTCAGCAAAACTACATAAAATTGACCATTAATCCATCCAATCACTGTGTCTGAATACAAATGCAGTCAATCTAACAGAATATGTCTTCATAAAGACCTCTGGGGATATAAAAGGGAGTGCTGGATCATGAAACCCTTGTCTGTTGGAGAACACTTTGCCTGTATCTTTCTGTCACTTGATTGTCTACTGGATGTGAAGAAGCCTATATTATGTCTATTTAGCCCTTGCTCATTCTCTCTTCTTTGGTCTACTTTGGTCTCTGAAACAAAAGAAAGTGCAGGAGGAATAGGGACCATCAAGAAATAAGAGCTCCATCAGGGTCTCTCAGTTGTTCTCGTATCTCAAATTAGATGGTGAACCCAGACTACTATTTTTTCTTTTCTTCGTATGTCTCATTGTCTGTGTTTTGGCTACTCCAACGCTGGTGATGCCCAGACAAATCAGGTAAATCTTAGAGTTATGAAATCTCTACTAATGAGAAAATAGTCTGCCAAAGAAGAGCAGGCTCACCCTTCTTAGTAAAATAAAGGTGAAAATGACCTCATAATTTAAGTAAAACTAAAACCAAACCAAATCAAATAAAAACAAACACAAAAGGGAAAGAGCATGGAACTCATAGTGGATACACCACAAGATTATCTCATTGGAGTGTTGCCTAAACTAAATATGAAGAGATGTAAACCTAATGCAGTTTTTGTAAGAAGGATGAATTCTATACAATTTTAGGCACGAATTGATGACAAGACAAACTTTGTTATTTCTACTATGTACTCCTGAGTGACAGTGGGTTTGCCCAAGGTGAAGAGTTATAGCTAACTACATAAATCCATTGTAATATTGCTTTGAAATTTTATATTTATTTTTCTACATACTTTTAGTTTCATGTTTTACTTATATGAGTTGTTTGAGTATCAAGGCATATTAAAGATGACAAAAATATTTAACGAGGTCCTAGGAAACAAGGCACAAAACTGCCCTATGTCACTAATCTCTGTAATCACTCTTGATTTCACTCCCTGTTAACTACCCTCACTGTTAACAAATTATTTCTTATTCTCCAGAGGTTAGTTGATATTTATAGGAAAAAAATGGAAACAAATCCTGTTAAATGAATTACAAATCCCAGGAATCATTGAAAGACATTACAGGGTCCAGCAATCTGGCATAGCAGGTAAAGCCACCACCTGCGGTGCCAGGATCCAATATGGGCGCTGGTTCTAGTCTCAGCTGCTCTACTTCTGATCCAGCTCTCTGCTACGGCCTAGGAAAGCAGTGGAAGACGGCCCGGGTGCTTGGGTCCCGCACCCGAGTTGGAGAACTGGAGGAAGCTCCAGACTCTTGCTTTGGATCGGCTCAGCTCCAGCCATTATGGCCACTGGGGTGTGAACCAGCAATGCCTCCCTCAATATGTCCCAGGTGTTTGTTACCACTCTCAGACACTTCATCCACGCTTGGGTGAATATATCATGATTTTTTGAAAAGTATGACACCAGTTTTTTGATTTTTGCCCCCAAATTTAATGCTCCCAGTCCCAATCCTTGCTTCTTGTATGCAAAGAGGACGCAGGACCTCTTCAGGTCTGGTGACCCCAGTGCAGGTGCTTTAATAGATTCCAGCCTTAGCAGTGAGAATATCCAAGATTATATCTAGTTAGAATCTCTTTCTTGAAATGACAGCCCTCTGTTGAGGTTGTAGCTCTGGCAGAGCCTTTTATGAGCTACCATCAGACAGCAATGAATGGGAACGCTTTCTCCA
This sequence comes from Oryctolagus cuniculus, assembly GCF_051225735.1. Classification (NCBI taxonomy): domain Eukaryota; kingdom Metazoa; phylum Chordata; class Mammalia; order Lagomorpha; family Leporidae; genus Oryctolagus; species Oryctolagus cuniculus. Next base: position 59,769,483 of record NC_142867.1, read on the forward strand.
TAACCTCTTGACTTCACCTATTTTAGTTGATGTTTGGTACCAGTGACTCCACATTGATATGACAACTTTTGTATTTTCTTATTGTAATCAATATCATTTTCTGAAAAACCTGCATATTGGTCATCCTGTAGCCATATGTTTTTGCTCCTCATTGTCAGGATGGACCCATCCTGGTTGCTGATCTGATCTGGTTCTATATCAGGAGGGAGGTAATTGACAACCAGGAGTCAGTGTCAAAACTCTTTTGGCCACTTGTGAGCAACAAAGAAATTTTAGGAGGAGATTTACTTGGGTTAAGCTTATCTGCAGTGTATTATCAAATATAACACTATTTGTAATGTGGTGATAATTATCATCTCACCGGGTCAGAAGTGAGTTAGGAGTTAGGAATTGTACCTCTGTAGAAATCTGACAGGCACCAGGCATAAAGTCCAAAAAGGAAAATACAAAACAAAGCCAACAAAAATTAAAGAAGTAAATATTGCATCTTTAAAACAATGAACAGAGTTATAATCAACTAAAAGGGTATTACAGTTTTGAGACACAGACACAGTTTTGAGGTTGACCATTTTCATAAATGCATCAAGAAAAATTGATTTACTATGTAGTCATCTCAGAATCTAAAAGCTATCAAAGTTAGGAAACATTCCATGTCAGACTTTAATTTTTTTTTAAAATCATGCTATCTAATCTTTAGATGTTTCAGCACCCAATAAGAACCAATAAATTTATTTACTCATTATAAATGAAATCAGGCATTGTATGTATTCCTAGATATGTCAATATTTCTAGCCAAATCCTGTAATGATGAGCACAGATTCCTTGGACATGTACAAAAAATCATATTTCTGTGAAAACAAAAATACTCAGTTTCTGAAGTTTGTAAGTATTAAATAAGAAGAGCCTAATGGCTTTTTCTATGTTTACACAAATATACTTTATCAAGTGATGTAAAACTTTAGACAACTAAAGAAAAAATTTTATTTCTATTTAGAAGACAAATATTGAGGGGGCGGAGCCAAGATGGCGGAATAGTGAGGGTGCGCACCAATAGTCTGGGAAAATTTAGTTTAATAAAAGTAGAGTTATGGTAGCCTCAGAAAAAGGATCAGGAAAAAGTTGCAGAGGAAACTCTTCTGGATCTAGTGGCTGTGACTCGGAGGACCTACAGGGAGAGCAAGGTCGGCTGAGCCACGGGAGCCACAGGGTCTGCGCACCAGTGCTGGAAGGGGAGTGGATGTGACACAGACGACCAGCAGGGAGAGCAGGGACGCCCAGGGCTCCGAGTCCACACATCGGCGCTAGAAGGGGAGGTGAGCTCAGTAACCCGAGACATTGGCGGGGAAACGGCAGACAGAATCTAGAGGGAAGTGGGCTTGAGGCGGGAAAGTTCACCAGACTGACTACAGGAGAGAAGGAAAAAAAAATGTGGGGGGGGGGTACTGGTACAGACGAGTTTCTCTCTCTGCCAACCTTGCAAAGGTGAGCAAGAGACAAAGAGCAGGCCCCACTAAGGGATATACATAACAAAAGGGTAGAGCTAAGGAACTGAGGCACTACAATTCAGTAGCCTAGGCAACCCAGTGGGAGTCCGAAGGAGAAACTGAGCCTGCACAGACTCTTTGGGTAGAAGCCAGAGATCGGAAGCTAAATACCATCAATTCTGCTCAGCCATGCGATATTACTTACCTCCTGAATAAAAAAATAAAATAAAATAAATAAATAAATAAAAAGAGAGAGAATTTACCACACATAACCTGAGGGTATCAACTTTGCACATCCATAACCCAGAAGAACCAAGCAGAGCTCTCAGGCCACACCCATCTCAAGCCTCCAAGGCTCCTCCAACAGCAGGCAGTCCACTTAACACAGACATAGTATTAAAAAAAAACTCACAGTGAGGGAAGAAGAATTAACAATGCCAAGCAACAAACACAAAAATCGAGGGAACAAGATCAATGATGACACTATGACGCCTCCAAATAAACAAAACACCCCAAGCCAAGAGTATGAAGATGATGAGATAGAAGAAATGCAAGATACGGATTTCAAAAAATTTATGATAAGAACATTTGGAAGTTTTCAAAAGCAAATCCTTGAACTACAGAAATCCTTATTGGACAGGATTGAAAATCTCTCTCGTGAAAATGAAATTTTAAGGAAGAATCAAAATGAAACTCAGAAACTAGTAGAACAGGAAAGTGTGATAGTGAAGAGAAATCAAAACGAAATGAAGAGCTCAATAGATCAAATGACAAACACATTAGAAAGCCTTAAAAACGGAATGGGTGAAGCAGAAGAGAGAATGTCGGACTTAGAAGACAGAGCACAGGAAAACATACAGTCAAACCAAAGAAAAGAAGAGGAAATTAGAAATCTAAAAAATATTGCTGGGAATCTACAGGATACTATTAAAAAAACCAACATTTGAGTTCTATGAGTTCCTGAAGGCATGGAGAGAGAGAAAGGGTTAAAAGGCCTTTTTAGGAGATACTAGCAGAGAACTTTCCAGGTTTGGAGAAGGACAGAGACATCCTAGTATAGGAAGCTCATAGAACCCCTAGTAAATATGATCAAAAGAGATCCTCACCATGACACGTGGTAATTAAACTTACCACAGTGAAACATAAAGAAAAGATCCTAAAATGTGCAAGAGAGAAACGTCAGATTTCTCTCAGAGGATCTCCAATTAAACTCACAGCAGACTTCTCATCAGAAACACTATAGGCTAGGAGGGAATGGCGAGACATAGCACAGGTGCTAAGAGAGAAAAATTGCCAGCCCAGAATATTATATCTTGACAAGCTCTCATTTGTGAATGAAGGTGAAATAAAGAACTTTCATAGCAATCAGAAATTGAAAGAGTTTGCCACCACTCGTCCAACCCTGGAAAAGATACTTAAAGATGTGCTACACTCAGAAACACAGAAACACGGCCATCAATATGAAAGAAGGGAAAGGAAGAAAACCTACCAGTAAAAGAGCATGGGAAGCTCAAAGCATATACTAGAAAATATTTTCGGGAAAATGGCAGGACAAAGTCACTATGTATCAATAGTCACATTAAACGTTAATGGACTTAACTCTTCAGTTAAAGGTGCAGACTGGCTGCATGGATTAAGGAACAAAACTCAACTATTTGCTGCCTACAAGAAACACATCTCTCTAACAAAGATGCATGCAGACTGAAAGTGAAAGGTTGGAAAAAGATATTCCATGCCAACAGAAACCAAAAAAAAAGCAGGTATAGCCATATTAATATCAGACAAAATAAACTTTAATACAAAAACTGTTAAGAGAGACAAAGAGGGACACTATATAATGATTAAGGTTCAATTCAACAGGAAGATGTAACTATTATAAATGTATATGCACCTAATTACAGGGCACCGGTCTATTTAAAAGATATGTTAAGGGACTGAAAGGGAGACTTAGATTCCAATACAATAGTACTGGGGAAGTTCAATACTCCACTCTCAGAAATAGACAGATCATCCGGACAGAAGATCAACAAGGAAACAGCAGATTTAATTGACACTATTGCCCAAATGGATCTAACAGATATCTACAGAACTTTCAACCCTACATCTAAAGACTTCACATTCTTCTCAGCAGTGCATGGAACCTTCTCTAGGATTGATCACGTACTAGGCCATAAAGCAAGTCTCAGCAAATTTAAAAGAATAGAATCATACCATGCAGCTTCTCAGACCACAGCGGGATGAAGCTGGAAATTAGCAACTCAGGAAACCCCAGAAAGTATGCAAACACATGGAGACTGAACAACATGCTCCTGAATGAACACGGGGTCATTCAAGAAATCAAAAGAGAAATCAAAAACTTTCTGGAAGTAAATGAAGACAACAACACAACATATCAAAACTTATGGGATACAGCAAAAGCAGTATTGAGAGGCAAATTTATAGCAATAGGTGCCTATATCAAGAAATTGGAAAGGTACCAAATAAATGAGCTTTCAGCGCATCTCAAGGACCTAGAAAACTGCAGCAAACCAGACCCAAATCTAGTAGGAGAAGAGAAATAATTAAAACCAGAGAAGAAATTAACAGGATTGAATCAAGAAAAAAAAAAAAAAACTACAAAAAATCAGCCAAGCGAGAAGCTGGTTTTTTGAAAAAATAAACAAAATTGGCACCCCATTGGCCCAACTAACGAAAAAAAGAAGAGAAAAGACCCAAATCAATAAAATCAGAGATGAAAAAGGAAACATAACAACAGACACCAGAGAAATAAAAAGAATCATCAGAAATTACTACAAGGACCTGTATGCCAGCAAACAGGAAAATCTATCAGAAATGGATAGATTCCTGGACACATGCAATCTACCAAAATTGAACCATGAAGACATCGAAAACCTAAATAGACCCATAACTGAAACAGAAATTGAAACAGTAATAAAGGCCCTCCCAACAAAGAAAAGCCCAGGACCAGATGGATTCACTGCTGAATTCTACCAGACATTTAAAGAAGAACTAATCCCATTTCCTCTCAAACTATTCAGAACAATCGAAAAAGAGGGAATCCTCCCAAATTCTTTCTATGAAGCCAGCATCACCTTAATCCCTAAGCCAGAGAAAGATGCAGCACTGAAAGAAAATTACAGACCAATATCCCTGATGAACATAGACGCAAAAATCCTCAATAAAATTTTCGCCAACAGAATACAACAACACATCAGAAAAATCATCCACCCAGACCAAGTGGGATTTATCCCTGGTATGCAGGGATGTTTCAACATTCGCAAATCAATCAATGTGATTCACCACATTAACAGACTGCAGAGAAAAACCATATGATTATCTCAATTGATGCAGAGAAAGCATTCAATAAAATTCAACACCCTTTCATGATGAAAACTCTAAGCAAATTGAGTATAGAAGGAACATTCCTCAATATAATCAAAGCAATTTATGAAAAAACCACAGCCAGTATCCTATTGAATGGGGAAAAGTTGGAAGCATTTCCACTGAGATCTGGCACCAGACAGGGATGCCCACTCTCACCACTGCTATTTAACATAGTTTTGGAAGTTTTAGCCTGAGCCATCAGACAAGAAAAAGAAATCAAAGGAATACAAATTGAGAAGGAAGAAGTCAAACTATCCTTCTTTGCAGACAATACGATTCTTTACTTAGAGGATCCAAAGAACTCTACTAAGAGACTATTGGAACTCATAGAAGAGTTTGGCAAAGTGGCAGGATATAAAATCAATGCACAAAAATCAACAGCCTTTGTATACACAAGCAATGCCATGGCTGAGGAAGAACTGCTAAGATCAATCCCATTCACAATAGCTTCAAAAATAATCAAATACCTTGGAATAAACTTAACCAAGGATGTCAAAGATCTCTACAATGAGAATTACAAAATCTTAAAGAAAGAAATAGAAGAGGATACCAAGAAGTGGAAAAATCTTCCATGCTCATGGATTGGAAGAATCAACATCACAAAATGTCCATTCTCCCAAAAGCAATTTATAGATTCAATGCAATGCCAATCAAGATATCAAAGATATTCTTCTCAGATCTAGAAAAAATGATACTGAAATTCATATGGAGGCACAAGAGACCTCGAATAGCTAAAGCAATCTTGTACAAGAAAAACAAAGCTGGAGGCATCACAATACCAGATTTCAGGACATACTACAGGGCAGTTGTAATCAAAACAGCATGGTACTAGTACAGAAACAGATGGATAGACCAATGGAACAGAATTGATACACCAGAAATCAACTCAAACATCTACAGCGAACTTATATTTGATCAAGGATCTAAAACCAATTCCTGGAGCAAGGACAGTCTATTCAATAAATGGTGCTGGAAAAACTGGATTTCCATGTGCAGAAGCATGAAGCAAGACCCCTACATTACACCTTACACAAAAATCTACTCAACATGGATTAAAGACCTAAATCTACGTCCTGACACCATCAAGTTATTAGAGAACATTGGAGAAACCCTGCAAGATATTGGCACAGGAAAAGAGTTTCTGGAAAAGACCCGGGAGGCACAGGCAGTCAAAGCCAAAAACAACTATTGGGATTGCATCAAATTGAGCAGTTTCTGTACTGCAAAAGAAACAGTCAGGAGAGTGAAGAGACAACCGACAGAATGGGAAAAAATATTTGCAAACTATGCAACAGATAAAGGGTTAATAACCAGAATCTACAAAGAGATCAAGAAACTCCACAAAAACAAAACCAACAACCCACTTAAGAGATGGGCCATGGACCTCAATAGACATTTTTCAAAAGAGGAAATCCAAATGGCCAACAGGCACATGAAAAAATGTTCAAGATCACTAGCAATCAGGGAAATGCAAATCAAAACCACAATGAGGTTTCACCTCACCCCAGTTAGAATGGGTCACATACAGAAATCTACCAACAACAGATGCTGGCGAGGATGTGGGGAAAAAGGGACACTAACCCACTGTTGGTGGGAATGCAAACTGGTCAAGCCACTATGGAAGTCAGTCTGGAGATTCCTCAGAAACCTGAATATAACCCTACCGTTTGACCCAGCCATCCCACTCCTTGGAATTTACCCAAAAGAAATGAAATTGGCAAACAAAAAAGCGGTCTGCACTCTAATGTTTATTGCAACACAATTTACAATAGCCAAGACCTGGAACCAACTTAAATGCGCATCAACGGTAGACTGGATAAAGAAATTATGGGATATGTACTCTTTAGAATACTATACCGCAGTAAGAAACAATGAAATCCGGTCATTTGCAAGAAAATGGAGGAATCTGGAACACATCATGCTGAGTGAAATAAGCCAGTCCTAAAGGGACAAATACCATATGTTCTCCCTGATCGGTGATAACTGACTGAACACCAAAAAGGAAACCTCCTGAAGTGAAATGGACACTATGAGAAACGGTGACTTGCTCAGCATAGTCCTGACTGTTAATGAACAACTTAATACGTTATCCCTCTTAGTATATTTTTTGTCTGTTCTACTTAATACTACTGGTTTAATTCTGTAATTAATACACAGTTATTCTCAAGTGTTGAAATTTAACTGAAATGTGATCCCTGTTAAACATAAGAGTGGGAATAAGAGAGGGAAGAGATGTATAATTTGGGACATGCTCAAGCTGACTTGCCCCAAATGGTAGAGTTAGAAACATAGCAGGGGATTCCAATTCAATCCCATCAAGGTGGCATGTACCAATGCCATCTCACTATTCCAAGTGATCAATTTCAGTTCACAATTGATCATAATGAAAGGACTAAGGGTCAAATGGATCACATAAACAAGTCTAGTGCCTGCTAATACTAACCGATAGAATAAATAAAGGGGAGAGGGATCCAACATGGGAAGCGAGATACTCAGCAGACTCATAGAATGGCAGATGTCCTAAATAGCACTCTGGCCTCAGAATCAGCCCTAAAGGCATTCGGATCTGGCTGAAAAGCCCATGAGAGTATTTCAGGCATGGAAAGCCAAGACACTCTGGCAAAAAGATCTCTGTGAGTGAGATCCCAGTGGAAAGAACAGGTCTTCAAAGAAGGAGGTACCTTTCTCTGAAGGGAGGAGAGAACCTCCACTTTGACTATGACCTTGTCTAAATAAGATAAGAGTCGGTGAACTCAAAAGGCTTCCATAGCCTTGGAAACTCATTAAGGAGCGTAGGGAGATTACTGATGCCATAAACAGGAGTGTCAATTTGGAAATTCAACAACAAGAGTCACTGTGCACTTACTCCTCATGTAGGATCTCTGTCCTTAATGTGCTGTACATTGAGATTTAACAAGTACTCAAACAGTATTTTTCACTTTGTGTTTCTATGTGGGTGCAAACTGTTGAAATCTTCACTTAATGTATACTAAACTGATCTTCTCTATATAAAAAAAATTGAAAATGAATCTTGATAAGAATGGAAGGGGAGAGAGAGCAGGAAAGGGGAGGGTTGCAGGTGGAAGGGAAGTCATTGCAGGGGGGAAGCCAATGTAATCCATAAGCTGTACTTTGGAAATTTACATTCATTAAATAAAAGTTTTTTAAAAAAGAAGACAAATATTTAAGTATAGAACCAACAATGTTTTAAGTAAATTTTTATCACTTTGTGGAATCTCATATAATTAACTCTTGTTTGATCTCTGTTAGCAGTTTTATGAATTGATCAGTTTCCTTTTTAGACTCCTAGAAAGTTTTATTTAGTTATTTATCTTAAATTTGCTAGAAACCTGCATCTAATTATAAATGTTAAAAGCTCTTTAAAATTTAATTGTAAATCTTTCTAGAGAAAACTCAGAACTGTGGATGACTCACCATGGTTAAAATTCTGATAATAACTCAGCAAGCAATGCAAATTTAGTTATTTCCATTGAATGCAGCATTTTAGAAACAGCAATAGTGTTTCACAAACCTATCCTGCCCTTTATGGCCTCTGGTTCTGTGATGGGAGGAACAGTACCAAAGATTTTTGAAAGGCTCCCAGGGTCCTTATCCATTACAAAAGAAATCATGATTGATATTGTTCCACCAAGATCAGCATGCTTTCATAAATTTTAAATATCTAGACTAGTTACACCAGTAGCATACTTATACAAACAGAACTTAAAGTTTATCATCATTTCCAGATTTGACAATGTTTGCCATGTAGTCCAACACATCTAATTAGCTGTTATCTCTACAAGATGAGAGATGCATGCTCTGAAAATTTCCAGGAGTCTATTTGGAAATCTCAGGGAAAAAAAAGTTAATTTAGAATTTTCATCTGAGGTAACTTATCTAAGATGGCAATGATTAAATTATTTGGTCACAAGATGACCTCAGATCATTGTGTAATAATAGTTATCTGTTTAATTGGGGTGATTTAACCAGGATTACAGCTAGATTTAATCAGAGTTATAAAGGGACCACTTAAATTGGAGGAATCTGGAAAATATTATGCTGAGTGAAATAAGCCAGTCCCAAAGGGACAAATATCATATGTTCTCCCTGATCAGTGACAACTAACCGAGCACCAAAAAGGAAACCTGTTAAAGTGAAATGGTGACTTGATCAGCCTTTGCCCTGACTGTTGATGAACAACTTGATACGTTATCCCTCTTAGTATTTTTTTCTCTGTTCTGCTTAATACTATTGGTTTAATTCTGTAATTCATACACAGTTATTCTTAAGTGTTGAAACTTAACTGAAAAGTGATCCCTGTTAAATATAAGAGTGGGAATAAGAGAGGGAAGAGATGTACAATTTGGGACATGTGCAAGCTGACTTGCCCCAAATGGTAGAGTTAGAAATTCCAATTCAGTCCCATCAAGGTTGCATGTACCAATGCCATTTCACTAGTCCATTTGATCAATTTGTGTTCACAATTGATCATAATGATAGGGCTAAGAATCAAAGGGATCACATAAACAAGACTAGTGTCTGAAAATACTAACTGATAGAATAAACAAAGGGAGAGAACGATCCAACATGGGAAGCAAGATACACAGCAGACTCATAGAATGGTGGATGTCCTAAACAGCACTCTGGCCTCAGAATCAGCCCTTAAGCCATTCGGATCTGGCTGAAAAGCCCATGAGAGTATTTCAGGATGGAAAGCCAAGACACTCTGGCAAAAAAAAAAAAAAAGAAAAAAGAAAAAAGAAAAACCAAAACCTAAATGAAAGATCTCCGCGAGTAAGATCCCAGTGGAAAGAACAGGTCATCAAAGAAGGAGGTACCTTTCTCTGAAGGGAGGAGAGAACGTCCACTTTGACTACGACCTTGTCTAAATATGATCAGAGTCGGTGAACTCAAAAGGCTTCCATAGCTTTGGCAGCTCATGACAAGAGCCTAGGGTGATTACTGAGGCCATAAACAAGAGTGTCAATTTGTTAAGTCAAGAAAAGGAATCACTGTGCACTTACTCCTCATGTAGGATCTCTGTCCTTAGTGTGCTGTACATTGAGATTTAATGCTATAACTAGTACTCAAACAGTATTTTTTACTTTATGTTTCTATGTGGGTGCAAACTGTTGAAATCTTTACTTAATATATACTAAACTGATCTTCTGTATATAAAGATAATTGAAAATGAATCTTGATGTGAATGGAAGGGGAGATGGAGCGGGAAAGGGGAGGGTTGTGTGTGGGAGGGAAGTTATGGGGGGGAAGCCATTGTAATCCATAAGCTGTACTTTGCAAATTTATATGCATTAAATAAAAGTTGAAAAAAAATAAATAAATAAAGTAAATATCTTTTAAAAATCTTAGATCTTTTAAGATTTATTATTCCTAACCCATCAAAACCTACTAAAGACAACAGGGAATATAAGATATTATCTTTCCAAATAAACAAGTTTTTTTTCTTGTTCAGTTACCAAAAAGTAAAGAAAACTTGCTGCCTTGGTTTGTTTCTTCTTGTGGGAAGCCATCTGGACAGCCTAGAATTTAAATAGACAGTAGAATAATGTGTCTAAGATAATGAGTATACACCGTATTATAAAATAGTGTAAATAAGAAAAACTTGAGGGCTTTTTTTTGCATGTGAACTATATCTAATACAGCATTGGAAAATAAATAATTAAATAATACAGTCTTAAAGAAAGCCTTTAGACATTTGTTATAAAAGTCCTTTGTCTTTCTTAGCTTCTATTTTTCTTGATAAATTGGATTTCCAAGTGAGTTACCCTCTTGCCTCTGTAACAGTACATTTTCCCCTTTCTTTTTATTATTATGTTTTTTATGTTTCTTTACTTTAAACTATTTAAAATAGTTTATTCTTAAATGTTTAAACACACAGAAAAGCAGAGAATGTAAACTGACAATTTTGTTCACACCCAGATTTAAAAACTAGAGATTTGAATGTTTATTTAATTACATTTATAATTTTATATGTATTTATTATTGTAATCCAGAAAAAGAAAAAAAGAAGTGGTGGGGGAGAACAGGAGGGAGAGGGAGGGAACATCATTATATTCTTAGAATTGAATCTATGAACTACATTAAATTTATTTCCTTTGTATTAATATCACATTAACATGAAAAGAGTAACAGATGGCATAAAAGATGGAAGGATGACATTCAGAAGAGAAAGATGGGATGATGTATAACTTAATAGAAATGTTCATAGGGAAGGAAATGTATTGGTAAAGGCCCAGTTTTCCTGGACATCCATTAAGCAGTGACCCAACAAAAAATAATGTAGCTGGCATATGCAGACTTTTTAAGTATTATTTATTTATTTGGAAGACAGAGTTACAGATAGGCAGAGTCAGAGGCACATAGAGAGACCTTCCAACCACTTCTTCACTCCCCAAATGGTAACGACAATGCCTGGAGCTGGGCAATCTGAAGCCAGGAGCTAGGAGCTTCTTCCAGGTCTCCTGGCCAGGTATAGGGGCCCAAGGACTTGGACCATCCTCCGCTGCTTTCTCAGGCCATAGCCGAGAGCTGAGAGCCTATATGGGATGCTGGCATTGTAGGCAGCGGCTTTACCTGCTGCACACAACAGCACCTGCCCCAGACCTATGCAGTTTTAAGGGCAGACTATGCAAGGCTGAAATTCATAGGGCAGGCTGACTGGAGAGTATGTTGGACCTCTCCAGCCTGGGGTAAGCGAAGCTCCTATCTACAGGTGGTATATCTTCTTCCTCAAGGAAGCCTCAGTTGTACTCCAAGGTCTTTTCAACTATTTGAATCAGGCTTCTATATATCTAAGTCAAATGATTTTAGACTTAGTCAAGTCAACAAAATTACTTCAGAGCAACACTTAGATTATTGTTTGAGTGAATAATTGGAGAATAAAGTCTACCCATATAGAAAAATATATTTTTTTAAATTTGTCTCAGAATTGGGGAGTGGCTTATGAGAGAGGGAGCAAGAGAGAGGGAATCTTTCATCCCAAACGACCACAGTATCTGAATGCTGGACAAAGCTGAGTCCAAGATCCAGGAACTCAATCCAAATTTCGTACATTTGGGATGCCAGCACCTCAGGCCAGGGCTTTAACCCACCATGCCACAGCACCGGCACACCTGTTAATTTTTAATACCAGTTAACATTAAACAAAGGCCATGACATACTCAAATGAATAATAATTTTATTCATTTTCCTAAAAATGACTGAAGGTACAAATTTGCATTTTTCCAATGATTCAGGTTAAGGATGCAAAGAGCCTTGGGTGCATGCAATTTATACTCTTTGCTCTCTTACCAAGCAGACATGGACAGATGTCAGTGGTTTCCGAGGCCATTTTTTTTTATTTGACAGATAGAGTTAGGCAGTGAGAGAGAGAGACAGAGAGACAGGTTTTCCTCCCGTTGGTTCAGCACCCAAATGGCTGCCATGGCTGGTGCCACGCCGATCCAAAGCCAGGAGCCAGGTGCTTCTTCCTGGTCTCCCATGCAGGTGCGGGGGCCCAAGGACTTGGGACATCCTCTTTTGCTTACCTGGGCCACAGCAAAGAGCTGGACTGGAAGAGGAGCAACCAGGACTAGAATTTGGTGCCCATATGGGATGCCGGTGCCACAGGCTGAGGATTAAAATAGTGAGCCATGGCGCCAGCCCCTGGGGTCCTTCTGAAGCTCATAGCATACATTTATTTTCTTTCTTTAGAAAAAGTTTGGAAATTAAAGATATCCAAGATTCCAATCCATCACTACAAATAATCATAGTGTCCCAAGGTAACTCATTATGTGGCTAGGTAATCAAATGAGCTGCTCCCAAAGAGAACCCTAGAGAATGTCTTGTTTGCATCACCTCTCAGGACCTAACTCTTTTATGAATTCCTCATAGAAAAAGGGTCAGTTCAGCAGTGGGGCTTAAAAATGAGTGTTTTCCTCAGCTGAGAATAGAGCAAAAGTCTACTGCAAATCCCAGTTAATGCCAACTATCAAGGGATGATTGAGACTGACCAAGACCCAGTACATAGTTTCAAAAACACAGTGTAGTTCTCTGGATCTCACTCTACTGTCCTTCGGGTGAGGCTCCTACACCTTTAGTTCTCCATCTCTAGAATGAGTTGGTCCCAGACCTCCAAGTGAGGAGACAGTACAAAAGTAACAATGTCCTGAAGGAAACAAGACCCTCTGAAACTAAAAACATCTATCCTAGGAGAAGGCCAGCTTCTTATTTTATAGCCTGCAGTCCGTTTGGGAGGTGGGGTTTCTGTTTTCCCCTTCTTTTCTAGAATTCTCAGTCTTAACAAATTTTCTGCTGGGCTCTTCAGGAGAGAGGAACAGTTGAGGTGCTGAAATCACAGGAAATCAGAAGGATGCTTGTTGCTCAAACAGGCTTCCCCTTCTCAGCTACCAAGATTTCCCTTCCTCTAGCCATTCATTCCTTTCAGCACTGGCGTTCTCTGCTGCTCTTACTTTTCTCACAGTCTCTTGCAAGCAAACGTTGGATTCACTGGGCACTGCCTCGGAAGCAAGACAGAGTTTCAGCAGTTCGCCACCCATTTTCTGACACGTGGGAAGGAGTCAGGGAATGGTGAGTACTAATGCTGGCCAGCACCATGGTCCTCAGAGGCATTGATACTCTTTCTTTTTAGGTTCAGAATAAGAAAGAGAACAGGACTGTAAATAGTTTGTCCTCATATCTGCTGGAAGAAGGGCAACTGCCAATGATTCCCTCTTATCTGCATGAGCAGCCCACGTGATATAACTTGTGTTTCTCCTTATTAATGTTTTCTCCTTTCAAAGGAGTTCACCTAGGGAACCACCACAGCTCTGTCCCTCAAAGGCATGCTCTGATTTAGACAGGATGAGTAGTGCCCAATAATATTTGAGTGCATGTGTGTGACAGTACCCATGCATGAAGAAAAGTCCACTCATTCCTACATGATTTAAATCAATCGTTCACTAATTCAATCAATGTGAGATCATTTCATGAAAATGTAGCGCATTCCAGGAAATGTATAATTGTGGAGTAAGTAAGATCATTAAACACCGCCCCACACACACACACAAAAAACGAAAAAACTGAGATCCAAACATTCCAGCTCTCCATTGGTGCCCACACATCCTGGGAGGCAGCATGACATGGCTTTCTGTCACTCCCGTGGGAGACACGGATTGATTTCCTCGCTTCTGCGCGTTGCAGGCAGCAGTTAGGTACTCTGTGACTCTGTCTGCCTCTCAATTAAGTATCTAATTGAAAGTCAAAAAGAGGCTTATAAACAAATATTTGTGTATACTTATTGAATACTTTTGAAAACCATATTGTTATTTACATATACACATCCACCAAATTGTACACATGAAAATACATATTTCATTTAATAATTTAATAAAAATGTACACGTAAGACAGTGAAAATTAATACTTTAAAAATTGTAGGCCGGCACTGCGACTCAATAGGCTAATCCTCCGCCTTGCGGCGCCAGCACACCGGGTTCTAGTCCCGGTCGGGGTGCTGGATTCTGTCCAGGTTGCCCCGCTTCCAGGCCAGCTCTTTGCTATGGCCAGGGAGTGCAATGGAGGATGGCCCAAGTGCTTGGGCCCTGCAACCCATGGGAGACCAGGAGAAGCACCTGGCTCCTGCCTTTGGATCAGCGCAGTGCGCTGGCCTCAGCGCGCTGGTGTGGCGGCCACTGGAGGGTGAACCAACGGCAAAAAGGAAGACCTTTCTCTCTGTCTCTCTCTCTCTCACTGTCCACTCTGCCTGGCAAAAAAAAAAATTGTAGGAAAATGAGATTAGCAATAGCTTATTTTACAGTGTCCTTAAGAACTTTTCCTGTAACAGTATTTTTTTCTAAAGTTTAATGATGATCCTTAATAAGGAACAGATTTACATTGTAAATAGTACACACAAACACATTTGTATTAAAACAAACGTTTTCTGTACAGTGTGCCTATGCTATTGCAAGATACAGTATTTTATTTCCTCACTAGAGATTAATAAACATTAGTGTAACCCACTAATTATATTTCATTATCCATGAACATGTTCTACTTCTGGTTTCAGAGGGACAGTATTAAAAGCACTGACTTACAAGAGAGATTTTTAGTTCATGATGTCACAGACATTATCACTAATTGTTTCATGTTATCTGTTTACACTGTAGCTAAAGAGAGGACCTTGCTTACTTGATTTTACCGGTCCCTCAAAGTATTCTCTGTCTCTTCCTTCATGGCCTATCAAAGACAATTGATCCTCTTGCAAGTTCAGGCTGAACAGAATTCAAATCCAATATGGACAAAAAATCTTATTGTATCCCTGTGGTCTTAAAATCAAGTCACTCCTGGTTGTTCATGAGCAAATGATCCAGCTACGACAATTATGTTCATACTTCTCCTCTACTCCCAGATAGACATGGAGTCTTACTGTGAAAACAAACACTGAAGTAAGGATTTTTGTCATTGACTTTTTAAATCTCGAGACAGGAGGGCTGACTTCCTGACTATTACTTTAATCTTTCTTAGGGATAGCAGGCTTCATCGCTGAATCCAAATGATGTGTGCCTTCCCTTACATTTTCTCACATACTTGTGCATTAGTTTGGACCCACTCATCCTATTCTTTGCTGTGGACATACAGTAGAGTGTAGACTTGGATACGTATTCTGTGCTTGGCTTCAGAGCACTGGATCAGTGCCTGATTTACTACCGATGCACCCACAAACTGAGTGAACTATAAATCAAATCAAACAACAGCATGAATTAGACCAAACACTGTTATGCCATATGAAACCTTACAAATATGCAGACAGGTGGCATGGCCTCACGTGAAGTTTTCCCACACTGCACTGGGCTGCTAGAATCTGGACCTTTTTAGAACTACTTCGGCTCCATGACAATGAGGTCACTTCTTGCTCTACTCTTTTAACAGCATCTTCGGCATCAAAGCTATTCCTCTGATGAAGTTAAGGAAGGAACCAGAAATTTGGATTATATCATGATTGAAAACAGCATCTTAAAATT
Organism: Oryctolagus cuniculus; assembly: GCF_051225735.1. Taxonomy (NCBI): domain Eukaryota; kingdom Metazoa; phylum Chordata; class Mammalia; order Lagomorpha; family Leporidae; genus Oryctolagus; species Oryctolagus cuniculus. The sequence continues at coordinate 59,785,371 of NC_142867.1, forward strand.
TTCTTTATTTCTTGGAAGGATGATAAAGAATCCACTGGAAACAAAAAAATATGAAGTTAAAGCTGAAATATGCTGTATTTGTGTAAAATAGAAAACAGCATACACTCTGGGATTTATAAGAATAGGGAATCCACATAACGTATTTGCATTGTTTTTCTTTGGTTCAGAAAAACAATGTATAATTTTATATGAAGATATTTCAAGTTATTGTCCACAAAATTATTCACCAGTGATTCAGTGGATGATAAGACCCTTCTATCAAGAATTACCAAGAAAGCATAGTTCTAGTTTGGCTTTATCTGCCAACCCAATGGCTTCATAAGAAATATAGGAATGGAAAAATTAGAAAAAATCAAGTATCTTAAATTTATAAAAAGAATTCCTAAAAACACATCTAATCATCCAATGAGAACTTGGATTGATCTCTTTCTGTTCATCTGCAGACAGAAATAAACACTGATGGGCAAAGAGAACCAATCCTATCTGACTGAATTCATCTTGCTGGGCCTATCTTCAGATCATCGGACCCAGATCGTACTGTTCGTGTTGTTTCTCATTGTCTACCTGCTGACCGTGTCTGGGAATCTGCTTATCATACTTCTAATTTATGCTGACTCTCGACTTCATACACCAATGTACTTCTTCCTTAAAAATCTGTCATTTACTGATCTCTGTTTCTCCACAACTATCGTTCCCCAGATGTTATTCCACTTTCTGGCCACGAGAAAGGTCATTTCCTTTACTGGGTGCTCCATTCAGATGTTTTCTTTCCTAATAATGGGATGCACAGAGAGTTCACTCCTTGCAGTGATGTCTTATGATCGGTATGTGGCCGTCTGCAAGCCCCTGCACTACACCACCATTATGACCCAGAGGGTTTGTGTTCTGCTGGTCATGGGGGCCTGGGCTAGTGGAGTGTTTGTGTCTTTGGTAGATACCACATTCACTTTATGCCTTCCCTATCAGGGACTTAATGTAATTAATCATTATTTTTGTGAGCCTCCTGCACTCTTGAAATTAGCTTCAGAAGAAACTTACAAGGCTGAAATGGTCATCTTTGCAATGGGTGTGTTAATCCTCCTAGGTCCTGTGTCTCTCATCCTTTTCTCCTACTGGAATATCATTTCCACTGTGATTCAAATACAGTCAGGAGAGGGGAGGCTCAAAGTCTTCTCTACCTGTGGTTCCCATTTCATTGTAGTTGTCTTCTTCTATGGGTCAACAATATTTACCTACATGCAGCCCAATGCGAAGAAAATGAATCAGGGGGACAAGGTGATCTCAGTGTTCTACTCGGTGATAACACCCATGCTGAACCCATTCATTTATAGTCTGAGGAATAAAGATGTGAAAGAGGCATGTAGGAAACTATTTAGAAGATAGCCTCACAGAGAGAGGGATATTTTTATTTGAATATAATATAGAATATGGTACCCACTTATGAGGAAAAGCTGAGAATGTGAAACAGCTTTTAGATGAGTATGATTTTTTAAAAGGGTCTCAACATAGGGCATGGTGAACAGAATTATCATGCATAAATTAAATTTCAAATGAGCAATAGGAAAGTTGTATCATATAATTGAAATTTTCAATGAAAACCTGGCCATGAATCACCTTGCATACATAAAAACTGTGTAACTGACGACCAATAGGAAATCTCAATTGCCTGCTAGAAATTTTTTCTCTCATCATTTTAGAGGTCAAATGCCCACAATCAAGACGTCTTCAGACCACACTCCCCTGAAAGGCTGTGGAAGAGAGAGCTTCCCTACTCTTCCAGCTCCTGGGAGCTTCTGGGGGTCCTTAGCTTGTGAGAGTATCAATCTCTGCTGCTGTCTTCTGAGGATGTATCCCTGTCTGTGTGTCTTTCTTTCTTCTTATAAAAACGTATGCCATAATATTTTGAGCCCATTGAGTCCAGGATGATCTCATCATGAGATTTCTCTTCATTACAACTGCAGAGGAATTTATTTCAATTTAGTCACATTCAGAATTAACAGGTTGATTTATTATTTTAGGTGACACAATTCAACTCATTGGAGACTTGGAGGTTCTTGAAGAGAGATGGATTTTATTTAAATTCAGTGTAAAACATCAAGATACTATGCTTTGAAAGGTCTTGTTGGGAATTGTATGGAAAATAGATTGCGGTGGGATAAGCATGAAAGCAAGAAAATAATCAGTAACTTGAGCCCTATTGCAGAAGCCCCAGTAAGGATAAACTGCAGTGGAAGTAATGGGAGGTGGAACAGAGGAGGAGGAACAACAGCTGGGTAAACAGGATATAGAGATGAAAAAGGAGGAAGGAACAGAATATCCTTACTAAGTCTTTGGCCTGAGTGACAGTGTGGATGATTGGAAAGGCTCAAAAAGGGAAGTTTGGTGGGGATGTCATGAATCCCCCTTCGAACTATTTACATGACTCTATGTTATGTGCAGTCTTGTCACACCATCCTTCTGTGTTTCACTGGTTAGAATAAAGCCTTCCTCTGGACAGCCAGGGCATGTTAGAGTACACAATGAACCTCTGGTGTGTTTCTTACCCTATTAGATGACATGTGGAGCATTTTGAGTATAAATGCAGACTAGGTTTCTAATCCTTTGGTCATTCATAGATTGGAGGGCATCATCACATGGTGAAGAACATCATTGGCTCCTGTTGCTCTAGGGTTCTGCATCTGCAGTTTCATCCAAGTACAGGATGAAAATATTTTACTAATTGCATTTTTACAGGAAATAAATCTACTTTTAAAGGTATTATAAGTAATTTGATGACTTAAAGTATATGAAAATATGGCAATGGTTATACACACAAATACTACTTCAATTCATATAAGTGACTAGAGTATCCATTAGTTATTGCATGTGTAGCAGTCCTGCAACAAATACCCATAGATACTGAGGAATGACTGTACTTATATCATCTGCGTTTTACATTATCATTGTTATTGAAATCTCCACTTTAAAAATTCAGACAAAGTATTTGGGGATGTCAGAGTTCTACACAGCCTTTGGAGAAACTTTAGTGCTGTACCTGGCTTCAGATGAGGGCCAGGCAATTCAAGTTTACATTTTAATTTTAAAAATACCCAAGGGTATCTGTTACTCTAGAAAAAAGTTAACAACATGGATTGCTCTGGGGAATGCCTTGATTATAACACCTCTTAGGATCTCAGGTTTGTAGATTTCCTTCAGGAAAAACCTCCATGCTGGTTTCTAGGAGGGTGAATTTGGGTTTGTGTTTGCTAACAAAATTGTGCTCCTTAGGATGGGATAAAATAAGACTCAGACAGGATCATGTCCCACCCTCAGCAAACTTGGCAAACTATAGGGGAGCTTGCCTGGCTGGATAAGGATTAGCAGACTCCAGAATCCACACCCTTCTTCATCTGTTATCTATCGATCATTGCACACACTGTCCTGTGCCAACCTCATGCCAATGCCCCAGTAGAGAGTTGGTAGGATGATCAGGGGTAAGGCATCGTATTAAGCAGTCTGATATCTTGAATAGTTCATCGGGAAGGAAGGCTTTGCCTTTCCCTGTTGAGCCCTCTCTTTTCCAGCTGGCTTCTAGAGAGAACAGGTCTTCCTCAGGAATCTTGTTCTGCACCTTCTCTAGGAAGGGTTAAATCTGTATCAAAGAACACCAGGTGATTCTAAGGACTGTAGCCCTGCACTGCCTCTCCTGTGGCACTGTGAGCTACTCTGCCAGATTCCCCTCTGCCCCTTGCTCTCTCAGTGCTCCTGCTTCAGGGCCTTCTTTTTGTCTATCTAAGCAATCAGGACCAGGATAGAACTCTGAGCCCTCCAGCTCAGAGTCATAGTCAAGAACCTCTTGTGGTAGACAGCCCTGCATGTCCACACAGGCTGTGTGTGAGGATGCTTATTAACAGTGTGCAGCCCTGACCTACTCTTGTGCTGTCATTCTGAGCTAATTCTACCTCACTGGGACATGGCTTGTGGTGAGTCCATAAATGTAGCGTGATTATTCCTGGGAGTTTTAAGTCAAGATTTTCCTATCCAAATCCAGTGTTTGAAAACTCCTTCTCCAAGATAGACCCACCTTCTCATTCACACTTCTTCTGGTGGCGTGTGGGGGCCGTGGAGAGCATCATAGAGTGGAGTGTCAGCAAGATTCTATTTATTCACTCATTCGACTAACTTTTATTAATACTCTACCATATGTCAACTGATAACTGAAATTCAGTGATAGCAAGACATGATATATGTTACACTACCTTGAAGCAGCACCAATTCAGAAAAAAACCACGGAAATATGTAATTAAAAGGTAATAACAACTGCTTGAAAAGAAGTGGATATCTTTATCTGTACATTGTGAAGAATAACAACTCTACCTTGAAAAGTGAGTAAAAAACTTTACAAGTATTTGATTAATGCTAATTCTAGGTGATTGATTAATGGATAGTTAACGCTAAGGGCCATGACATACTTGTGAATTACTGTGAAATTTAGGGAGAATTGCAGAACATTTTTTGACCCAGAATGAAAAGTGAAAAATTTTATTTTATTTTGATAAAATATATTTAAAAGTTACTGTTTATATTGTCAGAGATGGACCACAAAAATAAATGCAGTCGTTTTTTTGAATGGCCTGAAAATGAGTGGAGGGGGATTGTTTGTATTTTGTCTAGTTTATCATTTACTTTTTTATTAGTTTATCATTTCACTTGAAAGATGTTGATCCTTTTGTTTTGTTTTGTTTTTTAACTTTTGTTTAATAATTATAAATTTCAGGCCGGCTCCGCGGCTCACTAGGCTAATCCTCCGCCTTGCGGTGCCGGAACACGGGGTTCTAGTCCCGGTTGGGGCACCAGATTCTGTCCTGGTTGCCCCTCTTCCAGGCCAGCTCTTTGCTGTGGCCAGGGAGTGCAGTGGAGGATGGCCCAAGTGCTTGGGCCCTGCACCCCATGGGAGACCAGGAGAAGCACCTGGCTCCTGCCATCGGATCAGCGCGGTGCACTGGCCGCAGCACGCCTGCCGCGGCGGCCATTGGAGGGTGAAACAACGGTAAAAGGAAGACCTTTCTCTCCTCTCTCTCACTGTCCACTCTACCTGTCAAAAAAAAATAATTATAAATTTCCAAAGTATACCTTTTGGATTATAGGGGCCTTTTCCTCCCATAACCACCCTTCCACCGCAACCATCACATCTCCCACTCCCTCTCCCATCCCATTCAGATCAAGATTCATTTTCAATTATCTTTATATGCAGAAGATCAATTTAGTATATACTAAGTAGAGATTTCAACAGTTTGCACCTACAAAGAAACACAAAGTATAAAGTAATGTTTGAGTACTAGTTATACCGTTAAATCACATAGTACAACACATTAAGGACAGAGATCCTACATGAGGAGTAAGTGTATAGTGACTCCTGTTGTTGATTTAACAATTGACACTCTTATTTATAACCCGAGGCTCTTGTCATGAGCTGCCAAGGCTATGGAAGCTTCTTGAGTCCACAAACTCTGGTCTTATTTAGACAAGGTTATAGTCAAAGTGGAAGTTCTCTCCTCCCTTCAGAGAAAGGTACCTCCTTCTTTGATGGCATATTGATTCTTATTAAGGATACTAATTCTTGTTCTGCTGTGTATGTATCAGTTATTTCTCCATTTCATTTTCCTAATTTTATTTTGTGCATGTGCATGTATTTAAGATATTTTTAGTCAAATATATCAGTCTTTTGTAGAATATCTTTGTTGCTAGGCTCTAAAAATCTTCTATCAAATGAAATTAGTGAATAACCAACTTATTTATAAATACTTAAGCTTATTATATATACACAAACACATCTTGAATCCCTCTGGAATGTATTCTCTATGATTAATGATGGGGACAAGGCTCATGTGTTCATCTACTAGCTAGCCGGTTGAGTTAGCATGTGGACTTCATTTGCTTATTGGAAATGCACCTTTAGCATTTAACTGATCCTTGGGCAGTTTTTAATGATTCTGATATCTGTTGAAAACCAGTGATTTGTCTTTTTGTTTTTAACCTACTAAAACATGATTTTGTTTGTAATTCTTCATGTTGTCTATATGCTATTTTTATCCTTTTATGTTTTAATTTTAAAAGTGATTTATTTTTAAATAATTTTAATTTTTTACTTAGAAAATTTAGTCTCAACTGTAAAATCATCAAACAATACACACAGGCAAAAAAAAGTCTGTCAATTATTTGCATTGTTCCCACTAGAATCCCACTTCCCGTAATCAGTACCACCAGATTATTTTCAATGGACCTACTAGCCATGTATACAGGCTATTCTGCTGTGGTTCAATAATAGTTTTCCTCAAAATTCTTGCGAATGGTTACATTAATTAATAAAAAAATTAACTTTGGGGACAAATTATGCTCTAATTTCAAACATAAAACATAATTTTAATTTACCTTTCAGAGTTTCAATAATAAAGGAGTTTAAAAAGTAGTTTTAAGTATGATTTGTTATTATATTCAACTTTAAAGAAATAAAAATAATTGGTTACAATACAGGGGAGTGCTTTTTTTTGATACTTGCAATTTTATTGTAATATCATCTCTGCTCTTATGTGTTCAAATCTTCCATAATGGAAACATTTTAAAGAAAAAAAGAAAATAACTGGATTAAATCTACCCAGCCTTGCCTCTCATTCTTCTTGGTTGCATTTGGCTTTTTTTTTTTTTTTTTTTTTTTTTTTTGACAGGCAGAGTGGACAGTGAGAGAGAGAGACAGAGAGAGAAAGGTCTTCCTTTGCCGCTGGTTCACCCTCCAATGGCCGCCGCTGCAGCCGGCGCACCGCGCTGATCCTGGCAGGAGCCAGGAGCCAGGTGCTTTTCCTGGTCTCCCATGGGGTGCAGGGCCCAAGCACCTGGGCCATCCTCCACTGCACTCCCTGGCCATAGCAGAGAGCTGGCCTGGAAGAGGGGCAACCGGGACAGAATCCGGCGCCCCAACCGGGACTAGAACCCGGTGTGCCGGCGCCGCAAGGTGGAGGATTAGCCTATTGAGCCACGGCGCCGGCTCAAGTTGGTTGCATTTGGCTTTGACTTTGAGTTTCCATAGCAATACACTTCCAATCCAAAAGTATAAAAAAGGTAAAAAAAATTAATGAGAACAATCATTTTCCTAAATCAAACACAGCACCCATGTGCTGCTTTGCTTTGCTCTTAACAAGGGTTTTCCTAATCTTGTAATTGCTTCTAGACCATGTTTTCTTCAGTGTACCGAGATGTTACATAATATGAAGTAGACTTGGTTACTGTTCTAAACTTTCAAAATAGCTTATATTTTAGTTAATCATTACATAAACACTATTCTAGATGCATAACTTTTGTTACCATTATATGTATGAAGAAAGCTAGCACAATGATTTGCAATTCATAACATACCAAGCAAGGGAGCCAATATTAAAATTCTGCAATACAGGTTCAGAGCCCTGTCATCAATCCAGGATCAGTGGGCTCCCCCTGCAGGAGAGATGCCTGCAGATAAGCAAATGTCACAGCTACAGACATATATACAAACACATTCCAATACGTGCTCCACTTAAAATATTAAAATGATATATCACGTGTAAGTCTGATCACATTCTTTTCACTTAATAACATAGCATAATCATCTTGCTACATCACCAAATTTGAAAGTAAGTTATATCCATTTAAATTCTGCTCAGAAGAAAAAATATGATTCTGGTTATTCATTTGATGTGCATTTGTTATTTTATTTTATTTTTTTTCTGATCTGAAGCCAGGAGCCAGGTGCTTCCTCCTGGTCTCCCATGCGGGTGCAGGACCCAAGCACTTGGGCCATCCTCCACTGCACTCCTGGGCCACAGCAGAGAGCTGGACTGGAAGAGGGGCAACCGGGACAGAATCCGGTGCCCCGACAGGGACTAGAACCCAGTGTGCCAGCACCGCAAGGTGGAGGATTAGCCTATTGAGCCACGGCGCCAGCCATTTTATGTTTATTTTTCTATTTACCCCTTTTTAGTGGATTTAAAGTCAGATCTTAAGTTATTTGCATAAATTTTTAATGATTGTTCATGTTTTTCTTTGATTTTAAGAGGTCTTCATAAATCAAAAATAATAAAAAATATTTAAGTGCTTTGCAAATACTCAGACATCTCGAGATTTTCTTATATTTTTAATTTTGTTTGAGGTGGCATCCACTAAAATGGAAATCTGATATCTTTAAGGTGTTACATTTGTTAGCATTTCCTTCCTGATTGTTTCTTTCTGGTTATTTTTGTAAAGGTTAGGAAAGCTTTTACTATTCACGCATTGGCTAGATAGATAATATAAAGATAACTGTCCACCTAATTTCATAAAGAGATGAAATGTAAAAAATCAACTTCACTATGTATCTTCAGAAATGTTTTCAGAGAGTTTGTGGCATAAAACCTGTTACAAAGAATTAGTCATCATTCACTTTCCAAGCCTAGTACACAGGAAGTGCACAACAACAGCACTATCAGCATCTGCAGAGTGGAAACACTGGGTGGCCCATCCAAAGCTCTGGTGTGTAGATTCTCAGCATGATTTCTCCCCTACTGGTGCTACTAAGAGATTCCAGGAAGAGAAAATCAGAAATGGCTTTCAATTCTCAGAACTACGAGAAAAAAAAAATTAAAAAGCAAAGACTTTTTACAAATTGAATTATTAAGAAATAGGGATAAGCCAAATTAGGGGTACCTGTTAATTAATATAATAACAAAGTTACTCAGATTATTTTATGTAACTGATGACTGTGTTTCATTTATTGCTGGCAACCAATAGGCAGAAATAAACACCCATGGGAGAGGAGAACCAGTCCTCCGTGACTGAATTTGTCCTCCTGGGCCTTTCCCAGGATCCAGAGACACAAGTGCTGCTCTTCTTCCTCTTTCTGAGCATCTACCTGCTGACCGTGCTGGGAAACCTGCTGATCCTCACGCTCCTTCACATCGACTCCAGACTCCACACACCTATGTACTTTTTCCTGAGAAACCTGTCCTTTGCTGATCTCTGCTTTTCGACTACCACAGTGCCCCAGGTGCTAGTCCACCTCCTGGTAAAAAGGAAAACCATTTCCTTCGCTGGGTGCTCCACACAGATAATTGTTTTGCTTCTGGTGGGGTGCACAGAGTGTGCACTGCTGGCAGTGATGTCCTATGACAGGTACGTGGCTGTCTGCAAGCCCCTGCACTACTCCAGCATCATGACACACTGGGTGTGTGTCCAGCTGGCTGCAGGGTCCTGGGTCAGTGGGGCCTTTGTGTCCCTGGTGGACACCACGTTCACACTGAGTCTGCCTTACAGAGGGAAGAATATCATTAACCATTTTTTCTGTGAGCCTCCTGCCCTTCTGAAGCTGGCTTCAGCAGACACCTACAGCACAGAAATGGCCATCTTTGCCATGGGTGTGGTGATCCTCTTAGCTCCTGTCTCCCTCATCCTCATCTCTTACTGGAATATCATCTCCACCATAATCCAGATGCAGTCTGGGGAGGGGAGGCTCAAAGCTTTTTCCACCTGTGGTTCCCATCTCGTTGTTGTTGTTCTCTTCTATGGCTCAGGAATATTTGCCTACATGAGGCCCAACTCCAAGATAATGAATGAGAGGGATAAGATGATCTCTGTGTTCTACTCGGCAGTGACACCCATGCTGAACCCCATCATTTACAGTTTGAGGAACAAAGATGTCAAGAGGGCCTTCTACAGAATAATTGCAAATTAGCAGGCTTTGAAGGTGGTGATCTCCATGATGACCAGTAGGGATCCGTGGAGAGAAATGGTTGTCTTGTAAGTTATTCCCATTTTTTTTCCCATCTCTCCACTTTTTGCTTCGTCATAGTTTCTTATAGTCTCCAGATCGTTTCCTCTAATTGCCGTTTAACAGCCAGGCACCTCAGTAGACACAGGAAGGACACTAATTGAATTTAAAGGAAAAAGGATTAAGGAGATTGAAGGAAAGGTAGGTCGTAGGGAAGGAAGGAAGGGGTGAAAGTACAGGAGGAGAGGGGAAGGAAGAAAGAGGAATAAGAGGGGGGAGAGGAAGGATTGAAGGAAAAGATGGAGGGAGGGGATGAGGAAGGAAGGGAGGAAGTCAAAACAAGCCAACAATTTAAAATAAATATGGATTTTATTCTGTGTCAAAAAGAGAAAAAGATTCAATAGACAACACAAAACTATCACAAATGTAAGAATCTACTTTGGCAAAAAGAGTGATTGCCTTTATTCTTGCTTGTGATTACCATGTTGCTTTTGAATGACTGGATCCCTGGTATATTTATGGAGTTTGGAATATATCAATAAAAATAAACTCTTCCTAGTGTCATATTTGCTTTTTAAAAGATTTATTTATTTATTTGCAGGGCATAGTTACAGAGTGAAATGGAGAGAGAGAGAGAAAATATCTTTCATCCTCTGGTTCATTCCCCAAATGACTAGAAAAGCCTAACTGGTCTACGCAAAAGGTAGGAGCGAGGATCTTCATCCAGATCTCCCACATTGGATGGCAGGGACCAAAGAACTTGGTTGATCATCTGCCAGTTTCTAAGTCTCATTAGCAGGGAGTTGGATCAGAAGTGGAGCAGCTGGGATTTGAACCTATGCCCATAAGTGATCCCTATGTCTCAGGCACTGGGTCAACCTGCTGAACCACAACACCGGCCCCCATAGTGTTATGTTTCTAACATGGTCATCCAGTCTAAATTTAACAGTTGCTGAAACTGAGGAGAGTACATTTAAGGAATTATTTATTGAAATTTTTCTAAGCCTGTGTATGTTAGGAAAACATAAATAAGGCTAAAAAGAAAAAGTGTCTAGATTAGAAATCTATTGAATTCAATAATAAAAACATGCCCAACTTGTTCTGAGGAGAGCTAAAGATTAGGAGATTTATGGGATAGTGAGGAGCAACTGAGGATAAATGTGATAAAAGAAGATTGAGGGCACTGTCTTAAACATTAGTAAGGCACTTAAACTTTAAAATGTAAACAAATATTTCATTACATGATATATAATGGTCCCTGCTTTCTTATTAAAAATAATACTTCTATAAGTTTAAAATGACAGAGAAAAGTAGTGGCTGAATAAGATACTCCTTTATTGTTTCCCCACAGAGATCCCATTTAGAACAGCTATTCCTGCACTAATATGCATTTACCGAAACTGAGGGAGCCAGTGGACAGACTGTAGTGCCTGGTACAATGAGAAGAGAAGACAAATTGAGGAAAGAGGAAGGAAAGAGTTGCCTGTGTCATCCTCCTAACTCTAAGCAGCACAACAAGGAGAGGGGGGAGTGGAAGGGGACCCAGTACCAGGCCCACCATGGTGAAACCCAGTGCCAGGCAGAGTCCCAAAGCTCCTACTTCCAAACCAGTACCTGCACACCAAGTCCCTGAAACTCTGTCAGCCAGGAGGCCAAAGGACTGTCACCACCACCTCTCCCTCTGCCTTGAGCAGCACATGCCAGTCACTGTGGAATAGTGTAGGAAAGAGTGCAAAGAACTAGACATTGTAGAGTGAGGAGTTCCACAATGGCTTTATTCAGAAGGGAAGTAGCACGCAACATCTTTGTTCCAAGTCTTGAGATCAGCCTTGAGTTGAGTTACGAAACTGTTACATTGCCCTAGATAAAAATCACAACCCATATGGCACTCTGCATCATGAAGTGTCTGGCTGTATGGAGCGACCTTGAGACCCACGTGCCTGGATTCCTTGAAGTAGCTGCTCCCTAACTCATGTTGTGAGTTAGCTGTAAGGCCTCATCCACCCTCCTGTGGCCCCAAGAGAATCTGCGCATCAGACCCTGCCTCTCATTAAGAGTTCGCTGCCCTCCTGACTCTCTCCTGGCTTTGAAAGCAGCCTGATGGCCTCAGTCATGCATCCTCTATCCAGCAAGCAGCTGGACCGCCATCCCTGAGTAGTTTGGCCCACAGAGTCAAAAATATGGCCCTGCCTAACCAGTCAAAACTGCAAGAAACAAACACTTTTCCTGAGTACTTGGACTATTCTAGACTGCTGAGATGCTCCTCCCATTCTCTGGTGATCTCAAAAAGCCATTGAGGGCCTGCCGTGGTGGGACTCGCAGGACGCCGGCTTGCGACTGCTCTATGTCCTCTCCACGCCAACTTCTGCCATTTCGCGGCCCCAAAGGGCTGGGCGCGGGGAAGACCTGCCGGCGCCATGGAGGACGAGGTAGGTAGTCCGCATCGCCAAGAAGATGGACAAGATGGTGCAGAAGAAGAACGCGGCTGGAGCATTGGATTTGCTGAAGGAGCTTAAGAATATTCCTATGACCCTGGAATTATTACAGTCACAAGAATTGGAATGTCAGTTAACGCTATTCGCAAGCAAAGTACAGATGAAGAAGTTACATCTTTAGCAAAGTCTCTCATCAAATCCTGGAAAAAGCTATTAGATGGAAAGAAAAAAGAACCTGCAATTACATCACAGAATAGCCCTGAGGCAAGAGAGGAAAGTAGCTCCAGTGGCAACGTGAGCAACAGAAAGGATGAGACAAATGCTCAAGATACTTACGTTTCATCTTTTCCTCAGGCACCAAGCACTTCTGATTCTGGGCGGTTAAAGTGTAGGGACATGCTGGCTGCTGCTCTCCGAACAGGAGATGACTACATTGCCATTGGAGCTGATGAGGAAGAATTGGGATCTCAAATTGAGGAAGTTATATACCAAGAAATAAGGAATACAGACATGAAATACAAAAATAGAGTACAAAGTAGGATATCAAATCTTAAAGATGCAAAAATTCAAATTTAAGGAAAAATGTATTGTGTGGGAATATTCCTCCTGATTTATTTGCTAGAATGATGGCAGAGGAAATGGCTAGTGATGAGCTCAAAGAAATGCGGAAAAACTTGACCAAAGAAGCCATCAGAGAACATCAGATGGCCAAGACAGATGGAACGCAGACTGACTTGTTCACATGTGGCAAATGTAAAAAGAATTGCACCTACACTCAGGTGCAAACCCGTAGTGCTGATGAACCAATGACCACATTTGTTGTTTGCGATGAATGTGGAAATCGATGGAAGTTCTGTTGAGTTGGAAGAATTGGCAAAATATCTGGACCATTAAGAAAACGAATTTTGTAATTAGCTTTCAAACTAGGCCAAGTAACTAGCTTTCTTGCAAAACAAATTTTTAAAGCAACATACATCCCTTGGATTAATCTGTTTTCAACTGAACATCCCTTCCTTTAAATGCCTTTTGTAGTCAGATCAGTAGGGCCACCATATATTAATTATATGGTATCTGTTTTATAAGTAAGTTGATATTAAACTTTCATTGGTTAAACTTTCAGTAATTTAAGGTTTTTTTCTCCTTAAAAAAGTTCTTTAACTTTTACAATCTGAAACATACACAGTAGATATTTTCTGTCCCTCTGTTAACCCATAAATGAAAATTACATTGTTTTCTATATTGGCATGTACTTACACCAGATATTACAGGAATATAAAAGGTAATATAATTTTAAGTTTACCAAATATGGTGTGTATTCAAATGATACTTGACCATCTTACCTAAATTGTATATAATATTTGAACTAGCACATGAATTTGATTTTAATTATTCACAAGCCTGGATAATTAGATATTATTTTGCATCTGTAACTAACCATGATCATCATTTCTTGTAATTTCTTGTACATGTATATTACTTGTTCTTAATAAATTTTACTTTTGGAAATATGAAAAAAAAGCCATTGAGAACATTATTCTCAGAAATTCAGCCAGCGAGACACTGATAAGCACACATTCAGCCTTACATACCCACACTGATCCCCAACCAGCAGCTGGGCAGCCTTATGGAGTAGATCAGTCCCCTGAGGCTCTGTGAAGTTACCTGTGTGGCTGCTAATTATTCCACAGCTGTGGCCCCACCCCTCTTCAAATTTCAGACACTGACAGGGACCCCAGCTTACAAGTGGGAATGCTGTGCTACATCCATCTTTGTCCATAGGATGGCCACACACTCACGTGACCTGAAGGAACTGGTGAGAGCCCATGCCTGCAGAGAGGCACACCATTCACAGAGCTACCAGTGAATCTGCCCCATGGAAGGTACTGGTGGTGTAATCTCACAACTCCTGTGGCCCAACCAATGAGAAACTCATAGACACCATTGACTAGGTTTTACTGAATTTGTGTTTTGAAGAAATATGTGCACTTAATGTACGTTGCTAAAATTATTAGTGCAAAATCAATAAGTGCTGTTTTATAATTAGAGCTACTCAAAAAATGAAAATAGAGCTGCTCTCTCATGCATTAATCCCACTGCTCTTTCAACATGCCAGTGAAATGAAATCAATCTATTTAGAGACATCTGTATTCACAATTTTATTGTGGCACTATTCCAATAGCTAGGATATTGAATCAAAAAACTTAAAAAGTAGATGAGTGAGTAATGAAAATGTGGTATGGCTCAATGAATTAAGCCACTGTCTGTGACACTAGCATTCCATATGGGTACTGACTCGGTTCTAGCTACTCTGCTTCCAATCCAGCTCCCTGCTAATATGCCAGGGATGCAGGAGTGGATGAACGCAGTACTTAGTTCTTTCTTACCTACATGGAAGACCTGGCTGTAGTTCCTGGATTCTGGCTTCCACCTGCTCAATCTTGATATATCATAGCTATTTGGGGAGTGAATTTGCAAGTGGAAGGACTCTCTCTCACTCGTTCACTCGCTCGCTCTTTTCTCTCTCTCTCTTCATCAGTATGGCATTTACTGTTCACATTTATATAGCCATTCTGGTATTCTGAGCCCTCACCAGATTCATTCATAACTCTCTGTTTAGAGCATTCTTGGTTTTCTCTATTCTCCTCTCTAACATTTTTGCAACATTTTAGAGCAAACCAAAGGGCTCTTCCACATCTTCAGGTTTAAGTATAGCAACGATTCCACTGCTAAGTACTGATTTTCTGTATTAGTCAACTTTTTATCACTGTAATGGAATACTTGAGGTAACCAACTTCACAAAGGCAAAAGGTTTTTAGCTCACAGTTTTGGAGCTCGAAGTCCAAGATTGGTAGCCCCATTGGTTTGGCCTCTGTGAAGGTGGTAAATGCAGTGCAGGCATTTTGAGGACAATCACATGTTCAGCCAGCAATCAGAGTGAGGTGGGGCTAACCTCCAACTTTTTTTTTTTGGACAGGCAGAGTTAGACAGTGAGAGAGAGACAGAGAAAGTCTTCCTTTTCCGTTGGTTCACCCCTAAATAGCCACCAAGGCGGGTGTGCTGCGGCCGGTGTGCTGCGCCGATCCGAGGCCAGGAGCCAGGTTCTTCCTCCTGGTCTTCCATGTGGGTGCAGGGCCCAAGGACTTGAACCATCCTCTACTGCCTTCCCGGGCCACAGAAGAGAGCTAGACTGGAAGAGGAGCAACCGAGACTAGAACCTAGTGCCCCTATGGGATGCTGGTGTTGCAGGCAGAGGATTAACCAAGTGAGCTATGGTGTCAGCACCAATAGTTAAGCCTGTAAAAAAAAAATAGAATGGATACTAGCTTTGTGATGTATAGTAGTATATGCTATTATGGAAGGAAAAGCTGAGTATTATTAAAAATTTATAATTTACAAATTAATTTGTAAGTTTAATAGTTGAAGCAAATTACCAGTTGGCTTTAAGATGTAGATTACTGAATCAAATCTTTTCAGTAAGAAGAAAGTATCAGTAGGTATAAAACTCTCATAAGAATTGCTGTTGTGGTTCTGTTGTGGTGACTGTTCCACAAAGTGGTTGACATGCATTGATCAATGCACTCATATATATCTGGCTGATTTTTATCTGTTTGGTCCATGAGTTACTAAAAGAAAAGTATTAATTATCTAACTGTGGATTTTTTTCAGTTTCTTATTTAGTTCTGTGGGTTTTGTCTCATGTTCTTTTAGATTTATTTTTTATTTATTTGAAAGACTTACAGAGAGAAATAGAGACAGAGAGAAAGAGTGAGAAGGGTCTTCCATCCTTTGGTTCACTTCCCAAATGGCTGTGATGGCCAGAGCTGAGCTGATCTGACACTAAGAGCCAAGAGCTTCTTTAGGGTCTCCCACATAGGTGCAGAGGCCCAAGAACATGGGTTGTCTTCCACTGCTTTCCCAGGCAAATTAGCAGGAAGCTGGATGGGATGTGAAACAGCCAGGGCTTGAATGAATGCCCATATGGGATGCTGGCACTGCAAGCCTGGGCTTTAACCTGCTGCACCACAGTGCTGCCCCTCATGTCCTTTGAAATTTGTTTTATGAACATGGACATTTATGACTATTATATCATAATGACACATGAGCTATTTATTGTGAAGAAAAGTCTCTACATCTGTGGTAACATATTTTACATAAATATTGTTATTTTGTACCAAATATGATACACACTTGAGCTTTTTTTTTAAAAGATTTTATTTATTTGAGAAGTAGAGTTACAGATAGTGAGAGGGAGAGACAGAGAGAAAGTTCTTTCTTCTGTTGATTCACTCCCCAAATGACTGCAACGGCTGGAGCTGCACCCATCCCAAGCCAGGAGCCAGGTGCTTCTTCCTGGTCTCCCATGTGGGTGCAGGGGACCAAGCACTTAGGTCATCCTCTACTGCCTTTCCAGGCCACAGCAGAGAGCTGGATTAGAAGAGGAGTGGCCGGAACTAGAACCAGCATCCACATGGGATGCTGATACCACAGGCAGAGGATTAACTTACTGCCACACAGCACCAGCCCCCTCAACTTGAGCTTTTTATGATTAGTGTTCATATAGTATATCTCTGTAAAATATTTATTTTTATTTAAATGGCAGAGATGGAGAGAGGTCTCATCTTTGATTCAGTTTCCAAATACCTACAATGACTGGGACTGTGCTGTGTTGAAATCATCAGCCAGCAATTCAGTTACTTGCATCATCCAGCCCCCTAGAATCTGAATTAGCAGGAAAGTAGAGCTGGAAGCCAGAACTGTGTATCAAACCAACATACTCCAATATGGGATGCAGTTTTCTTTACTACACTGTACATCCCACTCTGCATGGTGCAGCTTCTTTTACTTTTAGCTTGTGTACCTGTATTAAAATGGATCACTTATGGATTTGCATAATGAAATGTCTTGTTCTTTTAATCAAACTTTACGAGTTCTGTGTTAATCATCAGTCAATTTACATTTAATTAAAATGTGGTTGAAATTAAAAAAAAAAAATGAATTGCTATGCAGGCCAGCGCCGCAGCTCACTTGGCTAATCCTCCACCTGCGGTGCCAGCACCCTGGGTGCTAGTCCCTGTCGGGGCACTGGATTCTGTCCTGGTTGCTCCTCTTCCAGTCCAGCTCTCTGCTGTGACCCGGGAGTGCAGTGAAGGATGGCCCAGGTCCTAGGGCCCTGCACACGCATGGGAGACCAGGAGGAAGCACCTGGCTCCTGGCTTTGGATCAGCACAGCACGCTGGCAGTAGCAGCCACTTGGGGGTGAACCAATGGAAAAAGGAAGACCTTTCTCTCTGTCTCTCTCTCTCACTGTCTAACTCTGCCTGTCAAAAAAAAAAAAGAATTAAAGAATTGCTATGCAGAATGCAGACAAATTCAGAGTGCTCTGATACTATAGGCATGGTTCATAACCATATGTCTTTATTATTAAGGTCAGAAACAAAGCAACTAAAATTGATAACTACATTAATATGTTAAGAAATAGATAATATAAAAATATGAAATGAGATTCAAAATAGCAAATTGGAGGTGAAACCAAGTGCAGGTGTAGAGATTTTTATAGTATTTTATTTCTTTTGTGAACTTTTCATATAATTTATGATCAATTTTATCATTTTAACATGCTATCAAATCAACTAGCATCTTTAATGAAAAGATTTTTTGTGAGCCTCATGGTAGCAAAGAACAAAAATCTATAACTGATATAATAAATAGGACACAAAATAAAAGACTCAAAGCCAGAGATGAAAAAGGAGACACTGCAACAGACACTACAGAAATACAAATGATATTATAAGCTGTTATAATCAACTATATGACAACAGATTTTACTACAAAGGTGAAATGGACAAAGTTTTGAACATATACATCATACCAAGAGTGCGTGAAGAGTTGGGAAATCTGAGCAGATCAATAATAACTAACAAGATTGAATTAGCATAAAAATTGCCCATTAAAGAAACACCTATGACCAACTGACTTCACTAATTTTGTCAAATATTTAAAGAAGAATAATACCAATTCTTCTCAAAACTATTCCAGAAATTGAAGAAGAGGGAGTTTTTCCTAAGTCATTTTGTAAGGCTAAAATTATTCTGATATCAAAACCAGACAAAGACAGAATAACAGTAAAAAAACAAACAAACAAAAAACCCTACAGGCCAATATCCCTGATGAATCTACATGAAAACATAGTCAATAAAAGACTAGCAAACTTCCAAAATCACATTAAAAAGATTATTCAGCATGACCAAGTATGAGTTATCTCAGGAATGCAGAACGGTTGAACAAATCCAAATTAACCATCAGTATATACCATTAGAATGAAAGATAAAAGCTATGTGATCATCTCAATATACGCAGAAATGCATTTTATAAAATTCTATATCCTTCCTTGATAAAAACACTCAAAAATTAAGTATGAATGGAAATGTACTTTAGCATAGTAAAGGTCATATGTAATAATCCTACAGCTAGCATCACATCCAATAGTGAAATATTGAAGGCTTTCCCTTTAAAATGAGAAGTAAGTTATTCATGCCCACTGGTCCAACTTCTATTCAGCATAGTTTTAGAACTCCTACCCAAAGCTACTAGGCATAAGACAGATATAAAATTCATCCACTTGGAACAAAATAGCCTAAGAATGAACCCATTTATATATGGTCAATTGATCTTTGAAAAGAGTGCCAAGAACACAAAATGGTGAAATATTTTAAAATAAATGGCATTTAAAATTGAATATTCTCATGTAAAAGAATGAAATGAGGCCCTTGTATTAACCATATACATAAATTAACTTGAAATGAATTAGACTCAAATGTTGGATATGAAACCATAAAACGCTTGAGAGAAAACATGGGGTTATAAAGCTCCTTGATATTGGTCTTGGCAATAATTTTTTTTGACGTGACACCAGAAATACAGCAACAAATGCAAAAATAATCAAGTGGTGCCTTAACCACAACACCACACCAGATGTTCACTTCTAAGTCTTACTTTTCAGAGGAATAGTACCATCCTATGATCGTAAATTGTGTGTGTCGGCTTGACTAAGCTGAGATAGCTGATAAAACATTAATTCTGGGTGTGTCCATGAGTTTTTTTTTTTTGGAAGAGATTTAAATTTGAGTCAGTAAACTGACGAACGAAGCTCCACCTTCAGCAGTGTGGGCAACCATCTAATCCATAGAGATCTCATGGATTCTAGGTTGAGAGGTCAAGGAAATGTGAATCCTCTCCCTCTCCCTCTCCCTTCTCTCCCTCTCCCTCTTCCTCTCCCTCCCCCTCTCTCCCTGTTTTTCCCTCCCTTCCTCTCTTTTTGTTTCTCCCTCTCTCTGTCTCTCTATCCATCTCTTCCTGCCCTTGGACATTGGAGTTTCAGATTTTCAGGCCTTCATGCTTTGAAACTGAAACACGCCTTCCACCAACATTTCTGAGGTCTTTGGCCTCCAACTTCAAGTTATCCCATCAGCTCACCTGGTTCACAGGCCTTCTGACATGGCCTGAATTATACCAATGGTTTTCCTGGTTCTTCAGCTTTCAAATGACATGTGGTACTTCTCAGCCTTCAGAACTACGTAAGTAAATTTCTATAAATAACTCTCCTCTTGATTCTATATGATTCTTTTTTAGTTCTTCTGGAGTGTACTAATACCCAATTCCTGGTGATGTTTTGGAACTATTTAAGTCATTTTTGTTTGCTATAGTGATTTGAAATTAGGGGCGCTGCTGACTGACATCTAATGGCTAAAGGCCAGGGCTACTAAGTGCTAGTCAATGCATGAGAAAGTTTTTGTACATTTTTTTCAATTCATAATAACTTTGAATGCCTCACAGAACATTTAAGCATATAGGAAACCTGTTTATTATATGAATCTAGAACCTAACTCTGCCAAGTGTCTTACAGAACCTAAGGCAGAAGTTTATATGCAGATGCTGTATTGGGGTGTACAAACCCAGAGAAGCAGAAGCTTTGGGAAAAGAGTGAATACAGAGCAGAATGTTCAAAAAGTAATGTACAAAGAATTAGGTTTCATGAAGTTGACCTGAGCCTCATTAAGAATTTTTTTCTATTGTTCTCAAAATATCTTGAGAGATGTCTTAATGAAGTCTTAATTTAACACCAATAGTCTATCTTCAGGAAGGATAGAACAATACATGGGCTAGCTTCAATCAATCTCAAATCTGCATCATATGAGAACCCTAAACCTTGACAATTGTGTCTTACCTTTTACAGCAATAGTAAACCCTCAGGTTTGGGAATACTAGCACACAGAGGATGTGTGAAATTAGTGCTATTGTCTGTTACTGATGATACATATGAATGGGTTGGCTCAAAACAGACCAGCTGCTACTATTATTATGACCATAAGTCAAGCCAAAGTACCCAGATTTTCTGTGGTTCATACATTTAATTTTAATCTATACTCTGACATAATCATATATAAATATAAGATGCTTTATCAATTTTAATATGCATTGAATTTTCTAGGAATAAATTTTTGGTGTAAGTTGAAGAAAAGTTATTCCATGTTTTTTTTTCTTAACCATAACTAGAATATCTAATCATTTTTAAAAATATAAAACCCTCAAAAAAATCCACTTTTGAAATCTCAAATGCCTTTAAAACTTCATTGTTAAGGTTGTATTTATAGTTATCCCATTCATAGTGATTTCATGTACAGATGAAGCCATATGCATCTGTTACAACCTCTTGATAATTATATTTCATATTTACTTAATAAACAATATTTTATTTTGAAATTACCTTATTTCTATAATGTAGTATTTTATTTTATTAATTATGAAAATATTTATTATGTGAAAGAGGTATAGGTATGATCATGCTGCAGAAAACTGTCCTGTATTCTCTTTATAGATGACCTTATTTATTTCCAAAGCTTTTGATGCTCTCTGTTAGTAACCATTCCCAAATTTACATTTTCATTCTAGACTATTCTTTGAAATCCAAAGTAGTATATCTGTCACTAACAACACCAGGAACTATTCATAGGAGTCATCCATATATACTTAATACTCAAATCATTATTTGGAAAAATATGTATATATATATATGATATGATATGCATAAAAGTGGTAAATAGTTCATACATATGTGTAGAACATCATGCGACTTTAGTGGATATTCCATTTTTTTATCAAGTGAGATACTTCTAGGTGATTGAGAGTATGATAACGTTGAAAATTCCATAGGTGGGAGCCTACTGACATAGTTTTTGTCATAAAATGTATCTACTGTTGGGAAGATAATGAATGATTAGATTTTGAACAGTGGAGTGAGAATTAGTTATCAAGATTTTCAGAAAAGGGATTGTTAAGAGTTTAATTTCTATTAACATAAACAGAACAGATTTCATGTATTTAATAGATACAATTCTAAGAAGATAAACACACTTGCTCCAATTGGGGCAGTTTTTTCTCACAACAATATTTAGAGAATTGTAAGTATGTAAAAGTGCCTTGAAAATGCCAAATGAGTTCCTATGTAGACAGGGAAGATGAAACTTCATGGTACAAAATTTGGCAAACCATAATGGGACTAGGAATTATGGTAGTGGGGGAATTTTCTGTAGAATAAGAAATTGATTGCCTAGATTTTTTTATCAAGGAATCTGGGTGCAAAATTTGCTCTTTATAGGGAAGATTTCCAAAGAGGCAAAAGTACAGGGTTCCCAGCCAATTGTTTATGGAGCTCTGGAATCTCCATATAGCACAAAGAACGGCAGAAAGAGGTGACACTTGGGCAGGGGCTCAGCGAGTTTAAGCTCTAGCCCACAGTGCCAGCATCCCATATGGGTGCTGGTTTGAGTTCTAGCTGCTCCACTTCCTGTTCAGCTCTCTGCTATGGCCTGGGAAAGCAGAAGATGGCCCAGATCCTTGGACCCCTGCACCAACGTGGTTGACCCGGACGAAGATCCTGACTCCTGGCTTCGGATTGGCTCAGCTCTGGCCATTGTGGTCATTTGGAGAGTGAACTAGAGGATGGAAGACTTCTCTCTCTCTGTTCTCTCTCTCTGCCTCTACCTCGCTCTGTAACTCTGCCTTTCAGATAAATGAAATAAATTTTTCAAAAAAGAAAAAGAAAGAAAGAAAGAAAGAAAGAAAGAAAGAAAGAAAGATGACACTCAGACTATCTCAGACCTAACTTTTCAAGAACTACTCAGCCACACCCTCCTGATTTATTATCCCATGATTACGGTAAACATAAATGGAGGATTGTCAAATTAATTGAGTAAGTGTTGAAATGGTCTCTTATATAGAAATAAATAAGCCAAAAATAAATCTTGAATTATGAACATGGGGGTGGGCTATTTTATGATAGTTACTGCACAATCTGATAAAAAGAAAAGGTTAGGAGTCCATCATGACAACAATCCTTTTCTAAATTGTATACATCTTTGGTTGTGGTTACTACTGCTGTTGTTATTTAGTTATTTGTTTTTCCTGAGATCATGGTTAGAATGAGATTCCTAAGTTCATGATAAAATAATCTTCAATTTTTATGGACCAAAATTCAAGTGATATAATGGTGAGAACACTAGGAGCAGAGCACATGATGTTCTTGAGAAAGGAAACACAGTTCTCTACTGTCTATCCCATATCCCCACAATGCTGTCCTGAGCTTCAGTTTTCTTCCTCCTTCTTCTCATACAATGCTCAATTTCCAGAACTGTACTAGAAGGGAAGTCATATTTCTTATGCCTAATTAGTAAATAACGAGAAAAATAGAATAAAAACATATCATCAAGTATTAATCAGTGTTTATTAATGAAACTGCTGTCATCTATGGAGAGGAAGTATCTTCCCTCCGGGAAGGTAGCAGTGGGCTCAGCAGCATCCTCAATGAGTAAGTAACTAGACTTATGGCAGGTGACAAGGTAAAAAGGTCGTGACATTTTGAATGTTGAAATGCTGGCAAGCAGAGGAAATGATCCACAAGAACCACAGAAAGAGTAAAATTACATGTAGAAAAAAACGTAGAAGAAATAGTAAAGAAAGAAAAAAAGTCAATGAACTTAGCTATGAGAAAAGAGTATCTTCAGACTAGTCAGTGGAGAACACTCTGCCATATATGTCACATATATGAACAGAACAAAAAGATACATGCAGACCATGTTACTTGTTCTTCCATGGTGTAGATAGGTACACCAGTATACTCTGTTGGGTAGGTTGGCCTCCAGAGTCAGACCTTTTGGCTTCTGTCTTAGGTCTGTTAGAGTTTCACTTATTAATCTTCAGATGACAGACTGAGACACATTTCAAAATATCTGCCCACAGAAAAGGAGAATAAGTGTCTAGCACAGAACAAATCATGGGAATGAGAGAAACGGGTGTTTCCCTTCAGACTGGTGACAGAGCCCCTCCCTTGTGAGATTTATGTCCCTGACTCATGAATTTACTTCAAGAGTTATCTTGGTGAATGGTATCATATCAGGCAGATCTGTTTGGCCTAGAACCACCAGTGTATTTGCTGAAAATGAAGATTTCTCTACCTGACATTATGGAATCCTAATTTCAGTGTGTTTAGGGTGTCAAATTAAAAAAAAAAAAAAACATAAAAAAAGACTAACATAAGAAGTGGTTTAGTTAGAAAGACTATTGCAGTAGGAAGAATGATTTTTCCTCAGAAATAATTAGAATTTTATTTCTTTATTTGAAAGCCAGAATTACACACAGAGAGAAGGAGAGGCAGAGAGAGAGAGAGGTCTTCCACCTGCTGGTTCACTCCCAAGTTGGCTGCAATGTTTGGAGCTGTGCTGATCCGAAGTCAGGAGCCAGGAGCTTTTTCTGAGTATCCCACATAGGTGAGGGGTCTAAGGAATTGGGTCATCTTCTGCTTTCACTGGCCATAGCAGAGAGCTGGAAGTGGAGCAGCTGGGTCTCGAACCAGTACCTGTATGGAATGCCAGCAGTGCAGGCGGCGGCTTAACCCTCTATGCCACAGCACCTGCTGCAATCACTAAGATTTAAAAATCAAACAGAAAAAACTTTTCTTAGAATTAATCAGAAGGTAGCAGAGAAAAGAAAAATCTTTGGAGCAAGAGCTTAACTTACAAGGTCAAAGGGTCAATGGGCTTTGGCTTGAAAAGACCCTCACTGTGGTTAGCTGTTCCCCATAAAAAGTTAATAAGAACATTGTCTGTGTGTGTGTGTGTGTGTGTGTGTGTGAGTGAAATTGTCAGTTGAGAGCAATCAATATTTTGGACCCCTAAGAAAGAGAGAAACCTGACTGGATTTTGATCAATACAAAGCAGAGTATGGGACATAGGCTATTATGAACATTTGAGCTAGCGCAGTGCTGTTGTTCACATTTTTAAACTAGATGCTACAAAGCTCTGAAGATATGGCTCTCAGAACAGGCCAAATAAATTTCAGAGTTCTTTTTTTTTTTTTTTGTGCAGTTATTCTTTTTATTTTTATTTTTTTAAACTTTTATTTAATGCATATAATTTTCCAAAGTACGACTTATGGATTACAATGGCTTCCCCCCCATACCGTCCCTCCCACCCACAACCCTCCCCTTTCCCACTCCCTCTCCCCTTCCATTCACATCATGATTCATTTTCGATTATCTTAATATACAGAAGATCAGCTTAGTATACATTAAGTATGGATTTCAACAGTTTGCTCCCACACAGAAACATAAAGTGAAAAATAATAGATGATTTTCTTAACATAGTACCAGTGAGAATTTGCCTTGTGTATAAGAGTAGTAGACCCACTATCATTAGTCAGTGGTGGGAAACATACACCTAGAGAATTTCAGTAGTGTCAGAAATTCTAAAGTGCGCGAAGCTACCACTACTGGGAAGTAGAATGCCAACCTCAATAGATACTACCTTGATCAGAGAAGGTCAGAAGACCGTACTGCTTAGCACAGACCAGAAATGTATCTGGCAATTTTCTCCATAGTCTGCATGCTATGAATTTTGAAGATGGAATAAGTTTCCCCATGATGAAGATACACACACAGGCTAGGGCAGCCAGCATTTTGTGTGCTAATGTGAATTGAAATATAACAGAAAGAGATGACCAAAGCTAATCTGAAGTCTGCTCCAGGAAGGAACAGTTTCAAGCACAGTGCAGATGTGGGTTTTCAGGAACATCTAAGCAGAAAATGGACAAGATACACAGTCCACCATAGAATACATTCACTGAAATTTAAATACCTGCCCAATCTCAGAAATTAACAAAATTTATAGAAATATGGAGCAGATATGTTGACAAGTAAAGAAGAGTATTTAGTTTAAAGGAGATAACATGAAGATAATAAAATAGTGCAGTAAAACGAAAGTCAGCAAATGTTTTCCAGAAAATGACAGAGCTTAAGCATTTTATAGTACTCAGTGAGAAGTTTATCACAAAAGTGGACACAGGCCGGCGCCGCGGCTCAACAGGCTAATCCTGCACCTTGCGGTGCTGGCACACCGGGTTCTAGTCCCGGTAGGGGCACCGGATTCTGTCCCGGTTGCCCCTCTTCCAGGCCAGCTCTCTGCTATGGCCAGGGAGTACAGTGGAGGATGGCCCAAGTGCTTGGGCCCTGCACCCCATGGGAGACCAGGATAAGTACCTGGCTCCTGCCATCGGATCAGCGCGGTGCGCCGGCCGCAGCGCGCCAGCCACGGCAGCCATTGGAGGGTGAACCAATGGCAAAGGAAGATCTTTCTCTCTGTGTCTCTCTCTCACTGTCCACTCTGCCTGTCAAAAAAAAAAAAAGTGGACACAGACAATATCTAAGTAAACATGTATAACTGTATTATCTTAATTTCATTTAAAAAACTGGTGATGTGTTTGATTTTGTCTTTTGCCTCTAGTTTGTTAATCTCTGCTATAATACTCTTATTTTGGTATAATAATCAGTAGAAAAATAGATATATTTGGGTTACAAAAGGCAAGACTAAGAATATTTTACATTTGAAAAAGCACTTATCATGCCCTTGATTATCAGCTAGGTCACCAATGATGGAATGTGAAAATGTACTTAATAATCTGAAATATCTTCTATTTTTTGGATCTTCCTTTTTCAGTAAGTGGTTCTAGGAGCAGGCTGGATTTTCCACAAGGGAAAGGAGGGTTCTTTAAAAAGATCTCTTGTTCCCGTATCACTTTGTTGATGGAGCCAGATGATTCTTCCCACTTACTAAGATATAGCAAAACATTGTGCCAACAAGAACCTGCTCTTCTTCTCTGGTAATATAACTATAATCTTTCTCCTGGTTATATGACAATTCAAACTTCAGCCTTAGGGTAAATAGGTCAAGTCAGAGAAGCCAAAATGACTTTATATTTTCCTTTTCCCAGGGCCATTTTCCAGGCTGAGCCATTGCAAAGACAATCACCGCTTAGGCAACTGAAATATCTCAAAAGACTAGTTGCTTAATAGGACAAGAAATTCTTGAGATTCATACAAAAGTAGACTCTCAAATGGCCAAGATTGTTGTGAGTTGAAACTTAGAGAAACAGGACAAGACAAAGTGCTTGTTGCTTGATGCAAACAGGATGAAATGTCCTGGTATAGATCAGTGATAGAAAGAATGCAGTGGATTCCAGAGGTGAGTTTGAAAACCTAACAGTGCAAGGATGGGAGAGAAGCTAAGGGGTTTAAACGTGTGTGTGATAACAACAATTAATTTTTCAAAAGTCCCACAATTGTGCATTAACAAAACATTTCTGGTTGTCTGGTAGGCCTCTCCAGGCTTAGATCAAATGAAGTGCATTCTGACTTCATGGTAGGTCTATTTCAGAGATTGTTCATGACAGTTTTTGTTGTTGGCAGACCTGCAGAAAAGCAAATGCTAATATGGTCTCCTGTAGACATTAAAATCTATGCAGGTTGGGACATAACAACAGTGTCTTTGTTGCTTGCTCTGACAAGGAAAATCAGGGATGCAGCACCTAAGACAACCTTTTCTGTGCATACTCTGTGTTTCTGAGAGAGCATGGATTTTCATAGGAGAGAGATTAGCTTTATGATCTTATTTAATAAAATACACTTGTCAATTTATATTTTATATGCACTTTTATATTTATACAGTATTTAGCTTCTTACCTAGTGGATTGAAAGCAGCTTAAGGTAGTTCATCATGCACAAGATGAGGATGCTAATAAATTCCTGACCATTGGAACTCAGGACAAGTCTGTATCACAGAAGAATGTGGAAAGTGGGCCTTTGCTCCAGACTGGTTATGTCACCACTCTCTTGGAAATGTAATATATCTGACTCACCCATTAGCTTCAAGAGTCCCTTCTGCTAAATAGTATATTGCCCGTCTGCACATAAAGATTTTTGTTGTGCCTAAGAACCACAGGAGTGTCACAGAATGATTGTGTCCTCGTATCACATACCTTGAGGAAAATATTTTTTCAGATTGGTTGTTAAGTATTAATAGAAAAGAATTTCCCATTGTGGTACACTCCAATATCCAACTGTTAAGAAAGAACAGTGAAGCCCAGCGCTGCGGCTCACTAGGCTTATCCTCCACCTGTGGCGCCAGTTCCCCAGGTTCTAGTCCTGGTCAGGGCACCGGATTCTGTCTCTGTTGCTCCTCTTCCAGTCCAGCTCTCTGCTATGGCCCAGGAAGGCAGTGGAGGATGCCCCAAGTCCATGGGCCCTGCACCTGCATGGGAGACCAGGAGGAAGCACCTGGCTCCTGGCTTCGGATCGGCGCGGTGTGCTGGCCGTAGCAACCATTTGGGGAGTGAACCAACATAAGGAAGACCTTTCTCTCTGTCTCTCTCTCTCACTGTCTAACTCTGCCTGTCCAAAAAAAAGAAAGAACAGTGATTTAATCGGTATCTTTCGAGGTGCATTTCACAATTTTTCAGCAAAACTACATAAAATTTACCATTAATCCATCCAGTAACTGTGTCTGAATACAAATGCGGTCAATCTAACAGAATATGTCTTCATAAAGACCAATGGAGATATAAAAGGGAGTGTTGGATCATGAAACCCTTGTCTGTTGGAGAACACATTGCCTGTATCTTTCTGTCGCTTGATTGTCTACTGGATATGAAGAAGCCGGTATTATGTTTATCTAGCACTTGCTCATTCTCTCTTTCTTGGCCGACTTTGGTTTCTGAAACAAAAGAAAGAGCAGGAGGAATAGGGACCATCAAGAAATAAGAGTCCCACAAGGGTCCCTTGGTTGTTCTCCTATGTCAAATTAGATGGTGAACCCAGACTACTATTTTTTCTTTTCTTTGTATATCTCATTGTCTGTGTTTTAGCTACTCCAATGCTGGTGATGCCCAGACAAATCAGTTAAATCTTAGAGTTATGAAATCTCTATTAATGAGAAAATAGTCTCCTACCCCAGAATAGTGGGCCCACTCTAGTCAAAAAAAGGTGAAATTAGCTTCATAATATCAGTAAAACTGAAACCAAACCAAATCAAACAAAAACAAACAAAAAACATTGGACCATGGAAGTCATAGTGGATACTTCATAAGATTAGCTCATGGGAGTCTTGCCTAAACTAAGTAATGAAGAGATAGTAAACCTGCTGTGGTTTTTGTAAGAAAGATGATTTTTGCACAATTTTAAATATCAATTGGAAAAGACAAACTTTGTTATTTCTACCATGTACTCCTGAGTGACGGTGGGTTTGCCCAGGTGAAGAGTTACAGCTAGCTACATAAATCCATTGTATATTGTTTTTTGTTTTGTTTTGTTTTGTTGACAGGCAGAGTTAGACAGTGAAAGAGCAACAGAGAGAAAGGTCTTCCTTCCGTTGGTTCACCCCCCAGATGGCTGCTACGGCCGGCACACTGCGT
Organism: Oryctolagus cuniculus; assembly: GCF_051225735.1. Lineage (NCBI taxonomy): Eukaryota > Metazoa > Chordata > Mammalia > Lagomorpha > Leporidae > Oryctolagus > Oryctolagus cuniculus. Next base: position 59,814,351 of record NC_142867.1, read on the forward strand.
GGATCCGAAGCCAGGAGCCAGGTGCTTCCTCCTGGTCTCCCATGTAGGTGCAGGGCCCAAGGACCTGGGCCATCCTCCACTGCCTTCCCGGGCCTCAGCAGAGAGCTGGACTGGAAGAGGAACAACTGGGACAGAATCCGACGCCCCAACCGGGACTAGAACCTGAGGTACTGGCGCCGCAGGTGGAGGATTAGCCTAGTGAGCCGCAGCACTGTACCTTTGTATATTGTTTTAAAATTTTATATTTATTTTTCTACATACTTTTAGCTTCATATGAGGTTTTATATTATGAATTGTTTGAGTATCAAAGCATATTAAAGAAGACAAAAATATGCAACAAGGTCCTAGGTGCTCCCAGTCCTAACTCCTGCTTCTTGTTTACAAAGAGTACAAAGAGCTTCTTCAGGTCTGGTGACCCCAGTGCAGGTGCTTTAATAGATTCCAGCCTTAGCAGTGAGAATATCCAAGATCATATCTAGTTAGAATCTCTTTCTTGAAATGACAGCCCTCTGTTGAGGTTGTAGCTCTGGCAGAGCCTTTTATGAGCTACCATCAGACAGCAATGAATGGGAACGCTTTCTCCATAACCTCTTGACTTCACCTATTTTAGTTGATGTTTGGTACCAGTGACTCCACATTGATATGACAACTTTTGTATTTTCTTATTGTAATCAATATCATTTTCTGAAAAACCTGCATATTGGTCATCCTGTAGCCATATGTTTTTGCCCTTCATTGTCAGGATAGACCCATCCTGGTTGCTGATCCGATCTGGTTCTATATCAGGAGGGAGGTAATTGACAACCAGGAGTCAGTGTCAAAAACTCTTTTGGCCACTTGTGAGCAACAAAGAAATTTTAGGAGGAGATGTACTTGGGTTAAGCTTATCTGCAGTGTATTATCAAATATAACACTATTTGTAATGTGGTGATAATTATCATCTCACCGGGTCAGAAGTGAGTTAGGAGTTAGGAATTGTACTTCTGTAGAAATCTGACAGGCACCAGGCATAAAGTCCAAAAAGGAAAATACAAAACAAAGCCAACAAGAATTAAAGAAGTAAATATTGCATCTTTAAAACAATGAACAGAGTTATAATCAACTAAAAGGGTATTACAGTTTTGAGACACAGACACAGTTTTGAGGTTGACCATTTTCATAAATGCATCAAGAAAAATTGATTTACTATGTAGTCATCTCAGAATCTAAAAGCTATCAAAGTTAGGAAGCATAACCATGGCAGACTTCATTATACTGTCTAATATTTAGATGTGTAAAGACCAATAAGAACTAATAACTCTATGTTACTCATTACAAACCTGTGAAGAGGCAAATGATTTTTCTATTTACACAAATATACTTTCTCAAGTGATGTAAAACTTCAGACAATTCAAGAAAAAGTTTTATTTCTATTTAGAAGATAAAATATTTAAGTATAGAACCATCAATGTTTTAAGTAAATTTTTATTACTCCATGGAGTCTCATATAATTAACTCAGTTTGATCTCTGTTAGCAGTTCTATGAATTGGTCAATTCCCTTTTTAGACTCCTAGAATGTTTATTTAGTTATTGATCTTAAATTTGCTAGAAACATGTATCTAATTATAAATATTAGAAGTTCTTTCACAAATTTAATTGTAAATGTTTTTAGAGAAACTGCCATTGCGCAGTAGGTTAATCCTCCACCTGCGGCGCCAGCATCCTATATGGGTGCCGGTTCTAGTTCCTGCTGCTCCTCTTCCAATCCAGCTTTCTGCTGTGGCCTGGGAAAACAGTAGAAGATGGCCCAGGTCCTTGGACTCCTGCACCCACATGGGAGACCCAGAGGAAGCTCCTGGTTCCTGGCTTAGGATTGGCACAGCTCCAGCCGTTGTGGCCATCTGGGGAGTGAACTAGCAGATGGAAGACTTTCTCTTTCTCTCTCTCCTCTCTCTCAAGTCTCTCCTTCTCTCTTGTGTAACTCTGACTTTCAAGTAAATAAATAAATCTTTAAAAATAAAATAAAAACTGGTTTCAGATTAAAGTTCAAAATGTCCTGCAAAAGTTTACTAAGAGATCAATGTTTTAAACTTATTGCTTTAACACTGGGGGCTAAATTCTAGTTTTATGTAAGTGTACCTTTGATGTTAATGCTCAATTTTAAGGAAGACATAAGTCCCTTCTAACCTCAACCAGCCTGATCACACAAGACTCATCTTCCACAAACCTTCTACAACCTTTTTATATTCCTTTGGATATTAGTCATATACTTTTCCTCTTTCCAGTCATTTTACTTCAGAAAAAAATACTTGTTTCTTTCTTAACCAAATCTTACCTGTTTTATCCCATAATTTCACTAACAAAATGTGTCTTAATTTCTCATATATGGAGTAGTTCTCCTTTCCACCTTTCTATTTTTATAGCTTTTTATTTTAAAGATTTATTTATTTATTTGAAAGTCAGAGTTACATAGAGAGAGGAGAGGCAGAGAGAGAGAGAGAGAGAGAGAGAGAGAGGTCCCACATGCTGGTTCACTCCCCAATTGGCTGCTAGAGCTGTGCCGATTTGAAGCCAAGAGCCAGGAGCTTCCTCCAGGTCTCCCACATGGGCGTAGGGGCCCAAGGGCCTGGGCCATCTTCTACTACTTTCCCAGTATGGGAGACTACTACTTTCTCCTGCATGGGAAACCAGGAGGAAGCACCTGGCTCCTGGCTTCGGATCGGCGCAGTGCGCCGGCCATAGTAGCCATTTGGGGAGTGAACTAACAGAAGGAAGACTTTTCTCTCTGTCTCTCTCACTGTCTAACTCCACCTGTCAAAAAATATATATAGAATTCAAGAAATTAAGAGTAATGAAATTCTTATTTAGAAATATTTATCTCTCTTATACTTACTCCACTTATAAGTATAATCAGAATATTTAAAGAGGCTGAGAGTAGACAAGCATGGTTATTATTTTGTTATTTTCTTGTCAAAGAAAACTCTAAAAGTTAAGCTGTTATGCTTCTTTCATAGGAATCAATGAACACTGTGTTATGTCTTCCTTCCCGCATAATTTGTTCCAAGGCCAAATTTTACTTTTATGATTTTAAATATCTAACAAAGGTAACTATGACCTTTTCTATACAGAAAGTTCAGGCACAAACATATGCTAAAAGCTCTAAAGAAATCTTACCCTTCTTTTTCTTTTAATACATCCAAAGCTGTTTATTTATCAAAGATTCATTTAAATCTTGTGACCCAAAATGCTTTTGGATTATTTCAGTTCCTGACTCATTATTCTAGGTTTTTTAAAATTTTCTCTGTATTTATTCACTTTGATATAATAGCATACAAGCTCGCACATACGGAGTTTTCTCCCATTTTCCTTTCTTTCATTAAACATGTCTAGCTGGAATGTAGTGACATAACCTAGAGATCCATTAAATGGTTTCTCCTCATCCAATCCCAAGGAGTACTGTGTCCAACTATTACAACAAAACATCATATTTTTATTCCTAAGGATTCATAATGAAATTTTTCCAGTTGTCGCTCCCCCTCTTCGTGGAGGAATGACACAGGACCCTGCGCTGTTCTTTTCGTCTGCTCGGCCCTCCCTGGGTTTGCTGCTGGTTCTTCCCGGGTTGGCTACTATCCCTTCCACCTCCGTGGAAGGGCAGTTCCCCCTGGCCGCATTCCCCACTTCCGCAGGGGAGCGGCACACCGCCGGCTGGCTCGTCTCGGGGGCTGCACAGGTGTTCCTTCAGCTAGATGTTCCCCATAGATGTTCCTGGTGCATGCCGTCTCTCTCCTCCTTTATAGTCCTCCTCCGCCAATCCCAACTCGGCTGAGTACGCTGCTCTCCAATCAGGAGCAAGTCCTACAGTTAATTGGTTGAACTGGAGGCAGCTGTGCGGAAGCTGTTTACTTCTCTCCCAGCGCCATATTGTGGGAGAGCAGATGCATAGAATAAGTCCTAATTCGAGCAACTTAGTCTAGTCCGGATTGCTCCCCACAGATCCCCCTTTCTTTTTATTTTTTGGCGTTGATACGCGCCTGTCTTCGGTGTCCCGCAGCACACACTCTGCTGTACTTGCTAGAGTTGCCACAGGCTCTTACAAGTCCTATCAATCAGGAAAACCGAATCCGGGTCCTCTCTTCGCCATTGTGAGGAGGTTTTTAGGCGCTGATGCGTGCGTGTGTTCGGTGCCCTGCAGCGCATGCTCTGCTCTGCTAGAACTGCCTGCAGGTGTTTACAAAACCTATCAGGCAAACCGAATCCAAGCCTTCTCATTGCCGTATTGTGGGGGAGACTTATTAGTGTTGGTTCGTGCCTATCTTCGGTGACCTGCAGCTCATACTCTGGTCGAGCTTTGCTGGCGCTTACCGCCTTAAATCAGGCAGACCGAATCCAAGCCTCCTAATTGTTGCATTGTGGGGAAGCTTTACTGATGTTAATTCGTGCCTGTCTTCGGTGACCTGCGGCTAGCCGCCCAGGTACTCATTGCCTCACTAATCGGGCAGACCGAATCCAAGCCTTCTAATTGGCATGTTGAGGGGAGGCCTTATTTTTCTCTATTTCTCTATCTCCGGGCATTTCTATTTCTCCCATTTTACTTCTGTCTGCCAGCATTCCTATTTCTCTCACTTTACTTCTAAAACTTCTGTTTCTCTTATCCCTGCGGCTTCCCGGCACCTCGCCCCGCCGGCGGGTTCCCGGCTCTGCGCCGCTTCAGCCCGCGCGCCTCTCTCATCTGCGCAGCTTCCCGGCTTTGCGCGGCTCGGCTTTGCGCGCTCCGCGGTCTCCACGCTTAACCCTTTCGCGTCTGAACCACGGCCTACGCCAGCGTTCCCTATCTATTCACGCCCCGTGCTCTCTCTGCACGCGGCGGCTTCCGCGAGTAACACAGCGTAGCTTGCGTCTCCGCCACTAGGATTCAATCTAAGTTCCCCGGGCTAGCCTGGCGAATTCAACCCAGCGTACGTCTCCGCCCCACGATCTGGCTTCCCGTCCTTTGCTCCCCGGGCTAATCAGACGGATCCCAATCTGGCTTACGTCTCAGCTTCTGGTTTCAACTTTTCGCCCCCTATTCCCGGGCTAACTTGAGAACCCCAAAGTGGCTTTCGTCTCCGCCTTGGCCTGCCCCCCGCGGCTTCAATTTCCCTAACATTTTTCTCTACCCGGTATGTTTCCCCAAGCTTTCCTCCAACGATATTCCTCCCTCATTTCTCCTGGCCTCTCCCCACAGTCCGCGTCCGAGTCTGTTTGTTCTAGCTTTCACTTTCGCTTTCGACCTTAGAGATTTCTCCCAGCTTCCCCCCGTAGTCCGTATCCGAGTCTATGCCTAGGCTTTCAATAGCTTCTTCCGGCACCCTTTTCGTCCGGCTTTTCCCTAGGCTGTTTGCTAGTCTCTCTCTCCGGTATTTTCCCTAGGCTGTTTGCTAGTCTCTCTCTCCGATATTTTCCCAGTTCTTCCCGTTTCTTCCCTCCTAAGTTTGCTATCCGAGTCACGGCACCATTATGTCGCTCCCCCTCTTCGTGGAGGAACGACACAGGACCCTGCGCTGTTCTTTTCGTCTGCTCGGCCCTCCCTGGGTTTGCTGCTGGTTCTTCCCGGGTTGGCTACTATCCCTTCCACCTCCGTGGAAGGGCAGTTCCCCCTGGCCGCATTCCCCACTTCCGCAGGGGAGCGGCACACCGCCGGCTGGCTCGTCTCGGGGGCTGCACAGGTGTTCCTTCAGCTAGATGTTCCCCATAGATGTTCCTGGTGCATGCCGTCTCTCTCCTCCTTTATAGTCCTCCTCCGCCAATCCCAACTCGGCTGAGTACGCTGCTCTCCAATCAGGAGCAAGTCCTACAGTTAATTGGTTGAACTGGAGGCAGCTGTGCGGAAGCTGTTTACTTCTCTCCCAGCGCCATATTGTGGGAGAGCAGATGCATAGAATAAGTCCTAATTCGAGCAACTTAGTCTAGTCCGGATTGCTCCCCACACCAGTGTTGCAATATATACTCTAGGGAGTTTCAGCAGCAAATCTCTGGTTATTCATTGTTATTTACTGCTAGACCTGTCAACAAAGAGCCAACTTAAACAAGTTTGTCAAGTTAACAAATTTCTCAAGGCATTGATAGTTATTGTTCTGAAAGGGAAAGTACTTTTTAAATCCAATGTGCCTTCATTGCTGAACCAAATTAATGCAAAAGATAGTACCTCATTATCATCTTGCACAGAATTGTTATCAAAGACCAACAATGATTCCAAGTATCAAGCCGAATTTGAGCCAATTTCTTCCGCCCAGAAAATGCCTTAGGCCAATTACATCTGATCTATAGTCATCACTAGGGAATTGTCCCCAAAACTAGTAAGAGAAGCTGTAATACAACTCCAAATGTTTACTGTTGGCCAGGGGCTGGACAAAATGTCCATTCTGGATGAGGGTCCCTTTGTAGTTGCTGACTTGTTGTAGAGTTCCCAAACCACTTGAGTCCACTTGCCTGATGCACAGTAAGCCAATCACTGACAGGGATGGTGGGAGAAATTAGGAGTTTATTTTGCAGTGCATAGAGCAAAGAGTTGGGTAGCTATCATTCAACTTCTGGACTACCTAAGGGATTAAGTTCAGTGATTCTTACTGATGAAAGTTAGAGTTGAGCGAAGTGTGATCAGCTAATGTGCATGTCTCTGACTGGTTCAGAATGCTCTTGGTTTTTCTTTGATTGCTCAGGAGGCCAGCATGTTCTTTTGTGATGGGAAAGTGGGACCCAGTCTGTCTGAGGTCTATAAGTAAATTTGGTATTACTTTGCTTGGTCAGGAGCTAGAGTTCCTTTGACGCTCTCAGAACAGTGTCTAGCATTAGTTGATATTTAAATTGTGAATTTTTGTGATTTGGGGGCCTGCAAGATTTCTCTGACCCTTGTGCCACTCCTTAAATTTCCTGAGTCAGTCTTTAGCAGGTAGCTTACTTTTAATCATCAAAGTGAAGACAGAGAAACTGTCTTCTCCTGAGGGAGAGTGACTGGGGTCTGATAAATTCTACTCAAAGGTTTTAGGAGTAGGAGCTCAGTTTCACTTCCGTGCCTCCTACTACTTAATGTCCAAAGATAGAAATAAGTTGCTCTTAGAGTATTTCCTTTTAAAAGCCTTCCATTGTCACTAACAGAAACCAGACACCTTATGGGGCCGGCACTCTGTCGGAGCAGGCAAAGCAGCTGCCTGCAGTGCCTGCATCCCATATGGGCACCGGTTCAAGTCCCAGCTGCTCCATTTCCAATCCAGCTGTGGCCTGGGAAGGCAGTAGAAGATGGCCCATGTCCTTGGGCCCCTGCACCCACATGGGAGACCCGGAAGAAGCTCCTGGCTCCTGGGTTCAGATCGGCACAGCTCCTACGGCCAATTGGGGAGTGAACCAGAGGATGGAAGACCTCTCTCTCTCTCTCTCTCTCTCTCTCTGCCTCTCCTTCTCTCTCAGTGTAACTCTGACTTTCAAATAAATAAATCTTTAAAAAAAGTTAAAAATTAGAAAAAATAAATATTATATCCCTATATTATTTTAGGTCCATTGCCATTAAATACCATAACAATTTGCATTTCAAAATAGTTAAAAGTATGTCTTTAGTAATTATGATAAAACTGTGTGGCAGGGTTTTTCACTCTTCTACTCCATACGTTTTTGTCCTGAATTCCCTAGAAAGCAGACTGATCCACTCCTGGCTATTGTAGCCATTTGGGTAGTGAACCAGCAGATGGAAGATCTCTCTTTCTCTTTCTCTCTCTGTGTGTTTCTGTCCCTCTCTGTCTCTGTAACTCTGCCTTTCGAATAAATAAATAAACTTTCTTTAAAAAAAAGTCAAAAAAGTTTTACCAAATAAATTACAGTAGTAAGTCCTTGAATATGAATAATTATTTTAATTATAAATGTGTTAAATTATTTAATCAAAAGACATAGATTGGGTGAATGATTAACAAACACACAAGACACTTGTTTTCTTCTATAGGTTTGAGAAGCTTTCTGTTAAAAGCTCTTTGAATAAAATTTCTACCTTTTTGGCATTCCCAAGTCCCTCTTAAACCCCATTATCCCAAATGATTGCTCTCCCATTGTTGCCCTATAGTTTCAATAAGCTTTTTTCAACTTCTTCTCTCCACTTTTTCTTTTCTTTTTTCTTTTCTTTTCTTGTCTTTTCTTTTCTTTTCTTTTCTTTTCTTTTCCTTTCTTTCTTTCTTTCTTTCTTTCTTTCTTTCTTTCTTTCTTTCTTTCTTTTCAGGCAGAGTGGACAGTAAGAGAGAGAGACAGAGAGAAAGGTCTTCCTTCCATTGGTTCACCCCCCAAATGGCTGCTGTGGCCAGCGCGCTGAGGCCGGCACACTGTGCTGATCCGAAGCCAGGAGCCAGGTGCTTCCCCTGGTCTCCCATGCAAGTGCAGGGTCCAAGGACCTGGGCCATCCTCCACTGCCTTCCTGGGCCACAGCAGAGAGCTGGACTGGAAGAGGAGCAACCGGGACTAGAACCTGGTGTGCTGGCGCCTCAGGCGGAGGTTTAGCCTATTGAGCCGTGGCACCGGCCTCCACTGTGTATTTTCAAATAGTCTGTCTACAAGCTAATTTTGTCTTTATTCTGTTTAAAATATTGAATTTTATGCCTCTACTATATTTTTAATTGAGTTTCAGCCCCAAATATCTTTTTAAATATTTTATTTACTTTAATAGCTAAGTTATTTTTCTCTGATACAGTATTGAATTATTTCTTTGTGTTTTCTTGCCATTTTTTGACTTTCCTTAAAGCAGATATTTTAAATGAGCTGTCATAGAGTTCATTCATATTGGATGCTATATAGTTTGCTTCTGGTGCCTTATTTTCTATTAGGTTAAGTGATGATTCCTTGAATGCTGTTAATGTTTGTTGATGAACTATGTTGTCTGTGCATTGATGGTTTAGGTATTTATTCCAGTCTTTAAAAAATCTGGCTTTGTGTCTGTCCTTTTAGAACTTCTAACCAGGCTGCTTATTTTCTCTAAGTCTCTGGTCATTTCTACTATCTGAGAATTAAATGGTCCCTGTATCTACATTGGTCACTGTTTTATCAGTAGAGGTTGCTACCTCACAGATTTTTCCCAAATCCACAGTTGTGTTTAGGATGATCAGTGTCTGAAAAGGGTGCCCTGTCATTTCAAACCTCAATGTTGGGCCAGGGTGGGCCCACCATATGATTCTCCTTGTCCTGTGCTTCAACATGGAGGGACCAGCACCAGGATCTCATGCAGTGACTTGACAAATACCTATTTCACCCCCGAGATATGCATTAACTCTCTCAACCTGGGTTTGGAGGGTAAATGAGCTGGGCAGGTCCATGGCCACAAATGTTTCAACATTTGATTGTACGCAGAGCCCACAGACTACTGAGATCTTCACAGCACAAGGACTAGACTAATGTTCACATTGTTATAGCCTGCCTGTTCCTGCAATGTACTCATATCCTTAGATTGATGCAGCCAGCCACAGGTGATACAGGCTAGAATACAAGTCCATCTGATTGGTCAAGGTCTCCACTTGCCACCATGTTCTGCTCAGAGGCTAAACACTCAGATGCTGACTTAGAAGCAGGAGCTGTTAAGACCTGCTTTGTATTGGGTTTCACTGACTCAGCACTGAGTTGAATGAAAAGACCTACATTTACATCCTTGTCCTATCCTCCAACAGATGGAGTCTTTCTCTACACTGAGCTGCCTACCATTAGTGAAAGTGTGATGGAAGTAATCCTTTGCCTAACAAGCCTGATAATAAACTGGGCTGCACCCGAGTCTCCCAGTTTCAGACACTTACAGTCTCAGAGATGCTCCTCAAGCCTGTAGTACAGCTGGTGATGATGCAGACGGAAACATGAGTCCATTCCTCTGGGGCACAGGACTCTCCCTGGCTATAGGAAAGATCCAGAGGCTATGTCTGTGAGCACTGGCCTAAGCTAGGGGCTGCTAGGTTCTGCCTGATGTTGAGTTCACCATGGTAGCCCTGGTATTGAATTCCAAGGCAATGTCTTGTGCTTAAGCCCCTTTCCTTTTGCCCTAGCAGATAGTTATACTTCTCATTGTGCTTCACAAGGATAGAGAAGGGGTAGTAGCCCCATGGCTGACAAGCTGATGTGGATCATAGGTATAGTCTATGGGCATTGGCCAAGGGACAAAAGCTATGAGCTCCTCTTGGTACAGGGCTTCACCATGGTAGGCCTATTTGTCAGTTCCATATTTAGTACCTGGATTTCATTACCTTTCTTTCCCATAAGCAGGAGGCATATTTTTCCATATTACATTGCTTGGAGTTGAGAGAGAGGTGACGCAGGAAACTCTTCCTTTCCAGTCTTGTTCAGTGTGCTTTTCTTATGATTATGTTAAAACAAGATGTTGTATTTTCATATCTTGTTTCCTTAGCTCTAGCAAAAGTGATTCTGTTCAAATTCTATGGAAATATGATTATAGAAGGGTCTTACTCCGTAACCATTTTGCTCTAAATCTAAACAAAAAGATCTTGAGATCTTGAGCAAATATTGGCTCAGTGAAGAAATTAAATTATTATAACATATCTGGGGAGAAATTAAAATGTAGAATTCTAAAATCTATGGGATGCAGCAAAAGAAGTGTTAAGAGAGAAGTTTACAGAAATAAATGCCTACAAAAGATAAAAGACAACCCTTTTAAAATTTCAAAAATACGGGAGAGGAAATAGCAACTTCCAAGTTCATTTTATGAGACCAGCACTACTCTGATCTCAAAGTCAAGAAATGACTACCAAAACAAAACAAAACAAACAAACAAAAAAACTACAGGCCAGCACCTCTGGTGAGCAAGACAAAAAAATCCTCAGGAAAATAATGAAATAATAAATGAAATTCAACAGTTATTAAACGTAATGAGAAACTATAAGTTAACTCTGAGATTTAAAGATTAATTAGTGTATATAAATCAACTAATGTGATATACCACATTAATATATTAAAGAATAAAACCACAAGATCATTTCAATAGATGAATAAATGCATTTCCTGATATTTTGAAATATATTTTGAAGCAAAAGAGTGTGCTGCATCAACTGTTTTTTTTTTTCTTTTTCTAAATAACTTTGGCTAGTCTGAGTATTTTTGGTCCTGTAGGACTTTTTTTTTTTTTTTTAATTTTTTGACAGGCAGAGTGGACAGTGAGAGAGAGAGAGACAGAGAAAGGTCTTCCTTTGCCGTTGATTCACCCTCCAACGGCCGCCGCGGCCAGCGCGCTGCGGCCGGCGCACCGCGCTGATCCGATGGCAGGAGCCAGGTACTTATCCTGGTCTCCCATGGGGTGCAGGGCCCAAGCACTTGGGCCATCCTCCACTGCACTCCCTGGCCACAGCAGAGAGCTGGCCTGGAAGAGGGGCAACCGGGACAGAATCCGACGCCCCGACCAGGACTAGAACCCGGTGTGCCGGCGCCGCAAGGTGGAGGATTAGCCTAGTGAGCCGCAGCGCGGGCCGGTCCTGTAGGACTTTTAGAATATTTGTTCTATTTCTGTAAATAAATGCCATGGTATTCTGATGGGGATAACATTGAATCTCGAAATCACTTTGTGTGATATGAACACTTTAACAATATTAAGTCTTAGAATTTGTGAACATGAAGCATCTTTATTTGTCTCTTTCATTGATTTTACTAGTGCTTTATAGTTTACAACCTACAGATCTTTATCTCAAAAACATTTTGGTTAACTTTATCTCTAAACACTGCTATTTTGGTGCTGTTTTAAATAGGATTACTTACTTAATTTCAGTTTTAGATATTTTGTTGTTTGAGTATAGAAACACCTATTTTCTGTATGTTAATTTTGCATCTAGTAACATTTTTGAATTTCTTGTCTATTTTTTGTTGTGGAGGCTAGAATTTTCCACATATAAATTATTTCTACTTCAAACAAAAGCTATTTTAATTTTGTCATGATATTGATGTCTTTTAAGTATTTTTCTTGCCTAATTGCTCTGTCTAGGATTTCCAGGACTATTTTGAATAGAAGTGGCAAGAGTGGGCCTTCTTGTCTTGCTCCTGATCTTAATAGTAGAGGTGTTTTGCTTTTCTCCATTGAGTATGATGATAATATTTAGATCTGATAGTGATGTGGGATCACGGAACAAACCACCAACAAAAAATTGGAAAAATAGAACAGAAAAAGAGAATCAATTTATCAGAATAGCAATCCACAATCAGAAATGTCTATGAAAACCAGTGTCAAAGTAATATAATTTGAATTATAATCTGATCAGTTAATATTCTAGAAAGATCCAGTTTAAGGTCACCTCATATTTTTGTGTTTTAACTTCCATGAGTCCTACATATCTACACAGTAAACACTGGAAAAAAATTCATCAAGCTTATGGAAAGGAGAGAGCAAAATTAATCACTTTGAAATATACCAAAGTACTCTGTTATCAGCTATAGAATAGTTGAAACCAGAGTCTTACTTTTTGGGGGTGGTGTTAGTATATAACTAGCCTGGGGCAAAGTAAATATTCAACTCCAGTCATCTCTAACCTTCTACATCCAACTCCTGCTTATTCCATACATGTTGTCCCACCTGGACATGGGGAAAAAGGAGTGGGGAATATTTGTCAATCATGGTATAGAGGCATAGTGATATTTAAGTGCTAAGATATGATCATGGAAATATAAAATTCCTCCCCTCTGCCAAAAATCTTATCCTTGTTAAAGGCCTGTTCACAGCAGTAGCAATTACCCAGTACCTCATGTTTAATTATTAAGAAAATATCATAGGGACTAGCGTGGTGTAGCAGATAAAGTCACTGCCTGCAGTGCTGGCATCCCATATGGGCTCTGGTTCGAGTCCCAGTTGCTTCACTTTCAACCCAGCTCCCTGTTATGGCCTAAGTCCTTGGGCCCCTGCACTCACATGGGAGTCTTGAAGAAGCTCCTGGTTCCTGGCTTCAGATCAGCACAGCTCCGGCTGTTGCAGCCATCTGAAGAGTAAACCAGTGGATAGAAGACCTTTCTCTCTCTCTCTCTCTTTCTGCCTTTGCCTCTCTGTAATTCTGCCTTTCAAATAAATAAATAAATCTTAAAAAATATTATAATGAATAGCAAGAAGCTCAATTTGGAACATAATTTGAAGAAACACAGCAAGTATCAGACACAAAGTGGGAAGGAATTTCGAATCATTAGATTGTGAATTTTTAAACAACTCTGATAAAGATGCTAAAGAATGTAATGGATAAAGGAGACATCAATCAAATTAGATGTGTAATGTAATGGCAGCATAAGAAAGATCCAAAGAGAAATGCCAGAGGGAAAAAAAATACCATAATAAAAGTGAAGAATAGTGTTGCTAGGACTTCTTAATAGAATGGAGACTGATGAAAAAAGAATATCTGGGCTTGAGTTTTTATCAGTGGAAACTTTGAAAATTGGAATTCAAAGAGAACAAAGAGTTCAAACACAGAATAGAATATTGCGAGATCACTATAAAAGGTGTAACATGCACTTTTGAGAATTCCAGACAGAGAAAAGAGAAAGTAACAGAAGTATATGAAGCAAGAGTGACTGAGAATACCCCTAAATTAATGGAAACTCAGAGAATACTAAATAGGATAGATGCCAAAAAATTACAACTAGACACATCAGTTTCAAATGACAGAAAATCAGGGTAAAGAAAAAATTCTGAAAGAAGCCAGAGGTGGCAAGGTGTGGTGGGGCGTGGGTAAATGAGAGGGAGAATGCCTTATCTGCAGAGGAACAAAGATAAGAATTACATATGACTTCTCAGAAACCATGCAAGCAAGAAGACAGTGAAGTAAAATATTTAGAGTGTTGAAATTAAAAAAATCACCAAGCTAGAATTCTGTATCCTATGAATCTTTCATTAAAAACTGAAAAAGAAATATAAGCCTTCTCATACAAACAAAAATAAATGTCAAAAGTTGTATAGAGAGATGGAAAAATCCATTTGTGATATAAATCAATATCTTAAGAATTTTAGCAAATCGAATCTAAAAATACATCACAAAGAGTAATATAACACAACAATATCTAGTGTATTAATCTTCTAAAGAAGAAAAATATATAATATTTTCATTGGTAGAGAAAAGGCATTTGACATTCTACCTTGTAAGAAGTGTTAAAAATTCTCTCAAGAGAAGGAAAATGATATAGATCAGAACGTCAGATCTATAAAGAAAAGGAATTCATTGCAGACAAAATAAATGAAGATAGCATGAAAATATATATTTTTCTTATCCTTTTAAGAAAGTGTTTTATCTATTTTTATTTATCCAAAAGAGATATGGAGAGAAAGAAAGATCTTCCATCTGCTGGTTCATTCCACAAATGCCCACAACAGCCAGGTGTAGGCCAGGCTGCAGCAAGGAACACAAAATCTGTCTGGGTCTCCTATGCTTCTGGCAGGGATTGAAATACGTGAACCATCATCAGTTACATCCCAAAATGCAGTAGAAGAAAGCTGGATTTGCCGTGGAGGAGCCAGGACTCAAATCAGCACTCCTATAAGGGATGTAGGCCTCCCTAATGGCAGCTTAACCTGCTGCACTACAATACTCATCCCGATTTTTCTTATTCTTAATTGATATCATAATACACACCACTGTTTCATTCAATTATGTATTCTTATATGTTATGTGTGTGTATGTTTATATGTAAGTGGAATGAATAACAGCAATGAAACAGGGACATGAGGGATGAATTAGAATGATTTTGTTATTATAAGGTATAATGACATGTAAAATTAACTACTCATGAAGGAGTTTTGAATTATTTGAAAATAGAAATGGATTAGGTTTATGTGTATATCTCAAACACTAACGCAACCACTAAAAATATTACACAAAAATGAAGCAAAACCTGATATGCTAAGAAAGAAAAAAAAGTAAAATCCTATAAAAAGGCATAAAAAGAATGGAAATAAAAAACATGAACAAATATGAGCAAAATACATAAAAACTATAATAACTATGATACTTATTCATATAACTGAATCAAGACTCTTTGGATGTCAATGGTATATCATGGTAGATCAAAAATATTACTGAATTCAATTTTACCTATAGAACATTCATGAAATACTCAAGTATACATTCTTTACAAGCACCAACATAACATTCATCAGTATAGGTCGTATCCTAGGTCATATAGCAAATCGAAAACACATAGAAAAATTGAAGTTATACAGAGAATATTAGCTGGCCATAATGGGAGTAAACAAATAATAATAATAACAGAAAGAAATCAGAAATATACCTAGCCAGTTAGAAATGAAACAACACACTTTAAAGTCATCCATAATTCATATAGGATAGCTCAGAGTAAGTGAAAAAAAAAAAACATGTAGGAGAATAAGAATGAAAATAGAACATACCAGGATTTGTGGGATACAGGTAACAACAATCCTGGGAAGGAAATTTGTGGCACTAAATACATCTATAAGAAAAATAATTTATATTAAGTAAATATGCTATTTTCATACCTCAAAGAAACTAGAAAAAAAAGTCTAGAAAAATAAACCTAAGTCAATTAAATGGAAGAAAATTATGAATATAAGAGCAGAAAACAATAACATGGAAAATAAAAAAACAGAAAAATAAATAAATAAGATAAAATTTTATTATTTGGAAAAACATATTGTTGATAAACTTTTAACAACATTGACAGAGGAAGAAAAAGACTTAAGTCACTATTATTAAAATGATGTAGGCCGGCGCCGCGGCTCACTAGGCTAATCCTCCGCCTAGCGGCGCCGGCACACCGGGTTCTAGTCCCGGTTGGGGCGCCGGATTCTGTCCCGGTTGCCCCTCTTCCAGGCCAGCCCTCTGCTGTGGCCAGGGAGTGCAGTGGAGGATGGCCCAGGTGCTTGGGCCCTGCACCCCATGGGAGACCAGGAAAAGCACCTGGCTCCTGGCTCCTGCCATCGGATCAGCGCGGTGCGCCGGCCGCAGCGCGCCGGCCGCGGCGGCCATTGGAGGGTGAACCAACGGCAAAGGAAGACCTTTCTCTCTGTCTCTCTCTCTCACTGTCCACTCTGCCTGTCAAAAAATAAAAAAAAAAAAAAAAAAAAAAAAAAAATGATGTAGGACATCATAATAGATCCTGTAGCATTATAAAAGAAAAAAATTTACTATCACAAATTCAACAACTTGAAAGAAATGGATCAATTGTTCAAAAATCACAAACTATCAATATTTTAAAATGATGTAGTAGAAAATTTGAATGCTACTATAACCATTAAATAACTGAATTTATAATATATATATAATAGCAAGTCTCCCAGACCAGATAGTTTCACTGGGTAATTTTACCAAACATTCAAAGAAAAATAATCAGTAATTTTACACATTGCTCTTCAGAAAATAGAAGATTAGGGAACACCTCTGCTCTCATTTCATGAGGCTGATATAGGGTACATCAAGAATTTTATGGAAAATGGAATAAAAAGTATAAGTTTATTTTCATGCAAATTTATTAAAATTCATGCATTATTTTTCACAACACATTTTCTGTTGTGAAAAAAATTCTGCACATTAAATTTATTCTGCACCAAAAACTTTCAATTAAGCTTTTAATTCCATTTGTCCATGAACTTATTTAAGTACCTTTGCAATAGCTTGAAAACAAAACCAGATAAAGAAATATGTAAAAATTTTAAGCAATATAATTAAATCTATGTTTACTAGCTCTAGTTTTGGTGTATATTCTTATCGTACCCTCCTACTTTTGTAATAGTAATAATAATTACTATTATAACATTTATAATCTTTATGAAATTTATTTTGTTTAATACCATTTTTTCATTAGGTTAAACTTCAAAAAATACACAAAAAAGTCTTCTCTGAGATCCATTCTCATATGTTTATCTAAAAAACACCTGAAATGTTTCTCTATGCTCCAAACATTTGTATATTGGAAGTTCTTTAGAAACCTTTATCTTTCAGCCATCAATGGTGTCAATTGGTGAATTTCTCCACTATCTCTATAGGCTCTTGGCAGAAGTGACTTCACTTCATTTTCATATTTTATGTCATATTTTGTTGTTCTTATTTCTTTGGAATAGAGTACAACCATTTTTCAGCGTCAGTACTTAGCATATCAGATAAAGTTAGAATATTTTTGTTCCCAAAAGGCTATAAAAACAGTCTGTGTTCCAGTCTTCATAGGAAATTTGGAGCGCTGCTCAAAATTGGAATCTGGGCAAGAAATCTGAAATAGTTTCCTACATATAGAAAATTCCAGGACTTACTATTTGGTGAGTAACCTACTAATTCTTGTATTATAATCTTCTATGTCTACAATCTTCTTTTGCCTATAAAACATATTCACTGTAGATACCTTATAAAAGAAAGGTCGTGCAGTCTTTATTTCTCTATCACTTGCTTATTTCACTTAACATACTATCCACATTGCCACACCAGACAGTGTTTCTTTTTAAGGCTGAATAGCATTCCAGTTTGTATATATGCCAATATAAACATTTTTCTTTATTCATTCATCCACTGATGAGCATTTACATTGTACCTACAGCATGACTATAGAGAATGATTTCACTCAAATGTAGAATCTAAAATGGTCAAACTCTTATAAGCAGAGAATAAATTGGTGTTTGCTGAGGAAAGAGGGAAATAGGGAAGTGCTGTTCAATCATGAAAAATGAGTAAGTTCTAGAAATCTGTACATGGTTAGGAATATAATTTTTTGAAGATTCTATTTATATTTGAGAGGTAGAGTTATAGAGAGAGAAAGAGAGAGACAGAGAGAAAAGTCTTCCATCCACTGGTTCACTCTCCAAATGGCTGCAACAGCTGGAGCTGAGCCAATCTGAAACCAGGAGCCAGAAGCTTCTTGTAGATCTCCCACATGGGTGCAAGGGCCCAAGCACTTGGGCCATCTTTCACACAGTTTTCTCAGGCTATTAGCAGAGAGCTGGATCAGAAGAGGGGCAGTTACGCTGGTGTAGCAGGCAGAGGCTCAGCCTACTACACCACAGCACTGGCCCCATGGAATATAATTACACTTAAAAGTTTATCATTAAAGTAGGTTTCATGTTAAGTGTTACTATGATAATAAAACACACAGACAAAAACACACACCATAGAATAAATGATTTCTTAAAGATTTTCCACTGGACATTGAATCCATTCATGGAATATACATTGACTTTTCCCTTAGACCATGGCTCTTGTTAACATTCATCTGTTAGTTATCTGGATGCCTCTTTTTACCTGATGATTATGAGCATGAAGTAGTAATTGGGAATGAAATTTTGACATTTCAGCAATAAGTCTTTGCTAACCTAATTGGCTTTTAATTCATTAATAGGTACTGGAAAATGGCTGCAAAGTATAAAATGGCACGTGAGCAACTGGCAAATTCTCTTCAAGAACTCGTAGATGAAGAATTGAAGAAATTTAAAAGTAAACTCACCTATGTCAAACTCAAAAAAAGGATTAATAATATTCCCAAAGGGAAAATTATAGATGCTGATAGTGAAGATCTTGCTGAAATCCTGGTCCAACACTATGGGTCAGATTATGCAGTGAAGGTTGTCTTGAAAGTCCTGAAGAAAATTGATCAGAGAAGCTTGGCTGAGATACTCCACCATGAAATCAAGGGTGAGTCAATGCCCCAGACTTTCAAATGCTCTTGCTACTGTCCCATCATATGGCCCCAAAACTCAACGGTAATTTAATTTACTCACCAAGGAGTCTTGATTAAATGCCTATGCATTGGCCTAACTTTTTCTGTCATTATCATGCATTTTAGATCATGATAAGTCATCCCCAGGGCTATGTCTCTTTTTGATAATAATTTGATTATTTCTAGTTAATTATATTGTTTAATATGCTGTTAAAACTAATCAATAATCAAAAATTAAGGAGCATTTTCATTAGATCATATAGCATTTTCACAGAGATTTGTATACATAAAAGTGGCATAGAACATAAAATCTGTGTGTGGCTTATTTGACCTCTACAGCAACAGAAATGGAAAATGTTCAAACCTCAAATTTGAATACCTGAAAACATCCAAACACTAGATAAAAAAGCCAAAGGGCCATGGACAGTTAAGGATAGTAGGAGGTAGAGTAACAAGCTAAGGCCATATTGGTTTTATTCTAACAAAATGAGGGGTAAACTATTTTAGTTCCTAGTTAGGGTAGTATTATTTACGAGGGACTGTTAAATGATATTTTTTATAAATCTGAATTTTTAGAAAGAAGAAAATATAGCAAACAAGAAGATGATGAAACAGATGAAGATGATGATGAGGATGAAACTGATGAAGAATCAACTGATGAAGAATCAAGTGATGATGATGATGATGATGACGACGACTGAAAAGTAAAACCTTTCCAACAAAAAAGTCAGAGCATATTTTCTTTCATTGCTTTGTATGGGATGTGGAGACAAATGTAAAACTTATGATATTTGATTCAGTTTTAATTTCTATGTTGCATTTACACTTTTTATTTCTCTAGTATTTCCGAACTGTATAATCATATTTAGTCAGAGTAAAACTTATGAGAGATTTTAAATTCATGTTTCTAGAAGTTAAAATTTTAGGTCATGTAAGAATTAATCAATCTTTTAGATAATAAAAGATTTGTCTTACATGTGGTCGGCATTATGGCACAGTGTATTAAGCTGCTGCCTGTGATGTTGGTGGCCCATTTCAGAATGCTGGCTTGAAGTGGAGCAGTCAGGATTCCAACTGGCACTCATATGGAATGCCAGTGTTGCAAGTGGCAGCTTACCCTCCTGAGCCAAAAAACTGGCCCTCATACTAATTTCTTTATTGAACAGTAACTTGACCACACACCTTTTTTTCCCTTTTAAACATGCTGTTATATTCTTTAACAAGCCTGAGAATTGTCCAAATGTTTGTTTTCAGCTTCCCAGAATAAATTTTGTCTTTAAACAGTGTGTTTTTTTCACATTTTTCTAGAAGCAATTAAGCGAAACCATGCAGCACTCTACTCGAGATTTCTTCTGCCAAATACCACAATTCATCACTCTTAAGTTCTTTCATCTACAAAGTTCTAGCACAGACACAATTCAGCTCATTTCATAACAAAAATGACCTTTTCTCCAATTTCCAATACATTGTCCCATATTTCTGAGGAGTCATGAGTAGTGTTTGCTAACCTTCAGTAATCTCTAGGAAGACTTGGGGAGCTGTTGGCCTCAATAAGCTGTGTACTTTTCACCAAATTTCAGAATGCACATCGCCCCGTCTTAGGAGAAAATTTGTCCTTGTCCCATTCTTCACCATCAACAAAAGTTCTGACTCTGGGTATTGAGGGTAAGGGATCCAAAATTCATTTTGCAGGAACACGACCAACAACCATCCCTCACTGTAGGGCCTGTGAGCCATGAATACAAATAACTGGAGACTCCTCCAGTCCTTCCATCCCTCTTCCCATGGTTCTCCGTTTCTCCCAGCAGAGTCTATGACATAAATGGGTTCCATCATTTTGTGCTTCCTTTGCCAAATTTGCATATATTCCCTGACTCATCACAGCAATCTTTCATGGGGCTGTTTGTAGGATTCTTGTATTGTGAAGAATAGAGCTATGGGATACATGTTAGCCTAGTTGTTAAGATACCACTTGGGATGCCTACATTCCATATCGAAGTGCCTGGGTTTGAGTCCTTGATCTGCCTCTGATTCTAGCTTACTTCAGAGGGCACACCCCCAGCTTGCCTAAGAACCACACACTTGGCTCCATCATTTAAAGATCCCATACTACGTCTAGATATTGTCACTCTGGAAAGCAAGCTTTCAGTACACAAATCTAAGGGAACAAACCATATCTTGTACAAAAAGTTGAGTGTGTGAAACAGCTTTGAGAAGAGTATGGTTCTATCAGTGGCTATCAGTGTGGGTCATGCTTAAGAGAATTATCATGCACACATGACTTAGAAAATTACTTGCAGAGTTAATGTGATAAATGCACATCGATGAAGTCATATTATAATAGTATTACCCTAAAGTAGTCAAGAACCACAATACCAAACTAATTATTTGGACCTACCCAATTCTGAGATTTGTTAAGTGGTATAGTTGAAAATTCAGAATGTGAAAAATGTTTCATGATATGAGATTGTACAAAGAATATAATTTGCATCACAGTGGAGCTATGATCTGCAGAGGTCTGTAAATCCCATTGGAATAGACAAACCTGTGCAGAGACACAAGAAAAATTTATGCTTCTGACTTTCCAAAAACTGAAAATGTCATGCCACCATCCCTTTGTAACCAGGAAGACTGCTGACTTCTTAGTTTAAAAAGATATTAGTGGGGCCGGTGCTGTGGTAAAGTGGGTAAAGCCACGGCCTGTAGCGCTGGCATCCCATATGGGCACTGGTTTGAGTCTCCGCTGCTCCACTTCCCATCCAGCTCTTTGCTACAGCCTGGGAAAGCAGTAGAAGATGTTCCAAGTCCTTAGGCCCCTGCACCCACGTGAGAGACCTGGAGGAAGCTCCTGGCTCCTGGCTTCGGATCAGAGCAGCTCTGACCATTGTGGGCATCTGGGGAGTGAACCAGCCAGCGGATGGAAGATCTCTTTCTCTCTGCCTCTCCTTCTCTCTCTTTGTACCTCTGACTTTCAAATAAATAAATAAATATTTTTTAAAAAGATATTAGTGTAAAGTTTTAGAAAGTTTTAACTAATAGAGGTCTAGCAGCCTCTAACATTTCATATCTCACATTTCTATTTAAGTTACAAAAATAAAGCCACAAATCAGTTAGAGTATGACTGTGGGGTTGGCATCTTTCAATGAACCACTTTGTAGTTGTCTGTGACCAGAAGTTTTTAGAAATTTCTATAGCAATTTGATAGTCATTATGTTTAATCTAAGAATTTTGAAAGTGGAGTTTTACCTTGTATTTTTTTGTTTTCATTTTCAATTCACTTTTAGGAGTTCAAGTGTATATTTTATAAAAGCAGTAGTCTACAATATTTGGGGATTATATTAAAAGAATTAAAAATGGCTCTTTACTACAAATTTTTTGAGAAGAGGTGTCATGATGTATTATAAATCCCAGTGGCTTCTCTTAGACATATTGCTGGCATATGATCCTTTAAAGCATACATTTTGTTGCTTGTACATGATGGCTATATCCAATTAATAATTCCCCAGACTAAATCACAGGCAATAAAAATAATAATAGGGGTGAATGCTTTGGTACAGTGGAGTAAGCCAGTGTTTGGGACAGTTGCATCCAATAATGGAGTGTCAGTTGGAGTCCTGGCAATCCGATCCAGCTTCCTACTAATGTGCCAGGGAGGCAGCAGATGATGGCCCATGTGCTGGGGTTCCTGCCATCTGCATTGAAGACTTGGGTGGAATTCCTGGTCCCTGATTTCTGTCTGGCCTAGCCCTGTCCCTTGTGGACATTTGAGAGTTAGCCAGTGGATGGAAGATCTCTCCCTCTGTTCTGGTGCTCTGCTTTTAGGTTAAACAAATCTTTAAAACTGTAATAGATAAGTGGGTTATATCAAATGAAAAAAAATTACACAACAAAAGACAGAGTTAAGAGACATCCCACAGGTTGAGAGGCAATATTTGCAAATCATAATCTGATAAGGAGCTAATATCCAAAATACATAATGAAGTGAAACAACCAAATACAATTTATCTTCTAAAACACTTATTTTATTGAAAATAAAATACAGAAACACCAAATTCTCAAAGGATCTTAAAGACATTTCTCAAAAGAAGAATGAGAAACAGATATATGAAAAAGTCAGAAAATTACTAATTATGAGAGAAATTCAAACCCAAAACCACAGTGATATATCATTTTACATCCATTGGAATGGCTATTACATAAAAATAACAATTCTTTACAAAGATGTGGAAAAATTAAGAACCCCAGCATACTATCAGCAGCAAATGGAACCATCATATGATCTAACAATACCATTTCTGGACATATATCCAAAGGATATGAAATTAGTGCTGTAAAAAGATATCAAAATTCCCATATTCATTGCATCATTAGTCACAGTAACCAAGACATGCAGTGAGCCTGTTTCCAAAACTCAAATGAATACTATTCAGCCTTCAGAAAAAAAGAAAATCCTGTTATTTGCAACAAAATGAATGAAATGAGAGAATCTTATGCTAAGTGAAATGAAACAGCAAGACAAAGAAAATATAGCACAATGATATCACTTATATGTGTATCTAACATAACATATCTCATAGAAGCAGGCAATAGAGTGATGATTATCAGATGCTAGTGGCTGGGGGAGTGGGGAAATGTTTGTGAAGGGATACAGAGCTGCAATTAGGCAGGAGGTATGAATGATACCTGTTTAAAGTTGTGGATTGTTAATTAGCTTGATTCAGTCTTACCGCATTGTATACATATATCATAATATCACTTTGCATCCCATCATTATATAAAAATAACGTTGAATAAACTTTGCATTAGTTTCCTACGGCTACGATAGAAAATCACTACAGAGGCTGGCGCTGTGGTATAGAAAGTTAAGCTGCTGCCTGAGTGCCGGCAATCCATGTGGGCACTGGTTCGAGTACTGGCTGTTCCACTTCTCTATCCATCTCCCTGCTAGTGTTTCTGGGAAAGCAGCAGAAGATGGCCCAAATACTCGGACACTTGTACCCACGTAGGAGACCTGGAAGAAGATGTGGCTCCTGCCTTCAGCCTGGCCCAGCCCTGGCTGTTGCAGACACTGAACCAGCAGATGAAGATTCTCTCTCTCTCTCTCTCTCTCTCTCTCTGTGTGTGTGTGTGTGTATCCTCCATCTCTCTCCCTTCTCTCTCTTCATCTCTGTCTTTCAAATAAATAAATAAATAAAGAGGAAAATCACTACAAACTTTGCGTTTTAAAATAACAAACATTTACTTTCTCATAATTTCAGAGACCCAAAGCCCAAATCAGGCTGTCAGCAGGCCAAGTCCTCTCCAGAGCTCCTAGCGAATGAGCCTTCTCTCCTGAAACATGGTGGGGGTTGGTCCGGCCTTTTTCCCTTTGCTCTTCTTTATCCTCCCTGCCTTTCATCCCCGTGCTAGGTGCCCTTCAATTTAACCCAAAGCTTATTGTGGGTTGCAGCTTGTTGCCATGCCATTCTAAGCAGGGTCAAGCTCGCCCTAAAACAAAGGGAGGAGATGTGGCCGATCCTAGCAGTTAACCCGAGCTCAGGCAAATTTCTTTGCACCTTCGCCTTCTGCCAATCATGTAAACTGCCCCTGGGTGTGGCCCATGCCCCCCCTGGAGAGCTACCTTCAAGCTGATTGACGAGGCGTATTGGCACCAGTATCAGTTCCGTCCTTTAGTTAGTGTTCCCCTCAGTTAGTTACGCACCTCTCCCTGCCCTTTAAAAGCATATGTGGCTGTGAATAAAGTCAGAGAGAGAGAGAGAGAATGAGCCTTCTCTGAGTCTTCCAGCTTCAGTGGCTACAGGTTTATCTTTGCTTTGGAGACATCACCCCAGCCTCTGCCTCTGCCTTACATGTCTTCCCTCTGTCTCTGTGTCCTTCTCTCATGCAAAGGACACTTGTCATTGGATTTAGAGCCCAGGCTAACCCAAAATGGTCTCATCTCAGTATTTTCATTAATTATATATGCAAAAACATTTACTTCTAAATTGTACACATTCAGACCTTCAAAGAGGACATCTTTTTAGTATTAACAACTCAACCCATTAACAGCTTTGTAAGCTGTGAAAGAGTGATAGATTTTTAAAATATATATATATATATTAAATAGCAATCTATCCTATATTGTACTCAGAAAGGCCCCATTTAGTATTGTATGGAGAATGGATTATAAGTGGACAAACATGGAAGTGAGAAAGTCAGTAAGATTTAGACTGATTACAGTGACTCAGAATGAATCAACAAAGGTTGTGGCAATGGAGAGGCAGAGGAGATGGTAAGACAATTGGGCATGCAATGTGACAAAGCCAGGTGGGAAGAAATATCCTTGCTAAACCTTTGGCCTGAGCCATGCTACAGACAATAGGGAAGACTCAAATGGGAAAAGTAGGTGGGGAAATCGAGACTTATTTACATGGCCTGTAATTACATGCTGATTCAGTTCTTACCCCACCCTCGATAAAACCCTCATTTAACAATTATGACATCTTGGGCTACACCAGGCACCTCTAGTGTTTTATTTTGTTTTTCTTTTTCTTTTTTTTTTTCTTGGCAGAAGACAGTTGTTTCTGTCTTGATTGTTCACAGATATACACAATGGTCTGGAAATCCCCTGGAGATTCTTGATTGGGAGGCATCGTCCAGAAGATGCTGAATATACTGATGTCACCAGCCTTTTACATTGTCATTATTGAAAATTCTACTCTAAAATTTCTGAAAAAGTAATTGGAGAATCCAGGGTGGTTTGAGAAACATCAGTGTAGTAGCTGACCTCACAGGAGATTCAGGTATTTCAGATTGGGATTTTAATAAAAAATGCCCTAGGGATCTCTCCTTGTAGAAAGGTTACAAAACTTGACAGCACAGATTGCTCCTGGGAACGCCCTGTTTACAATAGCTTTTAGAACCTTAGAATCCTCCAGGCTGGTTCCTTAGTGAATTTGAGCTGGATCTTTTCATAAACTGGTGCTTCTTGGGATGGGATAGAATAAAGCTAACAGTCAGATCATCTCCCAATCCCAGCATATTTGACAAACGACAGCGGAGGTTCCTAGTGAAATAAACAGGCTGCAGAGAGCACAGCTTTCTTCACCTGTAACTTCTCTCTTACAGTTTCAGCGCTCATTGTCCAGTACTTGTCTCATGCCAGCCCCCCAGGTGAGAGTGGGTACGGTGCTGAGTGGAAGGCATCCAGTTTTAAGGCTTCTGTAAGCTTGATTCTGTTCGTGAAGGAGGGCTTTCCCTTTCTCTCTCCTATGCCTCTCTCTTAACCAGGTGGCTTTTAGAATGGATGCTCCTTATGAATCCCGTTCTGCATCTCCCCAAGAGAGGGCTGAGTCTTTGTCAAGGATGCCAGGGTGTCAGTAAGTGCTGTGAGCTCACATGGCCTCTCCTTAGGCACTGGAGGCCAAGGCGGAAGATTCTGCTCTGCCCTTGCTGTTTCAGGGCTCCCCCTTCAAGGCTCCCTTCTTTGTATTGAGCCACTTCACTTTGGGCACTGGGAGCAGGCAGGAGCAGGACAGAACTTGAGCCTCCAATCCAGGGAACAGACGGACCCTCTGCGCCAGGATGCTGATCTGCATGCACAGGCATTCAGCTTTCCTGTCCTTAGTCCCTTGTCACCAGGAACTCATTCTACTTCATTGAGACAAGGTTGATAGTGAGATTTTAAGCTCTCTTTAACATGATGATCCATCCTGAGAGTTCTAAGTCAATATTTTCCCATTCTAGGCCAGTGATGTAGGTCTCAGCAATAAACCTAGCCCCACCTTCTCACTCACACTTCTTTGAAGAAGTATATGTGGTGGTGTGGGAGTGTCAGCATGAATCCGTTTATTCATTCCTTTAACCAACTTTTATTCAGCTTCTACCATGTGTCAAAGAATACTGAAATACAGATAGAGAGATAAGTGATATATGTTACCACACACTGAAGCAGCAACACAGTCCAAGAAGATGAACAGGTGAAGAGCTAACTAAAGGACAATGTAACACCTGTATTCAAGGCAGTATGTGACAATATTTCTGTGGACATTGTGAAGATTAAGGTCAATTTTGGATTGTATAGTAAGTAAAGAACTTTACACAGAAGTTAAAGTAAAGTTGACTCTCAGTGATTATTAGTTGGTTAAACTTAAAAGAGTCAGAATGTTCCTGTGAATGTCTATGATGTTTAGACAGTGTTTGGTTCAGAGCAACTCTGGCCATTGTGGCCAATTGGGGAGTGAATCATCAGATAGAACACTTCTCTCTCTCTCTGCCTCTCTCTGTGTAACTCTGACTACCAAATAAATCAATAAATCTTTTTAAAAAATAAAGTTAATTGAAAATAGATCTTAGTGAAAAATAAGAGTGGAAATAGTAGCGGATGACAAAGAAGGACGGGAGTGGTGGCAGGGGGCAGGCAGTGATGGCAGTGTTTTTGGCAAGGAAGAAGTGAAAACTTATGCTGTCTTCTTTTGTCTGTGGTCTCACTCTCCAGTTTCAGTCATCTGTGATCAAGGATGACGAGGGATGAGTACAGTACAATAAGATTTAGAGAGACAGAGAGAGAGAGAATATATACCTAATTTTATAAATATTCTGTTATTAGCAATTTTTGTTACTCTCTTACTGTGCCTAATTTATAAGTTGAGTATTAGCATATATACATATATATATATATATATATAATAACAGAGTATATATAGGGTTTGGAGTGATCCACAGTTTCAGGCATCCACTTTGGGTCTTGGATTGTGTCCCCTGTGGAAGAGAGGAGATTATATAAAGGAATACTATTCAACCTTAAATAAGGAGGAGATCCTTTCATTTGCAAAATCATGTATGAAATGAGATTATTGCATTAACTGAAATAAACCAGGCATAGAAAGGCAGATACTGAATGATCTCAATTATATGTGGAATCTAAAAATATTTGCAAATATTTTCCATATATATGTACATATATAATTTGTTCATAGTAGAATTCACTACACAGAAAGGTGAGATTTTTCATTTTTAAGGTCACTACTATTTTCTTTTTCTTTCTCTCTAATTTTTGGTAAGTGCTTAGAAAACTTTTACCACTTGAAGATTGCATGGATATATAGCTACACAGATGATTCAAAGTAGATAGATGACAGATAAAAGACTGTAATTTCATAGAAAGATAATTTTAAAAATTAAGCCATTAGTGATTTGTGGATTAATTATTGCATACATATATGTTGTTGTATGTATGTACACATATATGAACACAAACATAGGTACACAATTTTATAACATGAATAAGTATGTTTTGTTAAGTAATATTTTTAACCCAGAAATCTTTTATTTAAGGGATACAAGCTTCACAATTTTCATAATTTAGGAAATAGTGATTCTTCCTACCCTACCCCCCCTGCCACCACTCCCGTCCTTCTTTGTCATCCGCTACTATTTCCACTCTTATTTTTCACTAAGATCTATTTTCAATTAACTTTATTTTTTAAAAAGATTTATTGATTTATTTGGTAGTCAGAGTTACACAGAGAGAGGCAGAGAGAGAGAGAAGTCTTCCATCCGATGATTCACTCCCCAATTGGCCACAATGGCCAGAGCTGCTCTGAGCCAAAGCCAGGAGCCAGGAGCTTCAAGTCCTTAGCTGAAAGCTGGATCAGAAGTGAAGCATCCAGGTCTCTAACCAGTGCCCATGTGGAATGCTGGGGCTTCAGGCCAGGGAGTTACCCCGCTGTGCCAAAGCGCTGGCCCCATATTTTCAATTAACTTTACACACATAAGATTAACTTTACTAGGTAAAGAGTTTAACAAATAGTATGAGAAAAAAAAATCTGTTCCTTAACATTTGAGATAAGTGCTGTTCACTGTTCAAAATCATCGCAAGATGATACCTTCATCATATATTAACGTTTCATTCATACTAGGCTCAATTTCCCTTCTAATATATATATATATATACTATATTAATAATATATATTAATAATATATACTATATTAATAGGAATAAATTATAACACATATTATATGTTATGGGATATATTTCTTCTCAGTTTCCTTTTTAACTTTATTTCTAAAATGTTTAGTGTATTTGCCATTATACTCATATGATGTGATGTCATATTTGATACATGTATACCTGTGTATTGATCAAATCTGAGTAAATAGCATCTTTTACCTCAAATACTTACAATTCCTTGTAGAGTGAAGATTCAAAATTCTCTGTTCTCACTATTTAAAAATATACAATAAACTATTGTTAGCTATAGTCACTCTATTGTGCTATAGAAATTAGAACTCTATTTTCCAATCTAATTTTATTTTTGTACCAGTTAACTCCTCCCCCACATTCCATAGCTTCTAGTAAGCACTATTCTATTCTCAACTTTTTTGAGATCAACTTTGTAAGCTTCTACAGATGTGTAAGAACATGTGGTATTTCTCTGCGTTCCTAGATTATCTCATTTAACATGATGTCCAACAGTTCCATTCACGTTGCCACCAATGACAGTAGTTCATGCCTTTTATGCCTGAACAATGTTTCTTGTGTGTATGTACACACCAAATTTTCTTTATTCATTTATCTATTGATGGACACCTGGTTTGATTGCATATTGTAGCCATGGTGAATAGTGTTATAATAAACATCGTCATTTTTCTTTTTATACCTCATTTTTACTATAAAATTATTTACATAGAAAAATTTAGAATAATCTTGCTAAATCCCTTTACCCAAAACCCCGTGAACTTGGATGAGATTTCACTGAATCTATACATTAGTTTAGGAAAATTAGTATCTTTGTAACACTGCAGATATTACATTTCAGTTTTCTTCAAATACATTGTGAATTCTTCTTAAGTACATACCTTGTTTAGTAATTGTGTTCCTCTTGTGAAGAAAATTTTCTGAAATATTTATTTGTTTATTTTGACATATAACACAGGAATATTCAATTATTCATCTTATATCAAACTACGTTTCTGCAGTACTACATTACTTGCAGGGCTTGAATTTGCTCTTATTCCTAGTTTTTACATGTAGTCAAATTATCACCAAATAATGTCAGTTTTCTCATTATTTATTCCTGGAATTCTTTTATCATTTGGACAAGACATGTACAGTGTTGAAAATAACTTTTTAAAGATGCCTGTTGTTGCATCTACTGATACTGCTGCCATTGATTTAGGATGATTAGCTCTAATCATTGCCATTATATGCAAGAAGTGGATGTGAGGACTTGTGTAAGTGTCTCTACAGTCAACATGTGAAAATGAAACAGTGGTTCTATGGGTGATGAATTTCCTGGGTTTTTGCTTGTATAGGCAAGATTTTATTTTTTTGTTTGTTCTGAAGAATATCTTTTCTGGATATAGTGTTCTTGGCTAGCAGTACTTCTTTTTCAGCATTCTGAATATACTGCCCCATTCTCTGTTGGCCTGCAATGTTAACTAATGGAGATTCCATTATATATGACTTGATGTGTTCCTCTTGCTACTTTTAGGATTCTCTTCATCTTTCAGTTTTGACAGATCGATTACAATGTGTCTTGGAGCGAATTGCTTTGATTTGAGTGTAATTGGGAATCTCTCAGCTTATTGGAGCTGGATGTCCATTTGTCTCCCAAGACTAAAGCAATTTTCAGCCATGTTTTATTAAATATATTCTCTGTGTGCCTCTCTCTCTCTCTCTCTCTCTCTCTCCCTCTCATGCCCTCCCTCCCTCCCTCTTCTCCAATACAGCAAAATTTTATGTATTTAATGGTGTCCATAGGTCTTGCAGGCTTTTTTCACTTTCTTCCCTTCTTCCCCCTCTGGCTGGGTTCATTTGAAAGGCCCGTCCTCAGGTTCAGAAATTCTTTCTTCTACTTGATATAGTATATTGTGATGACTCTCAATTATATTTTTTATTTCATTCAGAGTTACAGAATACAAAATACTGAGAGTTAGGCTTACAAGAACTATTTGGGAATCATTTTGACTTTTTTTTTTAAATTAGCTATTTACTAGGGAAAATGTTAGCTATCTTATACAGTATTAAAGAAGATTGAACTAAAAATGCAAATAAAAAGAAAGGATTAATAGTATTGGCTGGCATCAGAAAAGCACCCAATATATGAAATGAATATTACTATTGCCAACAGACTCAGTACAACGAGAAATACAAGAGTGTAGAGCATAGATTGGGGGATATTTAAAGGATGCTACTGATACAATCAAAGCGGTTAAGCCGTTTTTGTCTATGCTTCTCTGCACCTCGACAACTTAAACATGAATGACAGAAGAATATGGGCAACAGTCTGGATCACAGCCATTTTCTTCTCCTCAATTTTCCACACCTTGCCCAGAGTATACCTGCAGGATAACATATAACTGCAACGAAAAAATCTGTCATAAATGTTTTCAAATTTCTGTGGCATAAAAATATAACTGATTTAAAGCAAGATGATTTTTTTTTGCTCCCAAACCCACATAAAGGAAGAGTGCAGTGTAAGCAGCATTGACATCTTCCAAGGACTGCAAGTCATGAAGTGGTTTGTCCTAAGCTTAGTCATGTGGCATAAAGATGGTGATTTCACCCACAGTGGTTTTAAAAAGAGAAACAAAATCATAAAAGTTTTTGATTGTCAGAACAACCAAGCACAAAAGAAAATAGTCTGCTGACTGTGGCAGCTAGTAAGACGCAGAAATCAATAGCCCACTTTAGATACTGATTAGGAAAATTTCTAAGTCATTCATAATTTTCTAAGTAACTGAGTCATGTGTTTATTTTCTCATTGTCCACGCATAAAAAGAAATAAACATCCATGGGAGAGGAGAACCAGTCCTCCGTGACTGAATTTGTCCTCCTGGGCCTTTCCCAGGATCCAGAGACACAAGTGCTGCTCTTCTTCCTCTTTCTGAGCATCTACCTGCTGACCGTGCTGGGAAACCTGCTGATCCTCACGCTCCTTCACATCGACTCCAGACTCCACACACCTATGTACTTTTTCCTGAGAAACCTGTCCTTTGCTGATCTCTGCTTTTCGACTACCACAGTGCCCCAGGTGCTAGTCCACCTCCTGGTGAAAAGGAAAACCATTTCCTTCGCTGGGTGCTCCACACAGATACTCGTTTTGCTCCTGGCTGGGTGCACAGAGTGTGCACTGCTGGCAGTGATGTCCTATGACAGGTACGTGGCTGTCTGCAAGCCCCTGCACTACTCCAGCATCATGACACACTGGGTGTGTGTCCAGCTGGCTGCAGGGTCCTGGGTCAGTGGAGCCTTTGTGTCCCTGGTGGACACCACGTTCACACTGCGTCTGCCCTACAGAGGGAAGAATATCGTTAACCATTTTTTCTGTGAACTTCCTGCTGTCCTGAAGCTGGCTTCAGCAGACACCTACAGCACAGAAATGATCATCTTTGCCATGGGTGTGGTGATGCTCCTCGCTCCTGTCTCCCTCATCCTCATCTCTTACTGGAATATCATCTCCACTGTGATCCGGATACAGTCTGGGGAGGGGAGGCTCAAGGTTTTTTCTACCTCTGGGTCCCATCTCATTGTCGTTGGTCTCTTCTATGGCTCAGGAATATTTGCCTACATGAGGCCAAACTCCAAGGTAATGAATGAGAGGGACAAAATGATCTCTGTGTTCTACTCAGCGCTGACACCCATGCTGAACCCCATCATTTATAGTTTTAGGAACAAAGATGTAAAAGAGGCTTTCAAGAAATTAATTGCAAAATAGCATTTTTGTATGTAGTGATCTCTGTTACAACCAGTTAAAGATGTAAAGAGAAGCGATTTTTTGTAGGTTAGTTTCATTTATATCCCGTTTCATCTTTTTTTTCTTCATTCTATTTTCCTGTTTCTTATATTTCATATACTCCTAGATCAGTTTGACAAATTTTCCATTCAACATATATATTATCATATCTCAAGTAAAAGGAGTTCTAAAAAAACAAAGTAAGATTATTGATAGGCACTGAAAAGATACGAATAAAATAAAGAAAGGAACATGGAAAATGAGACGAAAGAAAGAAAGGAGGAACCAAGAAAGAAGGAATGGAGGGATGGAGGAAGGTGAAGAACCAGTAGCTACTCTAATTTCCAACAGTGATAAAATTAAAAAACAAGGCATATAATTATGAGGACACATCAAATACTTTGTAGAGAATGGAGCTTTAAAATAAGTTTGTTTAGGTGAATGAAAGTATGAAATTCATATATGTTTTTTTCAGATTACATTTTCTGTAAAGTTTTTGAAATGCTTTCATATATGTCAGAAGCAAACCAAGAACCATCTAAGCAAAATTAGCACATATGTGAATACATATGTTTTCACAAATGGATTGATTTCCTTTACCTGTGAATGCACACTTTGTGTATCTCAAGTGTGTTTCTAGGAGCTTGAGATGTAGATATAAAAATATAGCTTTTGTACAAATATTTCTAACAATGTTTGAAATTGCGAATTTGCATCTATGGAATAATAAATGGTGGAATTTTTCTAATAATATGTGAGTAGTTAGGAGAATCATGAGGTGCAAACATGCAAAGTAATAAAAGGGGTCTAGTTTGAAAAGTGCCCAAATTCTCAATGTGAATTAATGCTCTAACTAGTACTCAAACAGTATTTTACACTTTAAATTCTGTGTGGTTGCAAACTGTTGAAATCTTTACTTAATATATACTAAATTGATCTTCTGTATATAAAGGTAATTGAAAATGAATCTTGATGTGAATGGAATGGGAGAAGGAGAGGGAGCGGGAGTTGGGAGGGTTACGGGTGGGAGGGAAGTTAAGGGTGGGGGGGAAGCTATTGTAATCTATAAGCTGTACTTTGGAAATTTATATTTGCTAAATAAATGTTTAGAAAAAAGTGCCCAAATTCAACACTAAATAATTTGTCAAGCATATAATTCTGGAAATACTGATTGGTGAATTTTTGAAACAATGATGAAAAGCAGGATAAGAGTAAGAAAAAGATGTCAGGGAGGCCAGTGCTGTGGTGTAGTGGGCTAAGCCTCCACCTGCAGCGCCAAAAGCCCATATGAGCTTCAGTTCATGTCCCGGCTGCTCCTCTTTCAATTCAGCTCTCTGCTAGACCCTAGGAAAGCAGTAGAAGATTGCCCAAGTGCTTGGACCCCAGAACTCTGGTAGGAGACCAAGAAGAAGCTCCTGGCTCCTGGCTTCGGATTGGACTGTTGTAAACCAGCAAATGGAAGACCTTTCTCTCTGTCTCTCCCTCTCTCTGTCTGTAACTCTACCACTAAAATAAATAATAAATAAAATATTTATTAAAAAAAGAGAAGGATGTCAGGGACACTGTTTTATGCCTTGAGAAGGTATTTGAACTTTGTAAAATAAATCATAGTTTTGCATTATATGATCAACAATGGTTCATGGTTGCTTAAAAATCATATTCCTTGTCCTCCCTTTATTCTTCCCAAGGTGGAATGAGGCAGATGAACTCAGTAATGTTAATTTATAATAAGTGCCTGGTGATTCTTAACAAATTAAAGACTGTAGGCTACTTTTTAAGCAATAGGATAACTTTGAACACAAAAAGTTTAGTCATTTGCTGAATCCCAAGTCCTCTATTAGATTGTACATTCCATGGCAGTAAACATTGTGATTGTTTTGTTCATCTGTTTATTACCATTGCAGTAAAGTGTGCCACCAGTGTTGCTGTAAAAATAACCTCTTGAGGAAATGCATAAAGCTAGAGATAAGAAAATAGATCTGCTCTAGAAAAAATTCAAATGTTAAATAAATGTAAATGGAGTTTGATGCACAAGAATGTGTGCAAAAAGTTTTAACCAGAAAACTAGATGGTTTTTATTAAAATGCATATGTGTGAGCCTGAAGCAGACCAGATGAGTGACAAAGACTGAGGATATATTATACACTGCATATTGTAAAAAGATTCCAGGACAAGTATACAGTGCAATCCTAGGTTAGACTTGATGTTGCAGAAAGATAGCAAGGAGATTCCAAAACTCCATAGTTACCAACCTTTCAAGGTAGATGAAGAATGACCAATCAAGCCCAGAGCATCAGGAATCAGAGACTCAGAAGAAGAACCAAATGAGGAAGGTTAGTGAAGATTTCTCAAATGCCTCAAAGATTTTGTGTATTATTGCAGTCTATTAAATTTGTCAAATAGGTCATTACAGAACTTGGTGAAAATTATTGCAACAGAGTATGGAACCCCATAGTTATAGATTTTTAGAAGTGATATAGAATGCATTCTGGAGAATGTATTTTTAGGCTGAGAACTAAACGATGAGGCAGATAATAAACGCAGAGGCAGGAAACAAAGGTAACAAAGGCAGGGAGGAAGGCAGAGATTGCTTTCCTCACCCCTAATGTAATAAAAATCTTCTCTGGTGTTATTCTTTCAATTAAGGTAACGTTAGTTGCTCTAACATAGGGGTCAGTGAAGTTTTTCTGTAGAGACAGCTAATGAGTACTTTGGCTTTGTGGGCAGTACTTTCCCCATCACAGTTAATTCAACTCTGCTATTGGATAAGGATAGTATAGACAATAAAAACAAATGTGTTCCAACAAACCTTTATTAAAACAGGCAGGTTTGATAACTCCCAGAGGCACAGTTTGTTGATTTCTGCCCACAAATGGGTAAATTCTTAATCTCAGTGGCTTAACAGGCAGAAGATTATTTTTATTGTTTTTTAAAAAAAGATTATAAAAGGAAGAGAGAAGGGGAGAGACGGGGAAACAGATCTTCCATCCACTGGTTCACTCCCCGAACAGCCACAATTGCCAAGTCTGTCTGGGACAGACTGAAGCCAGAAGACAGGAATTTAACCCTGTCCTCCCACATGGGTGGAAGGGGTACAAGTATTTGGACCATCATCCACTGCCTTCCCAGGAACACAATCAGGGAACTGGATAGAAAGTGGAGTAGCTGGAACTCAAACCAGCACTCCCATAAGGGACGCAGCTATCTCCAAGTGGAGGCTTAAGCAAGTGTTCCACAACACCAGCCCCAAAAGTTTGTTTCTCATTATAATAATCCTAGGTAAGGGATGGAATGGCAAAAATGTGAACAAGGGGCCGGCGCTGTGACTTAGCAGGTAAAGCCACCACTTGCAGTGCTGGCATCCCATATGGGTGCTGGTTCGAGACCCAGCTGCTCCACTTCCTATCCAGCTCTCTGCTGTGGCCTAGGAAGGCAGTGAGAAGATGGTCCAAGTGCTTGGGCCTCTGCACTCTTTCACTCTCTGTGTAACTGTGACTTTCAAGTAAAACAAATAAATCTTTTTTTAAAAATGTGAACAAAAACTGGCAGAATTTCTGCTCTGGGGGTTTTAAGGGTGTCCTGCTTTTGGCTCCAGAAAGGAAAAGTGAACACGGTGTTCGTTGGTAGGTTTTGTGGCTTAGAAGGAGCACCAATAACATACACTCATGTTTCATTTACTGAAACTCATTCATGCAGCCCCACACAAATGCCGGATGAGGTGGGGAAACAAGGAGAACAAGAATATGGGGACAATCATTGTGGTGTAGTAGTTAAAGCCACCACCTGCAATGCCAGCATCTCGTATGAGTGCTGATTCGTGACCCGGCTGTTCCACTTCCAATCCAGCTCCCTGCCAATGGCCTGAGAAAGGCAACAGAAGGTGGCCCCAGTGGTTGGGCCCCTGCTACCCATATGGGAGACCAGGAAGGAGCTCCTGGCTTCTGGCTTTGGCTTGGCCCAGCTGGCCATTGTGGCCATCTGGGGAGAGAAGGAAAGAAGGAAAGAAGGAAAGAAGGAAAGAAGGAAGGAAGGAAGGAAGGAAGGAAGGAAGGAAGGAAGGAAGGAAGGAAGGAAAGAAAGAAGGAAGGAAGGAAAGAAAGAAAGAAAGAAAAAGAGATTCTGAGGAGCAAAATATTTGGGAGGTCAATGATACTAGGACCCACAGAGCTAGTGGAGGTTGGCGTTTGACAGACAGTTCTAATGCGGGAGACAACTAATGAACAGATGCAGGGATGTGGGATATTTTAAAAAGGGAAGATGAAGAGATTATGGTTGAATGTTCTGTTCTAGTGACTGTGGGACAGCTGAGACTGAAAATGTGAAATAGCCTCTTTAAAATGAGATTAGATTTGGAAAATATAATAACATATCATGTTCAGTAGGTAAGGCTGAGTATTGGAAAAATAACCAAATTGCAATTAATCTGTAAATTGAACATGCTACAGTGAAATTACCAGTGGACTTTTAAGATGTAGATTAAATAATTACATGTTTTTAGGGAAAAAAAAGAGGAGAAAGAAGCTAGGACTGAAGAGATAGGAAAATGTAGCTTAATAGAACATAATGGGTCATGCAGAGTGTACAGCAAATTAAAGGAAAATGAAAAAGTTATTTTAAAATATTGCTGTGTGAAAAAATGTAAAACCTAAGCATTTTTCAAAATTCAAAATAAATTCGTTTAGTGTAAAGCAAAAGTGAATAAGAAAAAAATTATAAAATATATGAATCATAATCAAAAGAGAGAATGGAAAATTTACAGATATCTTCAATTTCTCTTTTATTCATTTATTTAATATTTCGATTTTAGACACTATAAGACATCCCTATGCCAAGCACAAGTCTAAATATGTCAAAACACCTGTTGAAATATCCAAAATGGCCAGAAAGTGGAAAAAGTGTGAATGTGAATGTGATGCCAATACATGCAAACTACAATAAGCTGGGGCATGTGTCAAGACAGGTACAATAAGTTGGGGCATGTATCTGTTGGTCTAAAATTTGTGCAGATCAAGGACCACTACCCCACTGGAATATGCTTAGACCACCAACTTCAAACTTTATTTTCCCCCATTCAAAATTTTATTCGGTTTCATTGGTTCACTGTAGACTCCTTAGGTTTACTTTGGAGTCAAGTCTCAAATTGGTGATACTCTCTAGACACATTTAACTAAACACTACATTGGAAAATAGACAATAATTTCTAAAGAAAATGACAAGTAAGTTTAAATAGTGTGAATTACACCCTATAAAATACTTCATGGAGAAAGATTTAAAAGGTATTTGAAAGCATAGTTACATTCCTACAGTATTCTATTAAAAGATATACTTTTTACTATATGGTTTTACTGTGAGAAATTAATGTACAGCAGAGAGTTTCTTAGTTTGAGGAGGAATGAATTTCGGAAACATTACATGGGCCTTCCCTAAAGGGTGAAGTGTGCCAGCAACGGGTGTTTTCCCAAGACCCTTCTCAAGGCCCCCATAACTTCCTTATTCCGCAGGCTGTAGATGAGGGGGTTCAGGGCTGGAGTGACAATCGTGTAGAAAACAGAGATGATGTTGTCCTGTTTGGGGCTGTGAAAAGAACTGGGCAAAACGTACATGAAAGTGGCAGCTCCATAGAACATGCCCACCACTGTCAGGTGGGAAGAGCAGGTGACAAGCGCTTTCTTTTTCCCCTCATTTGTGGGCATGTGGAGCACAGTGAATAGGATGAGAGTGTAGGAGGCAACTATGGCAGCAAGAGGGGGAATCAGAAAGGTCACACCCATCACATACACCAAGAGCTCATATCTGGAGCTATCTGCACAGGCCAACTTCAGCAAGGGTGGGATCTCACAGAGAAGATGCCTGATTTTCCTGGCTTTGCAGAAGGGATAGTGCATTGTGTATATGGTATATCCTAGGGCACTCAATAAAGCCAGAATCCAGGATGTGGCTACCATGAGCCAGCAGACCCTTGGTCTCATGTAGACCATGTAGTTCAGAGGATGACAAATGGCCACATACCTGTCATAGGCCATGAAGGCCAGTAGGAGGTCCTCTGCACCACCCAGTGTCAGTGCCAGGAACATCTGCAGAGCACAGCCTTCAAAGGAGATGATGTATTCTCTGCGCAGAAAATCCACAAGGGCCTTGGGTGTGACAACTGATGTGAACAGGAGGTCCATGAGAGAGAGCTGCCCGAGCAGCTGGTACATGGGCACGTGGAGCCGGGTATCCATGGTGATGACCAGGAGCAGCAGGCTGTTGCTGATCAAGGCCAACATGTACAGGACTGTGATTGTGGCACAGAGCAGTTCAGGAAATGCACAGTCATTCAGAATCCCCACCAAGATGAAGTCACGTCCGACAGTGGAGTTCCATAGCTCCATTCTGCGTGGTGAATTCAGTTGCCTAGAATGGATGGATTCTTAATGAATGTTTGCTAACATAGACCCTTGTTTTGTGACATCAGAAGTCTCTTCAGATGTTACAAACATGAATCCCACTGACAGCTGTTTTTGCTTCTATATATCTGAATTTCTGCCTCTTATAAATGTATTTTGATGAGATGTCCATCTAAGAAAATGGGTATCACAGCAATAGCTAAACACTATGAGGTCATTATCTGAAAATATAAATATTGCTCAAACATTGCTTAGTACATTTAAATTAAACATTTTATAAATTAAACATTTTATATCTTCAGGATTACAGAATCTCTTAATATTGAGGGAATATTCTGTTACACATGCTGTTGATTATTCGTGTATCCACACAGTATAATTCTTGACTAATGACTTAAATATTCAATCAGCTGTCTGCATATGCCATTTGTATAAATAGAGAGATAATGATAATGATACATATGTGACTGGGGGATCCAAAAATATGATAATAGATGAGGACCTTCCCAGAAAGTTTGGGGCATTACTGTTTGGGAGAAATGATGTAAGGCAATGAAAGAGCATCCATTATATTCTGTAACCAGGCCACATAATCTTGTTTTGTCTAATACCTTTGATATGTACTGTCCTTTTTGTAGCTCTGCGATGGATAGAAGAGCCACAGGGATAAGGAGAATGAGATTCACTTTTGGAAAACTGCTGCTGGTGTGTAGTGCTTAGTACCAGGGAGAAGACAATAAATAGTAGGGCCTAAGATTGACAAGAGTTAATATACTACATGATGAAATCAGAAAAATAGAGTCAACTCTGAACATGCAGTTAACATTTGAGAATGAAGCACCCCGCCCTGCCAAATATTTCCCCATATCATAGCAAATATACTTTAACATTTCATTAGTTTCTGCTGGCCTCTTTTGAAATCATTAGTACTTTAACAGTTACAGGATATGAGAGCATTCAGGAGGTGAATCATCAGTTTGCATTCATCATTTGATTGGTACATTTGATTGGTCATTTTATTGGGTCTATATAGCTCACAGGTACTAAGATAGATATTGAGGTTTCCACCAAGAAACAAATAACCAGGCCTGGACTGTAGCACAGGAACTATCAGTCCAAACTGATTGTATTGTCATGTTCAGAAAACAAATAAAAGAGGAATCAGGATGGGCTAAGCAGCCCGAAGTACTAGGGAATCTGGAAGACAGAAATGTTGAAGTTCTTGGGGTCAGTTTTGGCAAAGTCCTTACTTAAGCAACGAGAAGCCCATCTTCCTGGCCACCCAGACTTTCCTTGAAGGTTGGGGGTATCCCAGCAGAAATGTGGATGGAGGACGTGTTTATCAGCAGTTTTCAGATGGTTTTAAGTTCTGCTATGTTAAACATCTGAGGAGTGCAATGGAGCTCAGCTGCCAGGGCCCTTCTATTCTTTCCAGTCATCTGAAAATCTTCTCTGGAGATGGCAGTGGATAGACATCGACAGTCAGCCCAGTCCTTGGATAGTTTTCTGCAGAACCAGAAGATGGATTTCCTGTTCTTGTACCTGTGAAGAATGAGGAGAAACAGCTTCCATCATGTTGGCTAGGATAAAAGCCCCACTGCTCTCGAGCAGTTGTCAGAAAGAGCTGTTAGACCCACATACTCAGACTTTCCCTTATTTCTGTGCATCTGG
This sequence comes from Oryctolagus cuniculus, assembly GCF_051225735.1. Lineage (NCBI taxonomy): Eukaryota > Metazoa > Chordata > Mammalia > Lagomorpha > Leporidae > Oryctolagus > Oryctolagus cuniculus. The sequence goes on from NC_142867.1 coordinate 59,854,751, forward strand.
ATCGAAGATGGAAGCTGCAGGATTCTGGAGGAAGCTGATATAGGAAGAGGTGCCCAGAGGTGATGCTGCCTTGCCCCTCCTCTCTGTCCCTGGAGCTAACAGTGAGCCAGGGCCTTGTCCTGGGGGAAGCTTCCCTGTTTCTAATCCCATGACCAATTCCTTCGACTCTGTTCTATTCCTATCTTCAGAAAGACTTACCCTCTCAGCTGGAATGACCTCTTCTAAAAATGCTGGTCAGGAAACAGAATGTTAATGAACCCCCTGGGATGTGTTTCCTGGCCCTAGATCCCTATACTCTTTCTTCTCTCACTAAATGAGCTCTGGGATCCTAGGGAAGCACTGATGGCCCATTTCTATTTTTTTTTTTAAGATTTATTTATTTATTTGAAAGTCAGAGTTACATAGAGAGAGAGAAAGAGAGTCAAAGAGAGAGAGAAATCTTCCATCCACTGGTTCACTCCCCAGATGGCCGCAACAGCCATTGCTGTGCCAATCCAGACAGGAGCCAGGTGCTTTCTCTGGGTCTCCCATGTGGTTGCTGGGGCCCAAGGACTTGGGCCAACTTCTACTGCTTTCCCAGGTCATAGCAGAGAGCTGGATTGGAAGTGGAGCAGCTGGGACTCAAATCGGCACGTTTATGGGATACCGGCACTGCAGGCAATGGCTTTACCCGCTACGCCACAGCGCTGGCCCCTGGCCCATTTCTAAGTTACTAACTGAATAGACCAGCAAGCAAAGATTCCTTGTGCAGCCAGCCCTGCACCCCAGATCATAAGTAGATCTGGCTTCTGTGGGATGCTACTTCCCTTCTTTGTGGCCTTCTTGGTCTGGACCATTTGTAGGTCCATATGACTAATCCCTGAAAGGACAGTGAATGTGAGATCTTCTCTTTAGTGGCCTGTGGCAGCTTGTCTGTGACTGTGCATTTGTGTTGGTGTTATGTTCTTTGTCACCAGTGATGTTTGAAGAAAGCTCAATTTTCTAAGTATTGAGCAAGGAAATTATAAACAGATTCACACAGTACTGCAGTTGTAATGTACCAGTATTCATGAAAATCATATAAATGTTCCCAGGGATAAAAGCAGATTAAAAGGATAAAAGTGGGTTGTTAGTGGCAGCAGTAGGATATGGGAAAAGCAACTTAATAAGCACTGAGGAAATATAACTTCACATCTAGAAGTATGAAATAAAAACAAAACCAAAGCAACTTACCCCCAAAGACTCCCAAGAAAATGATTTCAGGGGCTAGTGCCATGGCACAGTGGGTTAATCCTCTGCCTGCGGCACCGGCATCCATATGGACTCTAGTTCTAGTCCCTGCTGCTCCTCTTCCAATCCAGCTCTCTGCTGTGGCTTGGGAAAGCAGTAGAAGATGGCCCAAATCCTTGGGCCCCTGCACCTACATGGGAGACCTGGAAGAAACACCTGGCTCCTGGCTTTGGATCGGCACAGCTCTGGCCATTGCAGCCATTTGGGGAGTGAACCAGTGGAAGGAAGACCTCTCTCTCTGTCTCTCCCTCCCACTGTCTGTAACTCTACCTCTCAAATAAATAAATAAAATCTTTTAAAAAAAATGAATTCATTAGAAGAAAAGTTATGCTTAGGAATAGGTATAATAACTGAGCAACAGTAAGCTCAGAAACTGATTCAAAAAGTGGAAAATTTCTTTCTATAAAATAATAAATAAATAGGCTAATCCTCTGCCTACGGCAAGGCACACCAGTTCTAGTCCTGGTCGGGGCGCCGGTTTCTGTCCCGGTTGCCCCTCTTCCAGGCCAGCTCTCTGCTGTGGCCAGGGAGTGCAGTGGAGGATGGCCCAAGTGCTTGGGCCCTGCACCCCATGGGAGACCAGGATAAGTACCTGGCTCCTGGCTTCGGATCAGCGCGGTGCGCCAGCTGCAGCGCGCCGGCTGCAGCGGCCATTGGGGAGTAAACCAACGGCAAAGGAAGACCTTTCTCTAAGTCTCTCTCTCTCTCACTGTCCACTCTGCCTGTCCGAAAAAAAAAAAAAAAAAAAAAAACACGAAAATCTCTGCTCTGGCTCTCTCACTCTACCTTTGAAATAGATGGAAATACATAAAAAAGAAACATTAAATAATGTGACAAACATGTACATGTGCTTCCCAGACCAACTTTTAAGGAAGAACTTGCTTGGAGTGCAGTCAGCAGATAGCATCCAGGTCTTGGAACCCGTCTCAGCTTCAGACAGTATGTCCCTGAAGCTTCACTCTTCTGGGGCAGTCAGTAACTCACGACCAAACTAGGTGTCATCATTCCAGAACTCCAAGCAACTGAGCCCACTTGCTACAAAGCATTAGATGCTAATTGAATGGCAACAAAAGAAGATCTGATATTAAAAGAAGTACTGCATCATTCACCACTCCCGACCCATACCCCAGCTAGTACTACCCCTAGTTAGGGGCACAAAGAGGTAGATGGGGAGTGGCAGCACTTACAGAACACAAGAGACCCACTGTACACTTTGGACAGCTGGCTGGACAGGGGCCCTTGTGTCTTAGTGCAGTTAATGACACTGTCGATTTAGTTAGCATCAGCTTCAGCAAGAACCATGTGGAGCAGGAAGAGTCCCCAAACCTCAGTGTTCAGTGAGTCAGTGAAACTTGCAGAAATGGCATGCCAGGGCCAGGAGACATACTCCGGGGATTCGTTAAAGTCCCATTTCGTGGAACAACAGTTTCAGGGGAGGTCATGTCACCTGGGAGGATGAGACCATGAAGCCTCCCTCAGGGGCAGGAGGCTGGGCACTGGCAGGCTCATGGAGCAGCTCCTCCCATTCCGCTTTCCTCAAATGCCTCCTGTGTTCTGCTTTCACCATAGCCCTCAGCAGGAGAGGAAGAAATGAAAATCTGAGCACTTGGACTCAAGAATCCAGCCAGGCCCACTCTACAGCTGTACAGACTTTCTCTAAGGAGATGAGAGACATCCCGGAGATTTGGTTCCTGTTTCCCTAGGATCCTGTTCTATGTTCTTAGCTGCCTGTCTGCATTCATCTCCATCTCCAGTGAGGACTTTCAATGCCAATGATTGGAGGTGGCTTTGAGCTCTGAACCCAGTCACAGAAATGCACACATCTACATCTGACCCTGCCAGGAAAACTGCTTCCTCTTTCTTTCCCCTTTACAAACTCTTCATCCCTTAAAGAAATCCCATGGCAAATGCGCCCATCCCAGCTGAGGTAAGGCTCTGTCTCTGTTTCAAGACAACATATGTACTTGAGAAGTCTTGAGCAAAAGTATCAAGACTTCACACTATTATGCTTCTCAGATGTCTATTTTCTTATACTTATAGCTTTTTCACTCCAAGTTATACTCTAAGTTCCCTATATGTGTATCCGCTGTTGACAGTTGGGGTCACCTGCAATCATTCTGTACTACTGGCCAGAGCAGAGTTACTAGAATTCCTGATGCTGACCTCCTAATAAAAGTCTCAGTACTTGGTTTTGCTATACCTAGATTTTCTTGGCCTCCAGTACTACAATGTGGGTCCTCAAATCATTAATACTCAAAAGATAACTATATAATGTCAATTAAAGTTTCTTTTTCCTAAATGCTGGCTAGACACTAAGTCTAAAGCCACAGAAAAATCCAATTTAAAGTCCATAATCTTTTAAAATATTGAATTATGATGAGAAAAAATTATATTCTTTATAATGTTTGTTCCATCTTAATTGATTGTGACCATTTCTGATGAAGTACAACAATGCTCCACTATTAATCTCAGCTGCTTCGGTTTTCCAGCAAGTTGCTCTTCATCTGAAGGTCCAGTGTGTTCTCTGACATGTCTCTTAAGATGGCCTTAGCATGAAGGAACCAGTGAATGAAAAGGAGAGAAAACAAGTCTTGATCAGAGGGAGATGGCTAGTAGATAACATCTTGAGTACTGGTTGCATCACTTAACCCAAGTTTTGCTTTGTCTCCTTTTTGAAAGCCAGTTCAAATTCATTCCTCTAGAGATCTAGAAGAATGCATCCAGTTAGTTGTCTTCCTTCGTTAATTTCTCTGTCCATTAAACTTCTTATTCATCAAAAAGAAAAATATTCCAAGTCTAATATTTATTAGGAAAAGTACTAGGAATTGTCTTTGAACTTGTCTTTTTGTTGTCAATAGGCAAAACCATCTTTTGTGAGGCAAAGGAAAGATTCCAGGTCCCAAAGGATGATGAGAAACCTTTAAGGAGAGTTTTTTGTCCAGATTTCATTGTTGCAGATGTAAAGGGAAAATGTTCTTGTACTCTATGCCAGTCTTCTGACTTTCACAAAGTCATATTTTCTCTATTTATTATATAACATTGCCCTTTGTTGCACAGCCAGCTTCTATTCACCCTCTGTTCATAGCTTATGTACCACTGTGCAATCCTTTCTTGACACTTATATGGACTCACATTTCTTTCTGGTATCAGTCATCACCATTAAATGGATGTAGGTATCTTGTCATGGATTTTTTACCTGGATACAATTATCTTAGTATCAAGTATAGCACTTGATACATTGTAGGATGTTTAGTCAATCTAAAATCATTCACTATAGAATGACTTTAGTCATTCAGTCATTCAGTATAAAATGAATGAATGAATGGATGGAGATTTATCATATACAACTTTCAATATCCTACTTTTCTAATTCTACCACTTAAAGGTCCAAATTCCCAGTTGACCAAGGCAAAATCATAAATAGAATATAGGAGGAATAAGGGGGGTTGATACCAGGGAAAGGTGAAGAGTTTGGGCATAAATTCCCCTCTTCTATTCTGAGGTATCTCCTAAGTTTTCCACCCAGTTTTGAAGGAGCTATTCATAAAGAGCAGATTAATACAAGGCTGCCCCAAAAGCCCATCACTGTCTTCTCTCCTCACCTCCTTCACCAGCACTATCACATGAGTTCAGGGTTTAGCTAGACCAGCATTCTTCCTTCTGTTACTAAGAGCTGTGGGGTCAGAGAATCTCATTTTCATGCTCAAAGCATTCCTGTGACTCCCAGGTAATGATGGGGTATTGGACCATTCATATATACAATGCTTCCTCTTTCATATCTCATTATTTTATCATATGCCATGAAGACTAAACACATGCAGTACCTCTATAATCTAATGTCTTTTTTATTTCTCCCTCCAGAGTAAATATCTTATCATTACATGAACATAAGCAAACATCTTTTGTAATGTTACTTCAGATCTATCTTCAAAATCTATAGCGCATCAACCTTTCAATTCATCCCAGAATTCCATTTTCCTCTAGCTGAGTAGCACTCATAAAGACTGTGAGGTTAGTCAAAGATTACAAGAGATCAAGTGATCTAAGAGTCCACACATTCCAACAAGAGTGAGAAGTAAAGGCAAATACCAGAGAGCAAAAATCTTATAAATAAAATTTAAAAAACAAAGTAGAATCCCAGGTTGATTTTAAAGAAAACACAGAAGCTTGACTTTAGCATGCTACCCAGTGTATTTGTTTATTATGAAGAATGAGAAAATTTGACCTATCTACAAATATCTTTCCCTGTGCTTATTGTCCTGAATACTTATTTGAAGGGATTTAAAAATGAATAACTTTTAACAATGTGCCCCAAATACCTGTTCCTCATTTAGCTGATTATTTGTTATAATTCAATAAAATCATTTAGAGCTTCAGAAATTAGAGGTGAAACTTAGCTAAAGAAGAAAAATATATTACCTCAGGGAATTTCTATAGAACACATCACGGTGATGTTGGACAATCCAAAAGCTATGATAAACACTTTTGGGATGGATTTCACAGGGAAAACATCCATCCTAGGAAAATGAATTCACCACGCACAATGGAGCTATGGAACTCCACTGTCAGACGTGACTTCATCTTGGTGGGGATTCTGAATGACTGTGCATTTCCTGAACTGCTCTGTGCCACAATCACAGTCCTGTACATGTTGGCCTTGATCAGCAACAGCCTGCTGCTCCTGGTCATCACCATGGATACCCGGCTCCACGTGCCCATGTACCAGCTGCTCGGGCAGCTCTCTCTCATGGACCTCCTGTTCACATCAGTTGTCACTCCCAAGGCCCTTGTGGATTTTCTGCGCAGAGAATACATCATCTCCTTTGAAGGCTGTGCTCTGCAGATGTTCCTGGCACTGACACTGGGTAGTGCAGAGGACCTCCTACTGGCCTTCATGGCCTATGACAGGTATGTGGCCATTTGTCATCCTCTGAACTACATGGTCTACATGAGACCGAGGGTCTGCTGGTTCATGGTAGCCACATCCTGGATCCTGGCATACCTGAGTGCTCTCGGTCATACTATCTACACCATGCACTTCCCTTTCTGCATGTCTTTGGAAATCAGGCATCTTCTCTGTGAGATCCCACCCTTGCTGAAGTTGGCCTGTGCAGATAGCTCCAAGTATGAGCTCTTGGTGTATGTGACAGGTGTGACCTTCCTCTTGCTTCCCCTTACGACCATAGCTGCCTCCTACACTCTCATACTGTTCACAGTGCTCCACATGCCCACAAATGAGGGGAAGAAGAAAGCGCTTGTCACCTGCTCTTCCCACCTGACAGTGGTGGGGATGTTCTATGGAGCTGCCACTTTCATGTACGTTTTGCCCAGTTCCTTCCACAGCCCCAAACAGGACAACATCATCTCTGTTTTCTACACGATTGTCACTCCAGCCCTGAACCCCCTCATCTACAGCCTGCGGAATAAGGAAGTTATGGGGGCCTTGAGAAGGGTCCTGGGAAGATATGTGTTGCTGGCACATTCAACCCCCTAGGTCCCAGGGTGTGTTTATGGCTTGCCTCTCACTGTGGGTTGTTCCTCCAAAGAAAATTGTTACATATCCATTTTTTAAATGTTAACCTATGTCTGTGAGGATATGAACACTTTAAAAATTCTCTATTATCTGCTATGTACAATGATTTTAAGCTGAACGCACTTGGCACGTATCATGCTGAGCTTGGAATATTGAAGACCATGTTCTAAAAGAGACTAAAAGAACCACGATGGGTGTCATTGATTCATTCTGTGGTAGAGCATCCTCCTGATGCACTATTAAGTAGACATGGTAGAAAATTAATGTTACAGGTCAACATCATGTAGCAGTGAGAAGCAGAGGTTTTTTGACTCAGTCAACAACAAAATCCTGTTAACATTATAGGAGGTCTGTTCTCTTTGTACTGACTCAATCTGCTAATAGAAAAAATGATACTGAGACGTTATATTGAACTTATTGAGTAGATAACAGTTTGTGTGATTAGTGGGAAGAATGATAGATTTGTACAGCATTTGTATTACAGATCTGAGAAGGGGTTCACAATGATTACATAAAGACAGACACTATGTTGAGATGGTGAAACAGACCAGAGAAAAGAAGCCTGATATTTCTACTTGAAAATATTCAAACATATGGGACTATTTTCCAATGTCTAAAATTAAAATTAAAGAAATGAATAAATTAAAATTATAAGCATCAAGCTTAATATAGTAAATAGAGATACAATAACTGGGAAATAAATCCATGATGTATGTTATGTATGTGTATGTGTACAAATATACAAATGTGTTCAGATATATAAAATAATTTCAACAGGTTCATGTTTTTGAGATTACTGTAAGTGTGAGACTATGTCCATAGGCAAGGAAGCATAAGTATTTTACTTTCTAGCTAAACTGTGTATGTTTTATTGTTAATTAGTGTGGGGAGATTTATGACAAAAACTAAGAACATAAATTCATGCAGTAGAAGAACTCCAAAATACTTTGTCTTATGTAGCTATTATAATTATTAAAATTAGTGCTTTTTGAAAAAGTCAGAAACTTTTTTTCAACACAGAAATCATCTTACATTGGTTAATGTCTATATAAAGTTAAGCCATAAAATAAAATCTAAACATAATCAATACAATTAAGCTAAGTTCTTTTAAAACAAAATAAAAATGTGGAAATTTGAAAGAAGCAAAAATCACCTATACAGTTTTTGTTGCCTTTGTTTTACATATACATTTTATTGAATCTATATGTACATGAAAATGGTTTTCATTATTTAAAATTAATCTAATTGTGGGTCTGGCTTATGTAATGCCACAGAAGGTTAAGCCACTGCTTGAGATGCATGCATTCCATATAAAAGTACTGACTCGTGTCACAGTTACTTAAGTTCTGACCCAGATCTCTGCTAATGTACCTAAGAAAGCAAAGAAGGGTGGGCAAAGTGCTCAGGTTCCTACCACTTGTATAGAAAACCCCAGTGTAGTTCCTGGCTTCACCCTGACCCAGACCTAGCAGTTGCAACCATTTTGGCAGAGAACCAGCAGATGAAAGATTCTCTCTGTCGCTTTCCCTCTCCCTCTGATGCTTTGCCCTTCAAATAAATGAATAAATTAATAGATAAATAAATAAGTAAAACTTGTAAAAAAGTTAGTGATTCTTTTTTTCCTTTTTACCAAGGTATATATTAAAGTAGTGATGGAGAGGAATGGGCCAGTGTACCTGACCCAGCCATTCCACTCCTGAGAATTTGCCCAAAAGTTAAATCAGACTATAAAATAGTTGTCTGTAATCCCATGTTTATTACAGTTCTACTTACAATAGCATAGATATGGAATCAACCTAGATGTATATCAGTTGATGACTAGATAATAAAATTTTGTATATTTACATGTTAGAATGAACTTCTAAAAATTTTTTGATATTTCTAAACATATTTGTATATCTTTTTGATTACATATAAAAATAACTGTGTATTACAGTAAAACTTATGATGGCTAAGATATGGAATCAACCAACATGTATATCAACTATGACTGGACAAAGAAATTTTGGAATACTACAAAGCCATAAAAAATGAAATCCTATCTTTCAGAACAAAATGGATGTAATTGAAGACCATCAGGTTTAGTGAAATAATTCAGTCTGAAGAGATAAATATCGTGTTTTCACTTATTTATGGTAACTAACATACATAGTAAAAAATGTAATGTAAATGAGAGAAATTGACATTTTGAGATTTGATTATTGTTTGTAGCTCTTGTCCCTTGAGGAGCAGTAGTTTTTTATTACTTGATGAGTTCCTTATTTAGTGGATGGTTAAGTTTGTGATTATAAAATAAATTGAAAGTTTGTCATTCTAAAAATTAAAAAAAGAAATAAGAAAGGAAAGAGGAGAAAGGGTAGGAAAGAGGGAGGGTAGTGTGGGGAGTTTCATTACACTCAAAATTGCATATACAAAATACATGAAATGTTTCCCCTTATATAAAAAAACTGTTTTATAAAATAAGTGAAACCACACACACACACACACACACACACACACAAAGAAGATATAGACTGGCTGAATGGATTTTTAAAAAGAGCCTACAAGAAATATGCTGCATACAAGAAACACACTTCACCATAAAGATATATTCAGAGTGAGAGAATAGAAAAAGATATTCCATGCAAATGAAAATCCAAAGAGAGCAAGAATAGCTATACTCAGCAGACAAAATAGACTTTAAGAGAAAAACTGTTGAAAGAGACAAAGAAGATCACTTATATAAAAAAGCTGTTTTATAAAATAAGTGAAACCACACACACACACACACACACAAAGAAGATATAGACTGGGGGCGCCGGATTCTGTCCCGGTTGCCCCTCTTCCAGGCCAGCTCTCTGCTGTGGCCAGGGAGTGCAGTGGAGGATGGCCCAAGTGCTTGGGCCCTGCACCCCATGGGAGACCAGGAGAAGCACCTGACTCCTGCCTTCGCATCAGTGTGGTGCGCCAGCCGCAGCGCGCCAGCCGCGGCGGCCATTGGAGGGTGAACCAATGGCAAAGGAAGACCTTTCTCTCTCTATCTCTCTCTCTCACTGTCCACTCTGCCTGTCAAAAAAAAAAGATATAAACTGACTGAATGGATTTTTAAAAAGAGCCTACAAGAAATATGCTGCATACAAGAAACACACTTCATCATAAAGATACATTCAGAGTAAGAGAATGGAAAAAGGTATTCCATGCAAATGAAAATCCAAAGAGAGCAAGAATAGCTATACTCAGCAGACAAAAAAGACTTTAAGAGAAAAATTGTTGAAAGAGACAAAGAAGGTCACTATGTAATGATTAAGGGGTCAATTCAACAAAAAAGATGTGAATATAGAAAATATATATGCATCCAATGATAGGACACCCAGTTTTTTTTCTGATTTTTTAACTTCTTTTTTTAACTTTTATTTAATAAACATAAATATACAAAGTACAACTTTTGAATTATAGAGGCTTTCCCCCCCATAACTTCCCTCCCACCTGCAACCATCCCATCTGCCACTCCCTCTCCCATCCCACTCACATCAAGATTCATTTTCAATTATCTTTATACACAGAAGATCAATTTAGTATGTACTAAGTAAAGATTTCAACAGTTTGCACCCATGCAGAAACACAAAGTGTAAAGTACTATTTGAGTACTAGTTATGCCGTTAATTCACATAGTACAACATATTAAGGACAGAGATCCTACATGAGGAATAAATGCACAGGGACTCCTGTTGTTGATTTAACAATTGACACTCTTATTTATGACGTCAGTAATCACCCGAGGCTCTTGTCATGAGCTGCCAAGGCTATGGCACCAACTCTGATCTTATTTAGACAAGGCCATTGTCAAAGTGGAAGTTCTCTCCTCCCTTCAGAGAAAGGTACATCCTTCTTTGATGTCCCGTTCTTTCCGCAGGGATCCCACTCACAGAGATCTTTCATTTAGGTCATATTTTAAATTTCTGCACAATGTCTTGGCTTTCCATGCCTAAAATACTCTCATGGGATTTTAGCCAGATCCAAATGTCTTAAGGGATGATTCTGAAGCCAGAGTGTTATTTAGGATATCTGCCATTCTCTGAGTCTGCTGTGTATCCTGCTTGCCATGATGGATTGTTCTCTCCTTTTTAATCCTATCAGTTAGTATTAGCAGACACTAGTCTTGTTATGTGATCTCTTTGATTCTTAATCCTATCATTATGATCAACTGTGAACTGAAACTGATCACTTTGACTTGTGAGATGGCATTGGTACGTGCCACCTTGATGGGATTGAATTGGAATCCCCTGGCACATTTCTAACTCTACCATTAGGGGTAAGTCCGATTGAAGATGTGCTGAACTGTACATCTCCTCCCTCTCTTATTCCCACTCTTATATTTAACAGGGATCACTTTTCAGTTAAATTTAAACACCTGAGAATAATTGTATGTTAATTACAGAGTTCAACCAATGGTATTAACGAGAACAAAAAATATTAAAAGGAATAAAGTAGTAAGTTGTCCCTCAACAGTCAGGACAAGGGCTGATCAAGACACTGTTTCTCATAGTGTCCCTTTCACTTCAACAGGTTTCCTTTTAGGTGCTCAGTTAGATGTCACTTATCAGGGAGAACATATGATATTTGTCTCTTTGGGACTGGCTTATTTCACTCAGTATGATATTTTCCAGATTCCTCCATTTTGTTGCAAATGACCAGATTTCATTTATTTTACCGCTGTATAGTATTCTACAGAGTACATATCCCATAATTTCTTTATCCAGTCTACTGTTGATGGGCATTTAGGTTGGTTCCAGGTCTTAGCTATTGTGAATTGAGCTGCAATAAACATTGAGGTGCAGACAGCTCTTTGATTTGCCAATTTAATTTTCTTTGGGTAAATTCCAAGGAGTGGGATGGCTGGGTTGTATGGTAGGGTTATATTCAGGCTTCTGAGCAATCTCCAAACGGACTTCCATAGTGGCTTTAGCAGTTTGCATTCCCACCAACAGTGGGTTAGTGTCCCTTTTTCCCCACATCCTCAACAGCATCTGTTGTTGGTAGATTTTGTATGTGAGCCATTCTAACCAGGGTGAGGTGAAACCACATTGTGGTTTTGATTTGCATTTCCCTGATGGCTAGTGATCCTGAACATTTTTTCATGTGTCTGTTGGCCATTTGGATTTCCCCTTTTGAGAAATGTCTATTGAGGTCCTTGGCCCATCTCTTAAGTGGGTTGTTTGTTTTGTTTTTGTGGAGTTTCTTGATCTCTTTGTAGATTCTGGTTATTAATCCTTTGTTGGTTGCATAGTTTGCAAATATTTTTTTTTCCATTCTGTTGGTTGCCTCTTCACTTTCCTGAGTGTTTCTTTTGCAGTACAGAAACTTCTCAATTTGATGTAATCCCAATTTTTAATTTTGGCTTTGACTGCCTGTGCCTCTGGGGTCTTTTCCAAGAAATCTTTTCCTGTGCCTATATCTTGCAGGGTTTCTCTGATGTTCTCTAATAATTTGATGGTGTTGGGTCATTGATTTAGATCTTTAACCCATGTTAAGTGAATTTTTGTGTAAGGTGTAAGGTAGGGGTCTTGCTTCATGCTTCTGCACATGGAAATCCAGCTTTCCCAGCATCATTTGTTGAATGAGCACCCAGTTTTATGTTAATGAATCTAAAGGAAGATGTAAACTCCAATATAATTTTAATGGTAAATATTTGCACACCAATTTCCTTACTGAACAGAATAGCCAGGCCAAAAAAAAAAAAAAATCGGAAAAGAAATAACAGAGCTAATCACTAATCTACATTGTAGACCAAATGGACCTCATAGATATCTACAGAACATTCCATACCGCAGCTGCATAATACATAGTATTTCATAAGTGAATGAAAAAATTTTCTAAGATTTACCATATACTAGGCCATAAGTAATTTCAACAAATCCCCCCAAAAAATTACACCATATATCTTTTCTGACTACAATGGATTGAAGCTGGAAATTAACAGCAAAAGAAACTCTAGAAAATGTGGAAACACATGGAATCAGAACACCATGCTCCTGAATGAACAGTGTGTCATAGGAGATATCAAATAGAAAAGCAAAAGATTCCCTGGGATGAATAAAAATGATAACACAACATATTAAAAATAATGAGATACTGCAAAAGCAGTGTTATGAGGAAAGCTGATAGCAGTAAAATTTTGAAAAGTATCATATAATAATCTAACAATGGATCTCAAGAACAAAAGGAAACATGAACAAACCAAGCCCCAAATAAGTAGAAGGAAACAAAAATAAAAATTCAAGAAGAATTTTTAATTGAAATAAACTATAGAAAATATCAGCAAAATGAAGAGCTGTTTAAAAAAAAAACAAAATTGATAAACCACTGGCCAAGCTAACCAAGAAAAAAGGGAGAAGACTTAAATTAATAAAGTCAGAGATGAAGAATGAGATGTTGCAATAGATACTTCAGAAATACAAAGAATATTGGAAATCATTGCAAACAACTATATACCCACAAATTGGAAAATGTAGAATAAATGGATAGATTTATGTACACATATAATTCACCAAAATGGAGGCATGAAGACAGAGAAAATATGAATAAACCAATAACCAAGGCTGCTTGTATCAATAATAAAGAGCCTCTCATCTAAGAAAAGAAAGGCACAGATGCCAGCACTGTGGCAAAGTAGATAAAACTGCCACCTGCAGTGCAGGCTTCCCATATGGGCGCCAGTTAGTTTAAGTCCCGACTGCTCCACCCTTAATACAGCTCTCTGTTATGGCCTAGGAAAGCAGTAGAGGATGGCCCAAGTTCTTGTGCCCCTGCCTCCATGTGGGAGACCCAGCAGGGGCTCCTGGCTTCTGGCTCTGGATAAGCCCAGCTCCAGTCATTGTGGCTATTTGGGGTGTGAACCACTGGATGGAAGACTTTCTCTTACTCTGACTCTGCAACTCTGCCTTTCAAATAAATAAGATGAATCTTTTCACTGCTGAATTCAACTAAACTTTCAAGAAAGTACTAACAATGCCAGTTTTCTTAAACTATTAAAAATAACTAACTGAGAGGGAACCCTTCTCGAAACTCATTCTATGAGGCCAGGATTACCTTAGTTCCAAAATCAGAGAAAGATACAATAACAACAAAAGAGAACAATAGAACAATATCCATAATGAACATAGATGCAAAAATGCTCAACAAAATACTGGTAAATCAAATCCAAAAACCATCAAAAAGAACATCCATCATGAGCAAGTAGGATTTATCCCAGGTATGCAGGAATGGTTCAGCACATGCAATCAATAAACATCATATCAACAAAATGAAGGATAAAAGCAATATAATTATTTTATACATACAAAGAAAGAATTTGGTAAAATATAACATCCTTTCTTCATTAAAAATTGGTTACATATGAATGTACCGCAACACAATAAAGGCAATATATGAGAAACCCAAAACCAGCATAATTTTGGATGGAGAACATTTGGAAGCATATCCACAAAGATCTGGAACCAGACAAGGATGCACATTCTCACCACTATTATTCAATATAGTTCTAGGAGAGTTAGCCAGAACAGTCAGACAAGGAAAAAAAAAAAAAAAAAAAAAAAAAAACAAGCAAGTGGATACAAGTTGGAAAGAAAGAAGTCAAATTATGCTTGTCTGTAGATGACATGATACTTATATAGGGGGGGGAACCAAACTAGTCCATTTAAGAAACTCTTATAACTCATAGGAGAATTCAGCAAAGTTGCAAGCTATAAAATCAACACACAATAATCAATAGCATTCTTATACACAAACAACATTCTGGCTAAGAAAGAACTTGTAAGATCAGACCCATTCACAATACCTACAAAAAAATTAAATACCTTGGGACAAATTTAACCCAAGATGTGAAAGATCCCTACAATGAAATTTATACAACATTAATGAAAGAAATAGAGAAATATAACAAAAATGGAAAAAGATTTTCCATGTTCATGGATTATAAGAATTAATACCATCAAAATAACTATGTTACTCAAAACAATTTAAGGATTCAATGCAACCCCAATTTAATTGCAAGGAAATTCTTCACAGAACTGGAAAAATCAATATGTAAACACAAAAGACCCCTAATCCCAAACAGCTGAAACAATCTTAAATAATAAAAAACAAAGCCAGAGATACCACAATAACAGATTTCAAGACATATCACAGGTCTATTAAAATCAAAACAACTTGGTACTAGTACAAAAATAAATATGTATAACAATGGAACAGAATAAAAATCCTCAGAAAATAGCACACATATATACAAACAATTAATCTTTAGCAAATGAGCTAAAATCATTCCCTGAAGAAAGGACAGTCTTCAACAAATAGTACTGGAGTAATTGGATTTCCATGTGCAGAAGTTTGAAACAATACCATTGCCTTATGCCCTATACAAAAACCACTCACAATGGATTAAGAATCTAAATTTGAGACCTGAAACCATCAGATTACTAGAAGAAAACAGGGGGAAACCTACAAGACATTGGTCTAGGCAATGTCCCAAAAGTACAGGCAATAAAACAAAAGTGGGCAGAAGCCAAGTCACGGGACCGAGCCGCAGAAGCCCCAGGGTCTGCGCGCCAGTGCTCCAAGGGGAGTGCATGCCACACAGACAACAGCGGGGAGACTTGGGACGCTCAGGGCTCCGAGTCCACACATCGGCGCTGGAAGGGGAGGTGAGCTCAATAACCCGAGACATTGGTGGGGAAACGGGGGTCAGAATCTAGAGGGGGGCCGGAAAGTGCAGCAAACTCACTACCGGAAAGAAGGAAAAAAAAAAGCTTCGGGGTTTCTCTTCCCCCTAACCTTGCAAAGGTTACAAGGCTGCAAGGCTTGAAGAATTCCCAAGAGACAAAGAGCAGGCCTCCTCTCTGGATTTACATATCAATGGGGGAGAGTTAAGGAACTGAGTCACTACAATTCAGTAGCCTAGGCAACCCAGTGGGAGTCCAGAGAGCCAAAGACTGGAAGCTAAATACCATCAATTCTGCACAGCCCTGCCCTGCGGTGTTACTTACCCCCTGAATAAATAAAATAAATAAATAAATAAAAAGAGAGAGATTTACCACGCATAACCTGAGGGTGTCACCTTTGCACACCCTTAACCAGGAAGAACCAGGCAGAGCTCTCAGGCCGCACCCATCTCAAGCCTCCAAGGCTCCTCCAACAGCAGGCAGTCCACTTAACACGGACACAGTATAAAAAAAAAAAAAAAGCACAGTGACGCAAGAAGAATTAACTATGCCAAGTAACAAACACAGAAATAGAGGGAGCAAGATCAACGATGACACTATGATGCCTCCAAATAAGCAAAACACCCCAAGCCAAGAGTATGAAGATGATGAGATAGAAGAAATGCAAGATACGGATTTCAAAAAATTTATGATAAGAACATTTAGAAGTTTTCAAAAGCAAATCCTTGAACTACAGAAATCCTTAATGGACAAGATTGAAAATCTCTCTCGTGAAAATGAAATTTTAAGGAAGAGTCAAAATGAAACTCAGAAACTAGTAGAACAGGAAAGTGTAATAGTGAAGAGAAATCAAAATGAAATGAAGAGCTCAATAGATCAAATGACAAACACATTAGAAAGCCTTAAAAACAGAATGGGTGAAGCAGAAGAGAGAATATCGGACTTAGAAGATAGAGCACAGGAAAACATACAGTCAAACCAAAGAAAAGAAGAGGAAATTAGAAACCTAAAAAATATTGTTGGGAATCTACAGGATACTATTAAAAAAAAACAACATTCGAGTTCTGGGAGTTCCTGAAGGCATGGAGAGAGAGAAAGGATTGGAAGGCCTTTTTAGTGAGATACTAGCAGAGAACTTTCCAGGTTTGGAGAAGGACAGAGATATCCTAGTACAGGAAGCTCATAGAACCCCCAATAAACATGACCAAAAGAGATCCTCACCACGACACGTGGTAATTAAACTTACCACAGTGAAACATAAAGAAAAGATCCTAAAATGTGCAAGAGAGAAACGTCAGATTACTCTCAGAGGATCTCCAATTAGACTCACAGCTGACTTCTCATCAGAAACACTACAAGCTAGGAGGGAATGGCGAGACATAGCACAGGTGCTAAGAGAGAAAAATTGCCAGCCCAGAATATTATATCCTGCCAAGCTCTCATTTGTGAATGAAGGTGAAATAAAGACCTTTCATAGCAAACAGAAATTGAAAGACTTTGTGGCCACTCGTCCGGCCCTGCAAAAGATACTTAAAGATGTGCTACACTCAGAAACACAGAAACACGGCCATCAATATGAAAGAAGGGAAAGGAAGAACACCTACCAGTAAAAGAGCATGGGAAGCTCAAAGCATATACTAGAAAATATTTCCGGGAAAATGGCAGGGCAAAGTCACTACGTATCAATAGTCACATTGAACATTAATGGTCTGAATTCTTCAGTTAAAAGACACCGTTTGGCTGACTGGCTCACAAAACACAACCCAACTATTTGTTGCCTACAAGAAACACATCTCTCTAACAAAGATGCATGCAGACTGAAAGTGAAAGGTTGGAAAAAGATATTCCATGCCAACAGAAACCAAAAAAAAAGCAGGTATAGCCATAATAATATCAGACAAAATAAACTTTAATACAAAAACTGTTAAGAGAGACAAAGAGGGACACTATATAATGATTAAGGGTTCAATTCAACAGGAAGATGTAACTATTATAAATGTATATGCACCTAATTACAGGGCACTGGTCTACTTAAAAGATATGTTAAGGGACTTAAAGGGAGATTTAGATTCCAATACAATAGTACTGAGGGACTTCAATACTCCACTCTCAGAAATGGACAGATCATCCGGACAGAAGATCAACAAGGAAACAGCAGATTTAATTGACACTATTGCCCAAATGGATCTAACAGATATCTACAGAACTTTCAACCCTACATCTACAGACTTCACATTCCTCTCAGCAGCGCATGGAACCTTCTCTAGGATTGATCACATACTAGGCCATAAAGCAAGTCTCAGCAAATTTAAAAGAATTAGAATCATACCATGCAGCTTCTCAGACCACAGCAGGATGAAGCTGGAAATTAGCAACTCAGGAAACCCCAGAAAGTATGCAAACACATGGAGACTGAACAACATGCTCCTGAATGAACACTGGGTCATTCAAGAAATCAAAAGAGAAATCAAAAACTTTCTGGAAGTAAATGAAGACAACAACACAACATATCAAAACTTATGGGATACAGCAAAAGCAGTATTGAGAGGCAAATTTTTAGCAATAGGTGCCTATATCAAGAAATTGGAAAGGTACCAAATAAATGAGCTTTCAGCGCATCTCAAGGACCCAGAAAAACTGCAGCAAACCAGACCCAAATCTAGTAGGAGAAGAGAAATAATTAAAACCAGAGAAGAAATTAACAGGATTGAATCCAAAAAAAATTACAAAAAATCAGCCAAGCGAGAAGCTGGTTTTTTGAAAAAATAAACAAAATTGGCACCCCATTGGCCCAACTAACTAAAAAAAGAAGAGAAAAGACCCAAATCAATAAAATCAGAGATGAAAAAGGAAACGTAACAACAGACACCACAGAAATAAAAAGAATCATCAGAAATTACTACAAGGACCTGTATGCCAGCAAACAGGAAAACCTATCAGAAATGGATAGATTCCTGGACACATGCAATCTACCATCAAAAACCTAAATAGACCCATAACTGAAACAGAAATTGAAACAGTAATAAAGGCCCTCCCAACAAAGAAAAGCCCAGGACCAGATGGATTCACTGCTGAATTCTACCAGACGTTTAAAGAAGAACTAATCCCATTTCTTCTCAAACTATTCAGAACAATCGAAAAAGAGAGAATCCTCCCAAATTCTTTCTATGAAGCCCGCATCACCTTAATCCCTAAGCCAGAGAAAGATGCAGCACTGAAAGAAAATTACAGGCCAATATCCCTGATGAACATAGACGCAAAAATCCTCAATAAAATTCTGGCCAATAGAATACAACAACACATCAGGAAAATCATCCACCCAGACCAAGTGGGATTCATCCCTGGTATGCAGGGATGGTTCAACATTTGCAAATCAATCAATGTGATTCACCACATTAACAGACTGCAGAAGAAAAACCATATGGTTATCTCAATTGATGCAGAGAAAGCATTTGATAAAATTCAACACCCTTTCATGATGAAAACTCTAAGCAAATTGGGTATAGAAGGAACATTCCTCAATATAATCAAAACAATTTATAAAAAACCCACAGCCAGCATCCTATTGAATGGGGAAAAGTTGGAAGCATTTCCACTGAAATCTGGCACCAGGCAGGGATGCCCACTCTCACCACTGCTATTTAACATAGTTCTGGAAGTTTTAGCCAGAGCCATCAGACAAGAAAAAGAAATCAAAGGAATACAAATCAAGAAGGAAGAAGTCAAACTATCCCTCTTTGCAGACGATATGATTCTGTACTTAGAGGATCCAAAGAACTCTACTAAGAGACTATTGGAACTCATAGAGGAGTTTGGCAAAGTGGCAGGGTATAAAATCAATGCACAAAAATCAACAGCCTTTGTATACACAAGCAATGCCATGACTGAGAAAGAACTGCTAAAATCAATCCCATTCACAATAGCTACAAAAACAATCAAGTACCTTGGAATAAACTTAACCAAGGACGTTAAAGATCTTTACGATGAAAATTACAAAACCTTAAAGAAAGAAATAGAAGAGGATACCAAAAAATGGAAAAATCTTCCATGCTCATGGATTGGAAGAATCAACATCATCAAAATGTCCATTCTCCCAAAAGCAATTTATAGATTCAATGCAATCCCAATCAAGATACCAAAGACATTCTTCGCAGATCTAGAAAAAATGATGCTGAAATTCATATGGAGGCACAAGAGACCTCGAATAGCTAAAGCAATCTTGTACAACAAAAACAAAGCCGGAGGCATCACAATACCAGACTCCAGGACATACTACAGGGCAGTTGTAATCAAAACAGCATGGTACTGGTACAGAAACAGATGGATAGACCAATGGAACAGAATTGAAACACCAGAAATCAATCCAAACATCTACAGCCAACTTATATTTGATCAAGGATCTAAAACTAATTCCTGGAGCAAGGACAGTCTATTCAATAAATGGTGCTGGGAAAACTGGATTTCCACGTGCAGAA
The DNA here is from genome assembly GCF_051225735.1 of Oryctolagus cuniculus. NCBI lineage: Eukaryota > Metazoa > Chordata > Mammalia > Lagomorpha > Leporidae > Oryctolagus > Oryctolagus cuniculus. The sequence continues at coordinate 59,874,724 of NC_142867.1, forward strand.
GCATGAAGCAAGACCCCTACCTTACACCTTACACAAAAATCCACTCAACGTGGATTAAAGACCTAAATGTACGTCCTGACACCATTAAGTTATTAGAGAACATTGGAGAAACCCTTCAAGATATTGGCACAGGCAAAGAATTTCTGGAAAAGACCCGGGAGGCACATACAGTCTAAGCCAAAATCAACTATTGGGATTGCATCAAATTGAGAAGTTTCTGTACTGCAAAAGAAACAGTCAGGAGAGTGAAGAGACAACCGACAGAATGGGAAAAAATATTTGCAAACTATGCAACAGATAAAGGGTTAATAACCAGAATCTACAAAGAGATCAAGAAACTCCACAAAAACAAAACCAACAACCCACTTAAGAGATGGGCCAAGGACCTCAATAGACATTTTTCAAAAGAGGAAATCCAAATGGCCAACAGGCACATGAAAAAATGTTCAAGGTCACTAGCAATCAGGGAAATGCAAATCAAAACCACAATGAGGTTTCACCTCACCCCGGTTAGAATGGCTCACATACAGAAATCTACCAACAACAGATGCTGGCGAGGATGTGGGGAAAAAGGGACACTAACCCACTGTTGGTGGGAATGCAAACTGGTCAAGCCAATATGGAAATCAGTCTGGAGATTCCTCAGAAACCTGAATATAACCCTACCGTTCGACCCAGCCATCCCACTCCTTGGAATTTACCCAAAGGAGTTTAAATTGATAAACAAAAAAGCGGTCTGCACCCTAATGTTTATTGCAGCACAATTCACAATAGCCAAGACCTGGAAGCAACCTAAATGCCCATCAATGGTAGACTGGATAAAGAAATTATGGGAGATGTATTCTTTAGAATACTATACCGCAGTAAGAAACAACGAAATCCAGTCATTTGCAACAAAATGGAGGAATCTGGAACACATCATGCTGAGTGAAGTAAGCCAGTCCCAAAGGGACAAATACCATATGTTCTCCCTGATCGGTGACAACTGACTGAACAGCAAAAAGGAAACCTCCTGAAGTGAAATGGACACTATGAGAAATGGTGACTTGATCAGCATAGCCCTGACTGCTAATGGACAACTTAATACATTATCCCTCATAGTATTTTTTTTGTCTGTTCTACTTAATATGACTGGTTTAATTCTGTAATTATCACACAGTTATTCTTAAGTGTTGAAATTTAACTGAAATGTGATCCCTGTTAAACATAAGAGTGGGAATAAGAGAGGGAAGAGATGTATAAATTGGGGCATGCTCAGGCTGACTTGCCCCAATTGGTAGAGTTGGAAACATACCAGGGGATTCCAATTCAATCCCATCAAGGTGGCATGTACCAATGCCATCTCACTAGTCCAAGTGATCAATTTCAGTTCACAATTGATCATAATGAAAGGACTAAGAGTCAAAGGGAGCACATAAACAAGTCTAGTATCTGCTAACACTAACCGATAGAATAAATAAAGGGGAGAGTGATCCAACATGGGAAGTGAGATACTCAGCAGACTCATAGAATGGCGGATGTCCTAAATAGCACTCTGGCCTCAGAATCAGCCCTAAAGGCACTCGGATCTGGCTGAAAAGCCCATGAGAGTATTTCAGGCATGGAAAGCCAAGACACTCTGGCAAAAAGATCTCTGTGAGTGAGATCCCAGTGGAAAGAACAGGTCTTCAAAGAGGGAGGTGCCTTTCTCTGAAGGGAGGAGAGAACCTCCACTTTGACTATAACCCTGTCTAAACAAGATAGGAGTCGGAGAACTCAAGGGGCTTCCATAGCCTTGGAAACTCATGACTGGTGCATAGGGAGATTACTGATGCCATAAACAGGAGTGTCAATTTGTAAAGTCAACAACAGGAGTCACTGTGCACTTACTCCTCATGTAGGATCTCTGTCCTTAATGTGCTGTACACTGAGGCTTAATGCTATAACGAGTACTCAAACAGTATATTTCACTTTGTGTTTCTATGGGGGTGCAAACGATTGAAATCTTTACTTAATGTACACTAAACTGATCTTCTGTAAAAAAAAAAAAAAAAAGAAAAGAAATTATCAATTCCCAACTTGACTCTCACTGGGATTAAACATGACAATAGGTCTGATCTGATTTCATCATCATTTAAAAAAAATCATCTATTATTTTTCACTTTATGTTTCTGTGTGGGAGCAAACTGTTGAAATCCTTACTTAAGGTATACTAAGCTGATCTTCTGTATATTAAGATAATCAAAAATGAATCTTGATGTAAATGGAAGGGGAGAGGGAGTGGGAAAGGGGAGGGTTGTGGGTGGGAAGGACGGTATGGGGGGGAAGCCATTGTAATCCATAAGTCGTACTTTGGAAATTTATATGCATTAAATAAAAGTTAAAAAAAAAGATAATCGAAAATGAATCTTGATGTGAATGGAAGGGGAAAGGGAGTGGGAAAGGGGAGGGTTGTGGGTGGGAGGGACGGTATGGGGGGGGAAGCCATTGTAACCCATGAGTCGTACTTTGGAAATTTATATTCATTAAATAAAAGATAAAAAAAAAAAGTGAACAAATGGGATTGCATTAAGCTAAGAATCTTCTGAACAACATAGAAAACAATTAACAAAGTGAAGGGACAACTGAAAAAAATGGGAGAAAATATTTGCAAACTACACTCTGGTAAAAGATTAATACTCAGAATATATAAGGAGCTCAAGAAAATCAACAAGGAAACAAACAGTTCAGTGAAGAATTGGGCAAAGGATATGAACAGGTATTTTTCAAAGAATGAAATACAAATGGCCAATAGACACACGAGAAAATACTCAGGATCAGTAGCCACCAATAAATGCATGTAAAAATCCCTAATAAGGCATCACCTCACTCCATGTAGAATAGCTAATACCCAAAAATCAAAAGATAAACAAATCTGGCGAAGTTGTGGATGAAAAATACTCTAATACATTATTGATGTGTACCCAAACTGTACAACTGCTGTGGAAAACACTCTGCAGATTCCTCAGAAAAATAAAAATCATCTACCATATGACCCAGCTATCTCAATCCTGGGAATATTCCAAAAGAAGTTGAAATCAGCTTATTAAAGAGATACCATCACTCCCCTGTTTAGCAGCTTATTTCATGATACAAAAAAAAAAAAAATGAAATCAACCTAGATGTCTATCGAATGATAACTAGATCAACAGCTTGTGATATGTATACATAATAAGATATTACTCAGCAACAAAAATGAAATCCTGACATTTACAACAAAATGAATGTGACTGGGGATAAAATATCACGTCTATCTTATTTGTAAAAATTAATATAGTGAGAGAGTATAAACATTGTGTGGATGTCATATCATTGGTATTATTTATAAACTAAGTATCACGAATTATAAATATTGCTTCACTTATTATGTAAATAGCAATGTCCTTTCTTTCTCCATGTTGAAAATCCAACAAAAACAAAAGAAGAAAGAAATGCCTATGTTTATCACTTATGCTGCAAATTAGTACTTGCCAATCTTTGTTTTAAATCTTTGTAAGAGTATTAAGAATTACATACTACTCGGGCTGATGCCATGGCTCACTTGGTTAATCTTCCGCCTGCAGCACTGGCATCCCATATGGGCACTGGATTCTAGTCCCAGCTGCTCCTCTTCCAGTCCAGCTCTCTGCTGTGGCCCAGGAAGGGAATGTAGGATGGCCCAAGTGCTTGGGCATGTGGGACCAGGAGGAAGCACCTGGCTCCTGGCTTCGGATCAGTGCAGTGCTGACTGTGGCGGCCATTTGGTGGGTGGACCAATCAAAGGAAGACCTTTCTCTCTCTCTTTCTCTCTCTCTCTCTCACTATCTAACTCTATCTGTCAAATAAATTAAAAAAAAAAAGAATTACATACTACTCTAGTTTTAATAAACTGTGACTAATTTAAAATTTATGATATATGAACATCTTTTCATTTGATTCCAGTTTATAGCTCTTGTCAATATTCCTGCGGAAGTATGTCCTTTTTGGTATTTTTTTTTTGTTTAACTCTTTATGTAGTGATGCATCAAGCTTTTCACTATAATATAAGTGAAAATATATCACAAAAATAATAAATAAATATTAAGTTGAAAAATTAAAGGACATTTTACACATTTCTTTTTTAAAAGTTTGACTTAGGTTAAACATGTTTCATGTATTTCATATATACAGATTTAGGAACATAGTGATTCTGTTATACTTGTGTACTTGGTATTTTCTGTTTATAATCAGAAAAGGAAAACATAAATTTTCTTTAAGTTGAAAGAAAAAACAATTCTAGCATCAGTATTCAGCATTTTCTGGTGAAATTACTGATTAAAGAGCATGAAAAATGAGGAGAGTAAGGCAATTGCGAGAGAGATGAGGAAAGTCTGAATGAACGCAGTGTTGGATAGAGGCAGGTTCATTCCAAAACTCCAAGCAGTTGAGCCCACTTGTTACAAAGAACCTCAGAACAAGCATATGTACACAAACGAATGAGGGGGGAAAACAGGAGAAAGAGCTGAAAAACCATAGAAAGATGTATCAAGTCAGCATTAGATACTAATTAAATGGCAACAAAAGAAGATCTGATATTAAAAGAAGTACTGCATCATCCACTACTCCCGACCCATACCCCAGCTAGTACTACCTCTAGTTAGGGGCACAAAGAGGTAGATGGGGAGTGGCAGCACTTACAGAACACAAGAGACCCACTGTACACTTTGGACAGCTGGCTGGACAGGGGCCCTTGTGTCTTAGTGCAGTTAATGACACTGTCGATTTAGTTAGCATCAGCTTCAGCAAGAACCATGTGGAGCAGGAAGAGTCCCCAAACCTCAGTGTTCAGTGAGTCAGTGAAACTTGCAGAAATGGCATGCCAGGGCCAGGAGACATACTCCGGGGATTCGTTAAAGTCCCATTTCGTGGAACAACAGTTTCAGGGGAGGTCATGTCACCTGGGAGGATGAGACCATGAAGCCTCCCTCAGGGGCAGGAGGCTGGGCACTGGCAGGCTCATGGAGCAGCTCCTCCCATTCCGCTTTCCTCAAATGCTTCCTGTGTTCTGCTTTCACCATAGCCCTCAGCAGGAGAGGAAGAAATGAAAATCTGAGCACTTGGACTCAAGAATCCAGCCGGGCCCACTCTACAGCTGTACAGACTTTCTCTATGGAGATGAGAGACATCCCGGAGATTTGGTTCCTGTTTCCCTAGGATCCTGTTCTATGTTCTTAGCTGCATGTCTGCATTCATCTCCATCTCCAGTGAGGACTTTCAATGCCAATGATTGGAAGTGGCTTTGAGCCCTGAACCCAGTCACAGAAATGCACACATCTACATCTGACCCTGCCAGGAGAACCGCTTCCTCTTTCTTTCCCCTTTACAAACTCTTGATCCCGCAAAGGAATCCCAGGGCAGCTGTGTCCCATACCAACTGAGGTAAGGACTGTGTTTTGAGGCTGTATGTGGAACCCAGAAGTTGTATGATCAAGATCTCACTTTATTATGCTTCTCAGGTGTCTAGTTACTTGGGCCTTATACCTTATTCACTCCAAGCTGTACTCTGAGGCCTTGTATGTATGCCCACCTTGGACAGGTGGGGTCATCTTCAGTGATTCTGTGCTCCTGGCCAGAGCTGAGTTCCTAGAACTCCTGATGCTGACCTCCTGGTAAAAGTCTCAGTACTTACATTTTGGTACACTTAGATTTTCCCAGCCTCCAATAGTCTGATGTGTGTCCCCAAATATAAAATCAGTTCAAGTGTCTCTCCTATTTACCTGCTGAACACTAAGTCCAAATCCACAGGAAGAACCAATTTGAAGCCCATAGATTGTTTTCTTTAAATACTGAACATTGACAAGCAGAACAAATACCTTATATGCTTCCAAAATTTTAGTTTAATCTTTTCGGCTTTTCCCATTTCCCATAAAGTACAACAATGCTCCTTTATTAATCCCAGCCTCTTCAGTATTCCAGCAGGCTATTTTTCCTCTGTAGGCCCAGTGTGTATTCTCTGAGCTTTCCCTTAAGATACTCCTAGCATTGAGGAACCAGTGAATGGAAAAAAAGATGAAGCAAGAAGCTTGAATCAGAGGGAGATAGACAGTATGTAGATAAGATCCTGAGTACTGATTGTATCACTTAACCCAAGCTCTGTTTTTCCTCTTCTTTGAAATGCTGTTCAAACTCACAGTGTAGACATCTGGAGGAATGCATCCAGCTAATTATTTTCCTCATTTGATTTTGCAATTCATTCACCTGTTTATTCAACAAAAACAAAAGTTTTCCAAGTCTAATATTTACTAGAAACAGTGCAAAGAATTGCCTTTGAACTAGTATTTTTGTTGTTGTTGTTTTTTCTTTCAAACTTTTATTTAATGAATATAAATTTCTAAAGTACAGCTTATGGATTACAATGGCTTCCCCCCCATAACGTCCCTCCCACCCGCAACCCTCCCCTCTCCCACTCCCTCTCCCCTTCTATTCACATCAAGATTCATTTTCAATTCTCTTTATATACAGAAGATCAGTTTAGCATACATTAAGTAAAGATTTCAACAGTTTGCTCCCACACAGAAACATAAAGTGAACAATACTGTTTGAGTACTAGTTATAGCATTAAATTTCAATGTACAGCACACTAAGGACAAAGATCCTACATGAGGAGTATTTTTGTTGTTTTTGATAAAAACTGTCTTCCAGTCAGTATTTGTAAGACTAAACCTACAGTTTCGTTTTTCTAAGGCAAAAGAAAGATTTCAGGCCCCAAAAGATCATACAAAATCATTTTAAATAAAGCATTTTTATATGACTTTTTGTCCAGATTTCATTGCAACGAAGCTACAGGGAGAGCATTCTTGTATTCTGTGTCAGTCTCCTGACATTCACAATGCCATGTTCTCTCTCTGGTTGAGCTCAGTATTGTGGCATAACAGGTAAAGCTGCCACTTGCAATGCCATATGGGTACCAATTTATGTCCTGGCCACTTCGCTTTCTATCTAGCTCCCTGCTAATGTGTATGGGAAAAGCTGTGGAAGATGGCCCAGATACTTGAGACCCTGCTACCCAAGTGGGAGACCTGGAAGAAGCTCCTGGCTCCTGGCTTCAGCCTGACTTGACCTCAGCCATTGCAGCCATCCAGGGAGTGGGCCAGAAGTTAGATTTCTCTCTCTCGAACTCTCTCTTAAACTTTCCCTCTCTCTCTGAAACTCTGCCTTCCAAATAAATGAGTTAATCTTTTTTAAAAAATGAAATTCTCCTCTTTTCTTACAGAGAACCTCCTAATTCTTCCACCCAGTTGTGAAAGACCACTTCAAAAAGAGCAAGTTAAGTGACTGCTGCCCCACAAACCCTACCCTATCTCTACTCCTCAGTCTCTTCCTCCCTTACTATCATATGAATTCAGGACTTAAGCAGGACCAACATCTTTCCTTGTGTTACTAAGATTTGTGGAGTAGATAAATCTGCTTTTCACACTTGAAGTGTTGCTGTGACTCTCAAGTAATGCTGAGTTATTGGACTTTTCTTATATACAATATTTCCTCTTTTGTAGCTCATTTGTAACCATATCATAAAAACAAAACATCTGCAGTACCTCTATAAATTAGATTTATTTTCTTTTTTTCCTGCCCCCTACCTTAATCATTACCTGAAAATCAGCAAAATCCTTTGGTACTGTTTCTACAGAGTTATCTTCAAAATCTATACCACATCAACATTTCAGTTCATCCCAGAATCCTTGTTTTCTCTAGTAGGGTAGCACGGTACTCATTAAGAATGTCAGGATGGTAGAAGAGCTCAAGAGATCATGTGGTCTAAGAGCCCAGAGATTCCTCTGTGAAAGGAGCTGTCAACAATAAAGTGGGAAGTAAAGGCAGACACCACATCTAGTGGAGAAGATAGCAAAAAGATTTCTATAACTAAAAATTCAAATGCTGTACTGGAATCCCAAGTTGATTTTTCATAAAACAGAGAAACTAGATTCTAAAGCAATGCCAAGAGTATTTTCTATTAAGAAGAGAGAGATAATTGGACCTCCCTACAAAGATCTTTTTCTGGGATTTTTTCCTGTATGCTTAACCGAAAGACTTTAAAAATGTTTAATTATTAAAAACATGCTAAAATACTTGGTCCTCATTTAGCTATTTGTTATAATTCAATAAAACCATTTAGAACTTCAGAAATTAGAGGTGAAACTAGCTAAAAGAAGGAAAAATGTATTATGTCATGGAATTCCTATAGAACACATCACGGTGATGTTGGACAATCCAAAGCCAATATAAGCAAACTTAGGAAACCTTTCTGTAATAACTCAATTCACCACACAGAATGGAGCTATGGAACTCCACTGTCGGACGTGACTTCATCTTGGTGGGGATTCTGAATGACTGTGCATTTCCTGAACTGCTCTGTGCCACAATCACAGTCCTGTACATGTTGGCCTTGATCAGCAACAGCCTGCTGCTCCTGGTCATCACCATGGATACCCGGCTCCACGTGCCCATGTACCAGCTGCTCGGGCAGCTCTCTCTCATGGACCTCCTGTTCACATCAGTTGTCACTCCCAAGGCCCTTGTGGATTTTCTGCGCAGAGAATACATCATCTCCTTTGAAGGCTGTGCTCTGCAGATGTTCCTGGCACTGACACTGGGTGGTGCAGAGGACCTCCTACTGGCTTTCATGGCCTATGACAGGTATGTGGCCATTTGTCATCCTCTGAACTACATGGTCTACATGAGACCGAGGGTCTGCTGGTTCATGGTAGCCACATCCTGGATCCTGGCATACCTGAGTGCTCTCGGTCATACTATCTACACCATGCACTTCCCTTTCTGCATGTCTTTGGAAATCAGGCATCTTCTCTGTGAGATCCCACCCTTGCTGAAGTTGGCCTGTGCAGATAGCTCCAAGTATGAGCTCTTGGTGTATGTGACAGGTGTGACCTTCCTCTTGCTTCCCCTTATGACCATAGTTGCCTCCTACACTCTCATACTGTTCACAGTGCTCCACATGCCCACAAATGAGGGGAAGAAGAAAGCGCTTGTCACCTGCTCTTCCCACCTGACAGTGGTGGGGATGTTCTATGGAGCTGCCACTTTCATGTACGTTTTGCCCAGTTCCTTCCACAGCCCCAAACAGGACAACATCATCTCTGTTTTCTACACGATTGTCACTCCAGCCCTGAACCCCCTCATCTACAGCCTGCGGAATAAGGAAGTTATGGGGGCCTTGAGAAGGGTCCTGGGAAGATATGTGTTGCTGGCACATTCAACCCCCTAGGTCCCAGGGTGTGTTTATGGCTTGCCTCTCACTGTGGGTTGTTCCTCCAAAGAAAATTGTTACATATCCATTTTTTAAATGTTAACCTATGTCTGTGAGGATATGAACACTTTAAAACTCTCTATATATCTGCTATGTACAATGATTTTAAGCTGAACATACTTGGCACATATGCCCTGAACTTGGAAGACTGTATTATAAAAGGGACTAAAAGAAAGAATCATAATGGGTGTCATTGATGCATTCTGTGGTAGGGCATCCTCCTGACATTTTACTACGTAGACATGATAGAAGATTAACTTCTCAGGCCAACGTCATGTAGCAGTGAGAAACAGAGGTTTTTTTTCTTAACTTTTATTTAATGATATAAATTTCCAAAGTACAGCTTATGGATTACAGTGGCTTCCCCCCCATAACTTCCCTCCCACCCGCAACCCTCCCCTTTCCCACTCCCTTTCCCCTTCCATTCACATGAGGATACATTTTCGATTCTCTTTATATACAGAAGATCAGTTTAGTATACATTAAGTAAAGATTTCAACAGTTTGCACCCCCATAGAAATACAAAGTGAAATATACTGTTTGAGTACTCATTATAGCATTAAGTCTCAATGTACAGCACATTAAGGACAGAGATCCTACATGAGGAGTAAGTGCACAGTGACTCCTGTTGTCAAAGGGAGCTTGTTTATGTAAACAAGTTTAGTACCTGCTAATACTAACCGATAGAATAAATAAAGGGGAGAGTGATCCAACATGGGAAGCGAGATACTCAGCAGACTCATAGAATGGTGGATGTCCTAAACAGCACTCTGGCCTCAGAATCAGCCCTTAAGCCATTCGGATCTGGCTGAAAAGCCCATGAGAGTACTTCAGGCATGGAAAGCCAAGACACTCTGGCAAAAAAAAAAAAAAAAAAAAAAAAAAAAAAAACAAAAAAAAAACTAAATGGATGATCTCTGTGAGTGATATCCCAGTGGAAAGAACAGGTCTTCAAAGAAGGAGGTACCTTTCTCTGAAGGGAGGAGAGAACCTCCACTTTGACTATGACCTTGTCTAAACAAGATAAGAGTCGGAGAACTCAAGGGGCTTCCATAGCCTTGGAAACTCATGACTGGTGCATAGGGAGATTACTGATGCCATAAACAGGAGTGTCAATTTGTAAAGTCAACAACAGGTGAAACAGAGTTTTTTTGACTCAACTACACAATCCTATTAACCTTAAAGGAGGTCTATTCTCTTTGAATTGATTCAGTCTGCTAATAGAGAAAATGATACAGAGATGTAATATTGAACTTATTGAGTAGATAACAGTTTGAGCAGTTAGTGGGGAAGAATGACAGATGTGTGACTGCATGTGTACTACATATCTGAGAAGATCACATTAATTACTTAAATAGAGATAAATACCTTATGTTGAGACAGTGAAAGAGGGTAGAGAAAAGGAGCCTTTCGTTTCAACTTGGAAACTTTCACAGAGATTGATAATTTTACCATGACTGAAGTTAGAATTAAATAAATGAATCAAATAAAACTCTAAGTACCAAGATTAAAGTGATAAGTACATATTCAACAGATGTGACTTAAATCTGTTATGTAAGTTGTTTGAATTTTCTTTATAGATGTGACCTTACAGATATACTGATATATTGTGAAATATCAGAAAAATCACGACTAGTTCATAACTTGAGATAAAATTCTTTGTACATCTGAGTCCATGGGCAATGAAGTATAAAACATAAACTTCACTTTCTAGTAAGCCTACATTTTTTTCTAACATTATTTTCCCATAGAATGTGTGAAGAATTATAACAAAATCTGGGGACTTATATTCACTGAGTAGAGAAACTCTTAAATACCTTGTCTTATGTAGCTATTATTATTGTTGAGATTAACACTTTGTGGAAAATCATAAATTATTTCTTGACTACAGAAATAATATTACATTAATTAATGCATGATGTTAAATCATAAAAAAAATCTATAAAATTAAGCCAAGTTCATTAGAAAAACCGAGAAAACAGAAAGATTTACAAATAAGCTAAAATCACCTGTATATTTTCCTTTTTTAAATTATACAAACATGCAAACATTTAATTGAGTTTATATGTAGATGATGATAATTAAAGTCCTGGTTTTTGTTATTTAAATTTAAATGAATCTTGGTGCAGTCCTGTTTAGTGCTGCAGAGGGTTAAGGAACTGCTTGTGATGCTGGTATTCCATTCATTGTTCTGCTTTGAACCCTGGCTGCTCACCTTCCAATCCAGCTCCCTGTTAACATGCCTTGGAAAGCAGCAGAGGATGGCCCAAGTGCTTGGGTGCCTGCAACCCATACAGGAGACCTGGAGGGAGTCTCAGATTCCTGGTTTCAGCCTGTCCCACTCATGAACTTGCTGTTACAGCATTTGGGGAGTAAACCAACTCTCTGTCTTTCCCTCTGTCTCTCCTTCTCTCTCTGATGGTTTGTCCATCAAATAAGTAAATAATATATTTTTTAAAAAATTTATGAATCTTTTCCCATTCACCAAAGGAAATTTTCAAACTGTGATGGAGAGGGAGGGGGCTAGAATACATAAGTATGAATCAACCCCGCCTTTTATCATCTGTCCATCTTTTGACACTAAGTTGAGCTCTCTGTATGCCAATTTGCCTAACTCAAAAGTGGTAATAGCTACAGGCTTGATCTCATGATATTTTTTCACAGATTGAATAAAATAATAAATGTCAAAGTGTTAGATCAAACCTGGTATTTAAAATTTATTTGCCTTTACATGGATAAATGCTCAAAGGCTTTCAAAAACTGAATAGTGTTTTTGTGCTTTAGTAAGACCTTGAGGTGGACTTGGAGACCTGGTCTCTGGGGCCAGATTGACACTGGGCCTGATTATATTCCGAGGCTACTGGAATTGGCCTGGTAGTGGTGGGGGCCCTGAGACCAAGTGTTGCTAGGGAGTCCTAAAGCATAGGTATGGTGGCTTGTAGACTTACAATGGACATAACAGTTCAGTGCAGATTCCTTGGATAGGTGTGGAGGCAGTGGCTATCTTTGACTATTCTCTTTTAATGAGTGATTAAATGAGTCAGTCTTTTGCCATATGGTGGAGCCAATACCTTCAATGTGTGCCTAGCAGACAAGAAATGGATGTTCTTATTTTGGGGAGATGGAAAGGAAAGAGATTCTAAGAGGTTAAATGCGGATGATTTTTGCAACTCAGTTATAGACTGGGTGCATTCACCTAGGCACTGCCTCCCTCCTACACAAATATCACCTCCTGCCAAATACCCTATGTGATCTGGACTTGCATTTTTAATCCCAAGATCACCAATGACCTGTTTCCAAAATCCTGCAATGTATTCTGTTCAATATTAGTGAATTTGGTTTAAACCCACTAAATTCCATTATTCTGCCTTCTTTGGGAATGAAAAAGATCAAGCCTTTGTTTGATATATGTAACCCCATTTTTTTTTCTTCTGACCTTCTGGTTAGTCTAGTCTCAAATTACACTGGCGTACACACTCCACAAAGGCAGGGACTAAGTCTGTTTAGTTCTGAATTATGATTCTAATTCTTCTTTAGGAACTGATATTGTTAGGAAAAGAGAGCAGATCGGTGTCTCCACACACTGGGCACCAAAATATTAGGAAAAGAGGTCCAGGACAGAGAGGAGGCAGGGTACAAATCTACAGCCAGACTCAATTTATTCAGAGAAAATAAATCTGCAGAGGTGGATGACCAATTGCCTGCATGCACAGACTGGACCAAGGGCCTCAACCCCAGGGGATGGGCCTGTTTATATCTTATGTGTACTAGAGGTGGAGGTGGGGGTGGGGGCAGCAGATGGAGGTGAATTCCTCCATACTGGTCTTTCAAGTGGCTGCTGGGCCTCTACCTCTAAGCCTGGAGAACAATGCAGGGGTGGGATGTAAAGACAATAGGGTGTGAGACCAAACTGAGATTCAGGGACAAGGAATAAATTTGGGCAATGAGCGAGAATGGCTGAGGCTTATGTCTTTGTTCCATCAATCCTGACTCTGAGTATAGATAAGGAGACAAGGTGCTGATTTCATTCTGGCTACTTCCTGCTGATACAAGAGGTAGATGAGGGGTGAAGATTTGAGTGGGGATCTATACTCAGGATAGGATTGATAGAAGAAGAAGAACAGTTTTGTGTTGCTCCTGAGAGATGGCTTGAGCTATAGCAGTTATTCATTCGTACAAGAACCTTTGGAATAAGTTAATTATACATGGCAGAAATAGGAACATCATGATTATGAGGACAAAAGGAGATATTAGTGACATTGCCCGTGGTGGAAAAGTGGCCAGAATGAGGCAGAGTTACTTGTGAATACATCTCATTAGTGCATCTTTTTATACATTCAATACCATCTCTTACAACACCTGATTTATTGGCGTAAAAGCAATATTCTTCACCCAATAAGAGGCAAAGTCCTCCTCTCTCGGTTGTGAGGAGATCTAGTGCCAAAGTGGTTCTGGAGAATTACTGTTGCCAATGAATCCACCTGATCCTGGAGGTGAGACAGTCGCTGTGCTAGGCCATTTATTTATTTATTTATTTTGAGACTGAGCGATAAACCTTCAATTTTATTTGCCTTGTCTATTGAAATAGCTAGTCCAGTCATTCCTGTTTTGATTCCTATCAAGATACTCCTAGAGATTATCAAGGGATTGAGTCTGAAATCCTTCTTGACACAGTAGGTTATAGGAATAGAAAAATAGAGATTGGTCTTGGGGACAAAGGAGTAAATAGGAAGGCAAGTATACAAGTCCCTGTCCAGTTGGTGGGGAGGCAGATATATTCCACAAAGAAAGAATGCCCCTGTTTCTGGTCCTATACATGCAATCATATGGTAAGAGATAACCTTTATGCTTTCATGTGGCAGGGGAGTAAATGCCATTGCAACCACTATTTTTGGATGTGAGGAGTAGTGGTGGTAGTAAGGGTGAGCCTGGGAGAGTGACAACTAAGTTCACAGGTGTCACGGGGTAATGAACCCACATTATGGGAAGAAAAGAAAGCACATATGATGCATAAAGGGGCTTAACTAATTAGCAAGGTCAGAGCAAAAATGTCTTGGATGGGTATAACAGATGGATCCTCCAGTGTTGTTTCCCTATACAACACTGGTGTTTCTTCCTCTAGCCATGCTGGCATTTCTTTCTGGAATTCCAGAAGAGATACATGTCCTGGGGTTCTGCCAGGGTGTTTCTAGTCCTTGTAATATAAACAAGTCCATGGTCCTTTTCCCAGAGCTTGGTGAGGGTGGAGAGGGCTTGACAGCACTCAGAGGAGGAGTGTGTGCAGATCCAACATGAAAAGACATTGGGATTATCTCCAAAAAACAAGCTAGAGGAAATGTTAACGAGAGGTATGTAAGAATTTTGGGAGGAAATGTGGGGTATTAGAGTCATGATAGGGGACCAGATTAGAAAGGAAATAGCAGAAGAACGTGGATGTGAGTGGTAATATAGATTGAAAATACCAGTGGCTGAGGAAGTCTTGCAACCCACAAGAAAACCGGATTTGTAAGGGTTGATGAAGGGTAGCTTTTGGGTCTCAGTTATGATAAGGACTGCCATGGCCAGGACGCTTAGGCATTGAGGCCAGCTTTGATAAATCCCATCTAATTGTTTGAGAAATATGCTACAGATGTAATGGCATGTATAGCCTTTTGGGCCAGGAGACTGAGTGCTTGCCCCTTAGAACTATGGAATGGTTTAAGTGGGTTAGGAAGGCTAAGGGCAGGTGCTTGTAGAAGAGCTTTCTTTGGGGTTTGGAATAGCATCTCTAAGAAGGAAGTGCCTTGCAAGGGCTCATCTGGATCACCACTGGAGGCTTCACAGAGAGATTTAGCAATAACGGAAAAGTTTGAAATCCAGATGTAAAAATATCCCACGAGTCCCAAGAAAGAGAGGCGTTCACACTCAGTATGTGGGAAAGGAAGTGAGTGTATTGCCCGTTTTTGAGCTGGAGGAATTGTGCAAGTGTCCTACATTACAAAATATCCCAAGAAAGCGACAGAAGTGGAAATTAGCTGAGCCTTATTTTGAGATACCCTATAACCTTTTTCAGCTAGAAAGTTCCAAAGACTAGTGGTATGCTGAAGACAGGTCTCTCAAGAGGTAATACATTGTAGATCATCAACATATTGAAGAAGGGTGCTAGGAAAAGGTTAATCGAGGCTAGATCTGCCTGGAGAGCTTGTTCAGAAAAGTGTTCACTGTTCCCAAAACCTTGGGGTAATACTATCCAAGTGAGTTGTTGAGTAAGGTGAATTTCAGGGTCGGACCAGGTTGGTAAGATATGTCGGGAGAAATTGTGAAGAAGTCATCCTTTAGGTCCAGGCCAGAAAAGAAAGAAGTTGTAGGGTGTATGTGGTAAAGGAGAGTGTACCAGTTGGGCACAACTGGGTAAGTGGAATGGACAGTAGCATTAATATGTTGGAAGTCCTGTACTAGGAGATAAGAGCCATCCAGTTTTTCTGACCAGAATTTTAGGTGTGTTTTGGGGGGAGTGAGTGGGAATGAGTATGTTAACTCAGAGAAGGCCATCTATAATAGGTTTTAAACCCCTGTGGCCTCCTGGACTTAAAGAATATTGGAGAACAGCAATAATTTTTGTAAGATCTTTTAGAGAGATGTGAACAGGGGTATGGTGGGTGGCAATTACTGGGTGGGATGTATTCCACACTACAGGATTAACCAAGGGAATGGATTCAGTATGGGGTGGAGAGGTGGGGAGGGGAAATTTCATAATATGATGTATAAAAGTTTGTACTTTATCCCTGGTGGGAGTGGAGATAGATGTTCCCAGGTGATGGAGAAGGTCTCTGCCTAAAAGGAGGGTGGGGCAGTTAGGAAGGGTGAGAAAGGAATGCAAGAGAGTAATACTCCAAAGGAGCAATATAAGGGAGGGGCCTTATTAGGCCTTTCTGTTAGACCTTTCATGCCAATAACAGAGACTGAGGAAGGAAGGAAGGAGTGGACTGCAATATTGATTTAAAACAGATAAACTAGCCCCAGCGTCTACCAAGAAAGAAACTCACTTGCCAGACACTGTCCCTAATACCCTTGGTTCTCTGGACTCATTTGTGATGGGGGTTGTGGAACCCGGGCCTCTTCATTCTGTTAAGTTTAACAGAGATGAAATGTCCTGTGCCAGAGGTGCCTGAGCAGAGGGCTATTCCAGAAAGAAGAGTTTCCCACCCTGGGGCAGTCCATCTTCCAGTGAAACTCATTGTCAACACTTGGGACATGAAGTAGAGGGAAACCTAGGGTTAGGGCAGCTCCTGGCCCATTGTCCAGTAATGCTACACTTAATACAGGCTCCAGGAGGGCTAGAGCCTTGAGCTGAGGTGGACTTTGAGTTGGAGCATCAGGACTTTGAGTTGGCCAAGGACGCAGCACTGCCACATTGACAACAGGGCCCTGCGGGGTGGCATTTGGCTTGTGATTGAGGTCTTGGTGGATTACAGAGGCAAGCATCTGAAACTTTAGTCTTCTATCTATTTCTTCATCTCTCTTGTTAAAAACACAAAAAGCTGCATCTATGAGGTCCCTCTTGGGGGATTGTGGACCATTTTATAATTTTTGGAGTTTGCAAGAGATATCTGGAGCTAACTGGGGCATAAAGTAAGAATTTAAGAACAGATGTCCCTCTGGGAAATTGAGGCCAATGTTAGTATACTGTCACAGGGGTGGGGTGAGGGGTTGCCTGCAGGGTCAGGGTCACAGAAGAGATGAGATGAGGGAGAGAATGGTGGGGTGGAAAGCTTACAATGAGATTTTTCTTCCTTGGAGAGAACTGGGTAAAGAGACTTGTGGCAAAAAGAGGATGAAGGGGTGGCAACTGCCCGTGCTGCTGCCAGTAGGGTGGAAGAGAAGGAGGGGCTAGAGAGAGAGAAGGATGGAGTGAGCAAGAAGCAGTGTTCCTGAGTCACTGGCTTCTCAGGTGGAGGGAAAGAAGTGAGGGGTGGGGAGGTAGAAAATTTAGGGGGAGGCTCCAGGCTTTCCTTCTCCATGAGAACTTGGAATGAGGAAAATTAGCCCTGAAGGAAGAAAAAAGCCTGGACATAAGAGACCTCTGAATATTTGCCATTTTTCTATGTAAAACTATTATGGTGACAGAGAATTTGGAGATCAAATGTGCCGAATTCTGGCCATTTTGAGACATTGTCTAATTCATATTGAGGCCAAATTTTAGTACGTAGGTTAATTAATTTCCCTATCTTCCCTTTAGGCCCAGCTTGTGCCAGCTTTTTAAGAGGCAGGCCAAAGGGGAGTCAGGTAAAATGAGAGAAATTTGGGAACCCATGGATTAGGCAAAATACGGCCTGAGGGAAGGGGGTCATTTAACAGGGCATCCCCCAGGAAAGAATTACCCCAACCTGGAACCTAGGTTCTGGGTCCTCTAATAGGAGGGGACGAGAATCCGCACACTTAGACCAGCGTCCCAGTTCTAAGCTGTGGCAGATGAGCATTTCCCTAAGCAAGGGGAACTGGCTGAACACCCCAGGCCCTGTGAGGGGAGATGAACTGGCCTGACTGAACACCAAAGGGCCCAGAAGGTGGGATGAACCAGTCGTGAGTGTCACACTAGCATGCTTGAGGCAACAGACGTCTCTCCTATCAACCTGATGGGTCGAGAATCAGATCCAGTGTTGGATGCAGTGACAAGATCTGGCAAAGGACTCTGGCTATATATGTGTTTGAGAAAACGAGAAAGTTCAAATGGGAGTGAGAAAAATGACTAAGGCTGTTTTCAACTCGCATGGAAGTTTTTGGAGGAGTGTCTCCCAGGCCTGTCCAGGCCACTCCAAGGAAGACAGCCAAGGGAATCCTGGAAGTTGCACCCTCCTCCCCCATCAAAGAGAAGCCAGGCCAGACATTTAAGTAGAAAGGGAGGTACTCTAGGATACTCTGTCATGCTGTTTGAGTCCAGTTTTCCCCTGGGTAAGTTCGAACCTCACCAGAGAGTCTGGGGCTCTCACTCATCCACCAGGTTATTGCCATTTCCATGCATACACAGCCTTTCTCTTGAAAGGAAAAAGAAGACAGCATGGAACAGAGAGAAGGAGAGAGTTTGGAAAGTGAGAGAGTTCAGAAGAAGGGGAAAGGGAACCACGGTTTTTACCCAAAAGCCAGATCCTTTGCTCCCCTAAACCCACTATATCTCATTATTCTTCCTTCTTTAGGCATGAAAAAGATCAAGGCTTGGGTTGATATAATTTTTTTTCTTCTGATCATTTATTTTCTTCTGACCTTCTGCTTAATCTAGTCTCATATTATATTAACATATAAACTCCAGGAGGGCAGGAACTAGGTCTGTTTAGTTCTGAATTAATGACTCTAATTCTTGCTTGGGAACTGGTATATGGTTGGTACTTCAGAAGTGTTTTCTGAATCAATTAAAAGTGTCTACCATAGCAACTCTCAAGTTCCATCTAAATATCCATGAAGATACATTTTAAAGTTTGGGAGCAGATGTTTGGCATAGCAATTAAACCATTGGTTGAGACACTTGCATCCCCTACCAGAGTACTTGGGTTCCAGGGCCAGCTCTGCTCTGCTTTCCAGCTTCCTGCTAATGCATCCCCTGGGAGGCAACAGGTTATGGCTCAAGTAGTTCCTGATACCCATGTGGGAGACCTGGATTAAGTTCCCAGTCCTGGCTTTCTCCAAATGCCCCTAGGCCATTGTAGGCATTGGGAGAGTGAAGTTTGACAAAACACTGTAGATGCCTCAAAACTGATATACACAGGCTTTCTTCCTTTTCTGTCTTTGATTTTTTTTTTAATTTTTGCTCCCACATATAAAGGAGAATATGCAGTATTTGTCTTTCTCGGTCTGGCTCATTTCACTCCCCATGATATCTTCCAATTCCAATCATTTTGCAGCTAATGATATATTTTTCCTTTTATAGCTGAAAAATATTAATGTATTAATATGTATATATATCACATTTTCTGTATCCATTCACTTTGGTTGTTTTGATATTAATGCTAATATGAACAGTTCTGCTATATGCAAGGTTGTATAAATATATTTTTAACCATGCGTTCATGTCTTTTGGGTATATAGCTGATAGTGAGATTGTTCGATCATATGTCAATAATATTCACTCAGTTTCTGTACTTGTCTGATGGGTAGCAAACTGTTCTAATATGCACATCAGACTTCACACTACACATTGAATAGCACTAATCTAAAATGTGCTGGACTCCTTTCTTTCTCTTCTGTACAAAACAAAACTAAGTTGAATGAACATTTTGTTTTTAATTCTTATTTCCACCTCTTTCCATTCTTTCCTGTTACATCAGCTTAATTCAAGCATATCACCTCTTAACTGATCTATTGGAAGAAAATTAAAATTAGTTTTCCCAATCAATCAGTCACAATGAGTGTGCTGCTAAAAATGTAGTGAGAGTCCATTCATTTCCTGGTATCTTGAAGTTTTGCAGGGACTGATGGATTTTTTCTGACCAATAAGGTGCCAGCAAAATGAGCACATCATTTCTAGTCAGGGTAATTAAGAGCAGCTTCAAGCTCTCCAAGTTCTCATATCCCCTTTGATAGTGACTGTGGAAACTATTGATTAGATTTTAGAATCTAAATCATGAGATGGAAGATTTTGACCTTTAAGTCAACATATGGAGAACAGCTGACTTGGAAAGCCATCCAAGAATTAAATTTTGTGTAAAGCAATGAAATATCTTGGCAATCTGGTGTGTAGTGTGATTTAGTTTATCCTAGCAGAATTTCATTCTCCACGTAGCCATCAAAATGGATTTTAAAAACATATTCCAGGGGCTGGCGCTGTAGCTCAGTAGATTAATCTTCCGCCTGTGTGGTGCCGGCATCCCATATGGGCGCCGGTTCTAGTCCCGGCTGCTCCTCTTCCAAAACAGCTCTCTCCTATGGCCTGGGAAAGCAGTATAAGATGGCCCAAGTCCTTGGGCCCCTGCACGCATATGGGAGTCCAGAAGAAGCCCTTGGTTCCTGGCTTCGAATCGGTGCAGCTCCAGCTGTCGCGGCCATTTGGGGAGTGAACCAACGGATGGAAGATCTTTCTGTCTTTTCCTCTCACTGTCTGTAACTCTACCTCTCAAATAAATAAATAAATAAATCTTTTTTTAAAAAGTAAAATAAATTAAAAACATATTCTCAATATTGCCAATATATGTTTATTATCTTTTAACATCCTGTTATTACATGTAAATGATGAACTCAAAAATATTTACATACCACATGACCTAGGGGCAGCCTCCCTCTCTACTTTTGTTTTTTTATCTTATATCTATTTGAAAACTAAAGAGACAGAGAGACCAGCTGATAGAAATCTCCCCTGTGCTGTTTCACTCATCAAATGCTCATAGCAGCTGAGTCTGGGCCATGCAAGGCTGGGAGCTGACAGCTCAGTCTGAGCCTCCCCTGTGGGTAGCAGGTATCACTCGAGCTAGATCACTCCCTCCTAGATTGTGCAATAACAAGAAGCCAGGACTCAAACAAAGGCATTGTGATATGTGATATGGGGTGTGGACATTCCAAGTAGTGTCTTAACTGCTATGTCAAATCTACACCCTGCCTCTCTATTTTCCTTTTATGGCCACTGCCCAGTGAAAATTTTTCTTCAACTATGCTAAAGGACTTGTTCTTTCACGCTGTCTCTGTCTGAGATAACTCTTTCCCTTCCCATGCTATCTAATTTATGTTTTTTAATCAATTGTTTTTCCTTTTTTAATATTTATTTGTTTTATTTGAAAGAGTTACAGAGAAGGAAAGACACACACACACACACACACAGAGAGAGAGAGAGAGAGAGAGAGAGAGACATCTTCCATTTGCTGGTACACTACCCAAATGGCTGAGCAGCCAGGGCTGGGCCAGACCGAAGCCAGGAGCCAGGAGCTTCATCTGGATCCCCAACGTGGGTTCAGGGACCCAAGGACTTGGGGTATTTTTGGCTGCTTTCCCAGGTGCACTAGCAGGGAGCTGAATTTTAAGTGGAGCAGCTGGAACTGGAACCAGTGCCCATATGATATACTGACCTCACATGTAGTGGCTTAACCCAGTGCTCCACAATGCCAGCCCCTATTAAATTCTTTTACAATGTCATAATTAACTTCCCAGTTACTATTAAAGCAAGGTTGGTCAATTCTTAGTTCTGCCAGTCACTGTTCCTAACACAATTGTGATAACACTATTCACACTTGATTGTGCTTTCAATTTTTTTAGGACTTACTACTTTACCTGACACCTACTATATGATCTCTCAAATTAAATCTTTTCCAGATCAGAGAGTTACAAATTATTAGGGTGTACGAATAGCAGTATTTACAATACTAACAATAGAAATAACAGACCTCCCAAGTATGTTAAAGCAACGGGCTCAATAAAAGTGTATGTTGAGAAAATTACAGAAAATATTAAAGTATTAGACATTATCAATCACAATATTACAAATACTTTTCAAATTGTCTGTAATCATTGCTCCAAAGGCAGACTATCTTCCAGCCAGCTTCCTCAGAGCCCCCTTCACGTCCTTGTTCCTCAGGCTGTAAATGATGGGGTTCAACATTGAAGTCATAACGGAATAGAACACAGAGATGACCTTATCCTTTTGACTCATCGTCTTGGAATTAGGTCTCATGTAGGCAAATATTCCTGAGCCATAGTAGAGAACCACGGCTGTGAGGTGGGAACCACAGGTGGAGAAGACCTTGAGCCTCCCCTCCTCAGATTGCATCTGGATTATGGTGGAGATGATATTCCAGTAAGAGATGAGGATGAGGGAGACAGGAGCTAGGAGGATAACCACACCCATAGAAAACAGGGCCATCTCAGCACTGTAGGTGTCTGCAGAAGCCAACTGTAAGAGAGCAGGTGGTTCACAGAAGTAGTGGTTAATTACATTCTGTCCCTGGTAGGGAAGACACAATGTAAATGCACTGTCCACTGCACACACAGATGCCCCGCTGATCCAGGATACTACAGCCAACTGGATACAAACTCTCTGGGTCATGATAGTGGAGTAGTGCAGGGGCTTGCAGACAGCCAGGTACCGGTCATAGGACATCACTGCCAGCAGTACACACTCTGTACACCCTGCTAGGAGGAAGACGACTATCTGTGTTGAACACCCAACAAAGGAAATGCTTTTCTTTTTCACAAGGAAATGGATCAACATCTGGGGTACAATGCTGGTAGAGAAACAGAGGTCAGCAAAGGACAAGTTTTTAAGAAAAAAGTACATGGGTGTGTGAAGTCGAGAGTCAATTTGGATAAGGATTATTATCAGCAGATTTCCAAATACAGAAATAAGGTAAATGATCAGGAAAACACAGAACAATGCGATCTGGATCTTTGGATCTTGTGAAAGCCCCAGCAAGATAAATTCAGCTACAGAGGTTCGGTTTCCTTCTCCCATTGATGATTATTCTTGTTTACCTATCATCAGAAAGAGAACAGACACATTCTGTCTCTGGTTTCACAAACTTCATAAACAAGTAGAGTATCAGCAAGTGCCCCTTGATGAACTATTGGCTTCCATCCGCTTCCCACTAGGTAATGGTTGAGCAGCCAGGATGAGAAACAGCACTCCCACATGGGATGCCAGCGTCGCAAGTGGTGGCTTAACCTGCTGCACCACAAAGCCAGCCCCCAGCAAAACTTCTTGCTTCCTAATAACCATCCTTTATGAATTTCAACAGCACACATGTAATGCATATTTTTATGCATATGGCCCTTTACAGGGTAATAAATCATTGAACTATAGCTTTTTCTTCCAGCAATCCTAGGTCTGTCTGCATGGCCCTCATGGAGAATACATGATCTGGGATAATAAGTTGAATACTGTAGACATTACTGCTGTTTAGTTGATTCCTTCACTCTTACTGCTTTCTTGCCTGCTTCCTGAGTCCTCTATGAAAAAAAAAAAAAGCTACCAGTGCCCAACCTCTTCCCTTAGGTTTTGCTTTCAGGGAGATACTAAGAGACAAAGGCCGTATGGCTAAGTAGAGCCTTCAGTGATGTGGTCTCAGCCAAGCCTGGTGATGACAACTATCTTCTGAATGCTCATTAGAGTATCTGCCTCCTGTCCCCGTGTGGCATTTCAGTACCGAGTTCTATGCAAAGAGAGTTAAAAACAATCCAAAAGGGAGAAAGGAAATCAGTGTTGAAGAAGAGAAGCTCGTGCTTTACAAACCTGCAGAAACTCTTGGAGATATGTGGGCCCCCTGGCAATGCCTGCTCTCACGCTGGTGGACTGAGCTGAGGTGAATGCAGAACAGCAGGGCACTGATGAGGGGCACTGAGGACCGAGAGAAGGATGGCAGGTCTGCAGGCTGAAAATTCAAATCCCATTAGGCATCCCTGCATTTTTATTCTTAGATACCCAGATCAATTCTCTATCCTAACCCTTTGCAAACTATTTGTCTTAAAGATACAAACCTAAATTCTCCTAGGGCTTGAACAGTGGTTTTTCCTAAGAGGAAGTTATTAAAAATAAAGTCCTGAGAGCTGATGTAATCAATGAATTCCCAGGAGTTTTCACCTCACCACATACCCTGAAGCTTTTTATGTTATGCTTGTAAACAAATACCGAGATGTTCAATCTCTATTTAAGAGAGAAAAATTTAAATGGACACAGAAGCAAAAATTTAGTAAGTCCAGTATGAATGTGTCGATTTTCCATACAATCAGATTAGACTCTTGCTCTTTTATTGCCTTTCTTAACCTCATAAATAATGTTAAATTCTCCTTTGTTTTTAAGGGAATTTAGATAATTATATTAGTACTGTTCCTATTAGTATTGGTCACGCTATCCAAATATCTTAAAAAAGTATGCATAGATAGATGAATGTTTTGTATTCATTTAATGGAACACTACTAAGCAGAAAAAAATAATAAACTAATGATAAGTGCAATAAGATGCACAATAAGATGTGTTTAAAGTCCAAACATTAAACATAGTGTGCTGAACAAAAGAACTATCACAAAAAAGTTCATAACTGTGATTACATTTCTATGAAATTATGAATCAGTAGGTACTTGGGGATCAGCAAAAGACATAAGGGAATTATCTCATGCAAGAGAAATAGGTCCTGATTGTGAAGTTAGTTATAGAGGTTCATATATTTGTCAAAATTAATTTAACTGTAGGTTTTAAATTTTTATTTTATTTGAAATTTATTATACTTAAAATTTATTTTCAGAAATTCTGAGGCCAGAGTGCTATTTAGGACATCTGCCATTCTATGAGTCTGCTGAGTATCTCACTTCCCATGTTGGATCACTCTCCCCTTTATTTACTCCATCAGTTAGCGTTAGCAGGTACTAGACTTGTTTATGTGCTCCCTTTGACTCCCAGTCCCTTCACCATGACCAACTGTGAACTGAAACTGATCACCTGGAACAGTGAGATGGCATTGGTACATGCCACCTCGATGGGATTGAATTGGAATCCCAATTCAATATTTGTACCAATTTTAAGGAAATTAGAATGTAGAAATATCAACTCACTGGAAATTCATTCAATGAATCATTTATACCAAAGAAATTAAAGCAGAAAGATTGAAGACATGAGTACAGGTTTCTATAACGTCATTAATATGAGGAATTTTATTAACAGAAAACATTTAATTCATCGTGGAACCTTTTAAAATATTATATGTTATATTAATCAACCTAAAAATATTTGTGTAATCCAAAAAATCATATGTAATTTGATCTTAAAATATCAAAAACAAAAGTCTGAATATGATCATTTTTATTTAGATGATAGGTGGATGCTATTAAAACAGCTCAAAAAATTTTATAGTAAAATAAGGAATTTGAATCTTTCTCTTTGAAGGACAGATGGTTATACTGTTTTTGGGCATTCACCTTCTTATGCTACTACATGTGAAGCCCTTCTATGTCCTGCTCTGGACTCTGGGAGATTCTCTCTAAGGAATACATCACTGAGCACCTTTGTTGGCTAGCTTCCAATTGAATGTAGGCAATGGGAAGATCAGGTAGCACACAAGATAGCAAAAGTAGAGGTGGAGGAAGAGTTTTGTTTCCCTGTGTGCTCCCTGCCTGGATCCTGTACACTGATCATGTCAGTGTACTTGTGTGGCTACACCGCTTGCAGGATATTCTTTCTCCAGACAGCATACCTCTCTAGAATATGCTGCACATCCTTTCATCTCTTCTCCCTTCAGCTTGCCTGTCTCTGAGTGTCTCAGCATTCTGTGGTAGTGATCTTCATCATGTCCTCTCCTTTCAGCAGGCCTTTCATCAAAGTTTGAAGAAAAATATGTTTTATGCTGGATTGTTAACCGGTACAATAGTATTCTAATATGACTTAAAAATGAAATAAATATTCTAAATAATCAGTAAAACAGACCAGTTTTGAAAATAAATATTTGTGCTTATAAATGATTTTTTATAGCTAAAACAATGTGTACTCTGCATAAAAATTCTTACACGTTCATACTAAAATTTTGAAAATAGAACTTTCCAAAGAATTAGCAAGTTGTCCAATGAAGACTATCAGTGGATTTCACACCATTTTGTTTAAAGCAATGCAAAATTTGAAAGTTAATCAAGTATCAGAATAAATTACAGAGTTGAAATTTTGCCTCCTTCTAAGATGTTAAAATATGGAAAGAATATACAGTCCATCATTATCACCATAAAAACTTTTAAATTATAACATTATAAGCCAGTCACAGGGATGAGGGCATGTAAGAAACAAGTAGCCATATAGTGCATAAAAACTGAGAACTCCAAGAAGAGACCAAACAAGAGCAACAATGGCAGAATGTAAAAGTACAACAAGTGTTAAAGGGAGTTCTTCAAGTAGAATGACTATGAAACCAGACAGAAATTCTGGTCTACACAAAGAAATGAGAGCATCAGAAAATTTTAAAACGAAGGTAAAATTATAACCGACATTTTATTAGTATTAACACTAAAACATAATTGAATACCTAGAGAAAGACAGTCATAATATGTTTCTGTTTGTAGCCCATGAACAATAAACTTTTGACAAGAATATCACAGAAGATTATTAGAAATAATTCTAAACTATACAACACAAATGATTTAATGTTATTTTATGTAAATAATAAGCCAATATGAGATGTAAAAGAGAATCATAAAAATTTCTCAATCCAAATGAATGCAGGAAAGGAGGAAAGAGGAATGAAGAACAGATAAAACAAAAAACAATAAGCAAAATGATCTTTTAATCTAATCACAGCAAGTGTTTGTTACATGTGAATGATCCAAGCAAAGTAAAAGTCAAAAGTTGTCAAACTGGATGAAACACAGTACTAAACTATATATAATTACCAAAAAATCCATTTTAAATATAAAGATATGTTAAAAGTAAAATGACAGGAAGAAAACATACACCGCACAGGCATCATTATAAAGGTTATATTAATATCAAGGTTTGGAATATCTAAATGGAATTTGGAACACAGAATATTAACAAGGATGAAAAGTGGTATTATACCAAAAGAAAAGGGGCAAATAATCGAGAAGCAATAAGAATCCTAAATGTGTATTCACCTAACAACACAGCATCATAATACATGAGCAAAAACTGATAGAACTCACAAGAGAAGCAAACAAAACTATAGTGCAAGACTTTTCCACAGAGTTTAAAATAACTGACAAAATTATAAGATAGAAAATCAGTGAAACTGTAGAAGACTGAAAAACCCTATGAATATCTTCAGTCGATTGACTTTTATATAGCATTCCATTCAACAACAGAATATATATTATTTTCTAATACATATAAAATAGTCCCTTAAATAGACCATAATCTGGATCAAACAACAAGCCTCCAAGTTTAAAAGACTTAGAATAACACAAAGTCTAATCCTTGTTTATAATGAAATTAAACTAGAAATCAGTATTAAAGAGACAACTGGCAAATCCTCAAATATTTGAAAAATAAACAATGTAAATCTAAATAACCCACAGTATATAAAGAGGAGCAAAAAGCAAATCAAAAGGGACATAAAAAGTGTTAAATTGAAACAAAAATATGGAATATTTTGGGATGCCACAAAAGCAGTATTTAGAGCTAAATTTAGAGCATCAAATTTCTGTAGGACTAGAACAGAGGTAAGACCTCAAATCATTGATCTCAGTTTGCAACTTAAAAAAGGATAGAAGAACAAATTAGGGGCTGGTACTGTAGCACAGTGGGAAAAGCTACTGCCTGCAGTGCTGGCATCCCATATGGGCACTGGTTTGAACCCCAGCTGCTCCACTTTTGATCCAGCTCTCTGCTGTGGCCTAGAAAGCAATGGAAGACAGCCCAAGTCCTTGGGTCTCTGCACCCAGGTGGGAGACGTGGAAGAAGCTATTGGCTTCTGGCTTCAGATCCAGTCATCTCTGGCCATTGCAGCTATCTGGGTAGTGAACCAGTGGACGGAAGAGTGCTCCCTCTCTCTTTCTCTCTCTCTCTCTGCCTCTGCCTCTCTATAGCTCTGCCTTTCAAATAAATAAATAAATCTTTAAAAACTTTTAAAAAGAACCAATCAAATTCAAAGTAAGCTTAAGAAAAGGAATAATAAATATTACCTATAAACATCTAGCTAGAAAATTCAAAATAAAAAGCATAGAAGTCATAAATTACCAGTGTCAGGAATGAGAGAGGTAATATTAATTCAGAGAGTATAATTATAAAGACTAATAAGAAAATATTACAAAAAACACTATGCCAATAAATTCAGTAATTAAGCTCATATGGACACATTTTTGAAAAACCCAAACTCTATCCCTCTCCCAAGAAAATATGGTCTTGTATTCATGACAGTTTATCCCAAAGGATTTGTGATGACTCTCAGGGTCACCTACAGGGCAAAATGACAACTATGACCAAGATGGGGCAGGGGTCAGGTGGAAGGGGAGGAAGTGGGTGTCAAGCTAGATCCTTACTCTTGGAAACATTATTGACTAACTTTTAGCTCTTTTCAGAATAATCCAAGAAAGACCTCTTAGGAAGCTATTACAATGATAAAAGTTAAAAATGACAGGTGACATAGAACAGAGTAGAAGCTGTGGAAGCAGTAATTGCAATTCTCCTAAATCTCACAACCATGAATTTTTTAAAAGATTTATTTATTTATTAGAAAGAATTACACAGAGAGAGGAGGGGCGGGGGGGGGGGTCTTCCATCCGCTGGCTCACTCCCCAATTGGCTGCAAAGGCCAGAGCTACACTGATCCGAAGCCAGGAGCCAGGAGCTTCTTCCTGGTCTCCCACGTGGGTGCAGGAGCCCAAGGACTTAGGCCAACTTCTACTGCTTTCCCAGGCCATAGCAGAGAGCTGGATCAGAAATGGAGCAGCCGGGTCTCTTACTGGCGCCCATATGGGATGCTGGTGCTTCAGGCCAGGGTGTTAACCTGCTATGCCACAGCGCCAGCCCCCACAACCATGAACTTTAAGTGCTTCTGTATGCCTGTGACTTGGAGGGTGGGGCAGCAAGAGAGAAAAACAACTGCACTTGGAGAGAGCAGCAGCAAGTTTGTCCTAGGTGAGAGAAGGATTTCACTTTAGGGAAGATGGGGATACTGCATAGATAAGCAATAAAACATCAAGGGAAATTTGTTTTGATGCAGCCAGCACCAGAAGTGATTGTTTCCTCACAAATCTGGAATGACCCACTTGTTGCTTCTGTTCAATTCGTCTCCTCAAAAATCAGGCCTGGTTAAGTGGCTTATAGCACTGCAGAATGCATTTTCTTCTCCCTGCTGTTTTCTTCAATTTCAAAATAAAAAGGAGGTAGAAAAGCAATACTATGGAGCTCTGCAGGACAGGAAGAAGAGGGCACAGGTGCTTCTCTGATAACAAAATAATCTTCAGGAAAAAGAAATTTGCTCTGTAAAATGAGATTGTATTAAAAAGAAGAAAGACTTCAGAGTTTCATCTGAGACCACAAACAATGCCACTTTATAAATTGGGTTTCCTGGAAACTTTAAGATCTCAGAACTGAGCCTTTCATGGACTATACAGGTGCAAAAAAGTTATGAAGAGCTATGACACGAAGCCATTAAAACTGAGTCCACTCCTCCAAGTCCAAGCACAGGCTGAAGAATATCAAGGTCCCCGGCTGCTACTTCTTTTGTGGGTGTGAGTAGGAAGTGACTGTTTGTTTATGAGAAACAAAAAGCCCTCCTAGAATTCTTAAGGTGCCAAGAAGTTCAAAGTTTTCGTTATCAGAATGAGAAAGTATCACAGCCCTGATACCCAGCAAGTTTTGGCAAGCTTAAAGAAGCTTTCCTTGGAAATCACCGATGCCACAGAGCAGCTGCAGCCTGCATAAACATGAACCAAGTTGAGTCAGCTCTAGCACACGCATATACATGAACACACACACACACACAGCACACACATACACACACAGCGTGTTGTAGTTGCTGAGAAATGGGTGGTAGAGTATAATGGGGATTGAGAGAGAGGTCTGTGCAGGGAAACCTGCAGACACCCAACATATTCATCAGAACTCTGTCTTCTATTGTCCTTGTTCATTTATAAGAAATCTCTACTTTCGTATCTCACATAAAGGGACTCAATGCAGGGGAAAGGAACTACAGATGTACGAGAGAATGTCCTGTATACCTTCTCAGGATGAGCAATGATTGGTGATACAGGAAAGGGCAATACACCATCCGACATGATAGTAAGCATTGCCCGGATCATTTGTCTGTTCACTTAGAGAGATCTTTATTAAACCAGCAAGGCTGGTGCTCTATACTCTAAGCACTAAATCTCAAAGTTGTGACCATTGAAATTTATGGAATGTTCAAGTCAAACAGCTTGCTTAAAAGAACTACTCTCCATCTGCTGTTTCCAGTACTGTGAAACATAACAGCTTAAATTCACAGTTGATAAAAACCCTCAAAACTCACCTGGGTGTCAGCTATGAGATCGTTGTTACTTGCTACAGAGTTAACTGGTCCTAGTACAATAGTTGTGGCTCTTCTCAGTTTTTTAAAAAAATTTAAGGACACTAATCACAGAATTGTAAGTTTTTCCCATTTTTCTCTGACTTTTAAAGAAATTAGTGATTCAAAATTTTAGGTCAGAAACCAGTCTGCCTAATGTGAATCACAGCCCTGCCGTGTCCTAGCCTTTTGCATTCATACAATTTTCTTAAACTTCTTACGACCTAGTTTCCTCATTTCCAAAGTGATGCTATTAATAGTTTCCACGTTGCTGGACTATTGCAATAAAAGGAATTATCTACACAAAGTCCTTAGAACAGACATTAACACATCAAAATTGTTAGTAAATGGTAGTCTATGTTATATTATTGCAATTATCATTATCATACAATGAAGGGGATTTGCTATCTACTAGGAAAATGGGATATGCCCTTACTTCATGTACTCTTAACACAATTCTGAACCTACTTGAGGTATCCAGCCCCTAGAATGCCACTTCACATTATCAGTGACTTCCAGTGTCCACATAATTCCACACTATATTAAGATTGGAACAGCTTGAACAATAGCATATGGTGTGAAGGTTATATGACTTCTGAGGCTAGATTGTACATGACCTTAGAGCTTTCACCCTGGCATATTTAGAAATCTTCTGTCTTGATCTCTGAGATGCTATGAAAAAATTCCAACTGTCCTGAAGCTGTCAGGCTAAGAAGTAGCCCAGGCTAGCCTACGTTGCGAAATCTCATGAAGGAAAGAGGGATGCCCAATTAGCTCCTTCTGTTACAACCCTTATTTCTCCACGGCTATTCATTTTGCAGCTTTTATATGGCATTAACCTTACACAGATTACAGATTAATGAACCAAATAAATGACTGGCATTAGGCTTGGTTTGTTATGCAGCAATAAATAGCTGAAACATCACTTTCCTCTCTTTTCTCCACCACCACTCCTGCCTCACCTTTTAATTCTTCTTATAGTCAATATGGTTATGAAGGGAAAAAAATCCTTTAGTTTGCCTTAAACGGGCTTTAGAGGAAGCACAACATATACAAAAGTAAACAAATAAACATATACACAGATAAAACTGGATATTAGGTGTCTGGAACAAGGCCTTTAATCCCCATCTCAGCCATAAAGCACACTCTGTCCCATTCAACAATTGGCTCAACAATTCTGAAATTGTGTCTTAAGTTCCTGATACCTCTATGTTAAAAAACTAAGGACTGTGACCAACATGCCAGTGATCAAATAAGGATGCAAGGTAGACATTAGCTTGTTTCTGTGTGGCTTACTAAATCGGTGCACTAATGGGTGGTCATGAGTACTTCCCTGAAATTACTTAAAGATTTCAGAAGCAGAAAACAAATTAAGATCTGCTCTTTCATGATGCACATATGTTTTCCCTTAATGTACTTTGATATCCTCTCTCAAAAATTTTCCTCCTTCTTTGTTGGCTCAGTTTCCTCATTTCTGCAGCAAAAGTTGTGGTTACAGACCATGGTGATCTCTGTAGGATTCTGTTATGTTCCAGGCTGGTTTCATTCTCCCTCTGTCTAGCAGTCTGGCCTTTCCCTTAACTCCCTCAATTGGAAGATGGTATCTCAGGTATGCTAGTTGTTCTATACTTGCCCCTCCAGATACATCCTCAGCCTGTTATCTTTTCTTCTATACACTATGGGAAGCTGACTTCTTAGGTCTGCATCAACCAAACAACTCAGAAAACTGGAAGGAATGCAAAAAATAATGATGTTGTAAAACACAAACCAAAGAATGCAAGACATATCTGGATTGCAGGAAAATTAGGGGTGATGGGTCAACAATATATGAGTATGGTAACATCAAACATAGAAAGAACTAGAGTAGGCAGGTCATGGCGAATTGGGTGTTAAGAACTTCACTTTGGAGATAGTAGGAAATAACCGAATGGTTTCAAGCAAGGGGAATTTTTGAGTTATAACTGCTCCCTGAGAAACAAATGTGGAGCTGTTCTGGATGATAAAATACACAGTTTGATTATAGGAATGGGTGGTTCTACTCAAGAGTGCACGAGTCAAAATTTCTTAATTTTTTTTTACATAGCACATAAACTCTGAATTCAAGCCTTAAGCTAGACGAACTTAAAAAACAACTTTTCTCTTCTAGATGTATGCCAATGTCCCCAGATTTTACACAAAGCCAATGCATCAATGGGAACTATGCCTTAATCATTGGTCCCACAGATTTATGAAGAGATACTATCACTGTGATTATTTCATAAAATGTTTACAAGATGGACGAAATATTTTTCAGGGTTATTTTTGATCCATATGACCAGAGTATCACACAAGATTTTCTCTTTAACAGGGTACTTAGTTCCTCTTTTGTGAGACCTCCACACATTTTTTTACCTCCCTTTGTCTTCTCTCTGCATAAATCTTTCTTGGTCTTGGAAAAACATTTCATAGGTCTTCATGACATTTCTATCTAGGGAAACTGTATCCTAAATCTGTATTAAAATATCAATTTTCTGATCTATCTCATGCTCTCCCTGACGCCACTATCACAGATGTAACAGAGAAAAGAAATAGATTGGGAGGAAATACCAGAGAAAGTAAGTTAATATCTCAAACTTTATTGAATCACATGCTCAGAGTAAAACTGGCCAGGATCTTTCCAATTAATGCTAATACATTTGGAGGAGATTTGCCCATAGTGACCCAGTGCTGCTGAGAACTGAACTCTGACTAGATGGGAGCAAAAATGTTCCAAAACACAGCAGAAGCAGAGGCCCTTTGGAGACCAGGGCAGCAGCTGAGTCTCTTGGTCTGCAGGGAGACAGAGCACTGATTAGACCTGTGGAGCTCTCTGCTTGGCAGGAGGAGGTAGGGAAGGCTCTAAGAATAGGGCCTTGTCACAGCAGGTCATGGAGGTAGTGTATCACCTAGCAAGTGTGTTATTACTTCTAACTAGCCCAAAACCTAAGTTTTTATATGTGTAGTGAGCAACTTTGTCAGTTACTACATGGTCACAGTTCAAGATTGTTGAGCAAGGTCTGTTTCTACTCTCAATGACACAGAAATATCATCACTGATTTTCTTTTAAAGTCCTCAGGTAAACAAGGGGAATGATTTTAAATGCTCAAAGCTAGGATGACATCATTCTTGTCCTGAAATCTCTGTTATTTTTAAAATTTTTATTATATTTATTAATATAAAGATAACAGATTTTATATCCCTGTTATTAATGAAGCCAACTTCAGAAATCTCTCTCCTTTAAAGATTTTTTTAAGGAAACACACTGGGGCAGGTGTTGTGACATAGCAGGTAGGGCTCCTGCCTGTGATGGTGGCATCCCCTATGGG
Source organism: Oryctolagus cuniculus (assembly GCF_051225735.1). Lineage (NCBI taxonomy): Eukaryota > Metazoa > Chordata > Mammalia > Lagomorpha > Leporidae > Oryctolagus > Oryctolagus cuniculus. The sequence goes on from NC_142867.1 coordinate 59,908,296, forward strand.
CATCAGTTTGAGATCTGGCTGCTTTACTTTCCATCCAGCTCCCTGCTAGTGGCCTGGGAAGGCAGCAGAAGATGAGTCAAGTGCTTGGGCCCCTGCACCCTCACGGGAAATCTATAAGAAGCTCCTGACTCCTGGCTTCAGCCTGGCCCAGCCCCAACCATTGTGAACATTTGGGGAGTGAACCAGTAGATAGATCTCTTTCTCTCCCTCCTTCTCTCTCTATAATTCTGCCTTTCAAATAAATGAATACATTTTTAAAAAAAGAAAACACATTATTTCAATGCACTGCATTAGTAAGGAACTCCTTTAGTAGGGTTCCTTACTATATAGAAAATAATGGGTGACCTTTGTTAAGTACATAATAAGGATCAAACACTATTTTAAGATATTTACATGATTATTTTATCCAATTTTTGAAGGAACCCAAGCTGCAGAAGATGAATAGGCATGAGCTGGTAGTGCCTGTGGAACTGGTATCACCACAGCCCTCATTACTCAGTCACATCTTTTAATCATCAAACAGGTTCTTTAAGTTTACAAACTGGCTGCAGGAAGAAAGGCAGCTTTCTGTTTGATAGAACAGCCTCCATTCCCTGGTCTGAGTGACCTGGAGGAAGACCCAGGAGTCTTACTGGTGAGTATCCCCTTCCCTCAGGGGTCCACAGTGAAGTTAGCTTTCCCCATTCCCAAAGAGGGAGAGAAAAAAACATTCTTGAGAAAGTTCTGGGGCCGGATATCCTGTCTTCTCCTCTATTGTTCAAGAAAGTATCCTTGTTCCCTGTCTCTGATTGCATTCTCTAAGTCAGACTCCTCGCTCTCTCTTGCTCCTTCTGTTCATATGAATATCAGTCTATCACTGTCTCTGCCTTACTCATTTCACTCTCTGCCTTTCTGTCTCTGTCTTCTTTGTCTTACAATTGAGTAATGTCCTGCTGTAAGTACATTATTTAGGATTCTTTGCTCAAATTTAGGAACCTTGGAATAGTGACTTCATCAAGGACTCCAAGCCTGAACTATCCCTGATCACGTGAATGCGTGCATAGGACACACAAACACCCGAATGCAACTGCAATTTGGGGGCAACATGGATCATAGTAAAGGTCTCTGGTTAGGCTCAGAGATGGGATCAGACTCCTGGTTCAGCCATGAATATGTGACTTGTGCTAATCCAGTTCTCAGATTTCTTAAGGGGGGTGGGCTAGACAATATCCTTAGAGTAATTTTCACCAAAGTCAAAATCTCCTAAAGACTAAGCCAGAATTCATCTGTCTACCTTGCTAGAGCCTGGGCCCATTTTTAGCTATCATTGTTACTGAAATGAGGCAAATGTTCATGTTCTCATTGTGTTCCACTGTGCCTTTTACCTACATCTCAGTCCCATAATGCAGATATGAGTCAGGCTCTGCACCCATGTCCTGCACATTTACTGAGGACATGAGAAAGGGACTTCATCTGTCTTTGAATCCTCAACACATAGTACTTTGCATATGCAGGACTCTTACAAATAACTTTCTATGCTCTTTTGAATTAATGAATTGATGAATAAATAACAATAATTTGCATCCTTGTTGTTCCTATACCTTTCTATGAAATAATTGTACACAAACTTAATTGCATTTTGTGTATAGATGTTTGCCATTTTTCATAAATCCATCAGGTGTTAATTAGCACCCCTGCTGCTGTAAAAGTTCAGGGAATTATTTGCTTGAGCTTGAACTTACCAGTCATTAGCCAAACCTGTCCTTGAGCCAGTTTCACAGGGAACCAGTGAAAGAGGCATCATATACCTGTTAACTTACCAAGGACCTAAAGTCTCTATTCCTTCACACTCATGACGTTTGACCTAAGTTACTACCTTACCGCCTGCTGTTTGCAAGAAAATCTTTTTTTAAACAGTCATCTCTGTTCTGGTCTTTTTAGTGGCTAACCCAGGTGTGTCTCATCATTCCTTAATGATTCTTTAATCACAGAGAAGCCCAGAACCGTTTTGACTGATTGCTATCTGCCCCAGCACCATAAAGTATATTTAGTAAATGCTTGTTTTAGAAGTGAATAGTATAAAAGTGAAATAAAATAAATTGAAAATTAGACTATTCCCCATTGGCAGAATCCACCAGTGCTCTCTGGAGCCTGAGAAGTGAAGGTGGTGGTGGGGCTTCTGGGGATCAGAGAAGAATCCATTCATCACAGTATGAAAACATTGTGTTTTGGTACTTAACAACTGGGAAGATCATCCCACAGCCCAGTGAATATCTGTTCTTCATATAAAGAGACTTTAGTTTAGCAATTTCCTCTCTTAACACATTTTCTGGGAGAGACCCTATTTATTTTTATGGCTTTGTGTGGTATCTTTATGTTGATGATTGTCTAATTTAAATCTTTAGCCCAAATATCCTCTTGGAACTCAGGACTATATATATAGTTTAGTATGTTTCTCTACTACAATGTTTATGTGGTAGCTAAGATTGTAGAACCAAATTCTCATAGAATCATGGACAATTATACATCTGATTCATCATGTATAAAATATGAATGTAAGAATATTTTATAGGGTTGTCATAAATACTAAATGAAATAATGCATGTGAGGCACATAGAGGAAAACACAAAATGTACATATTTACCATTATTTTAAATCAAACTCAATGTTTCAGAACTGAATGATTCATCTTCCTCTACCCTAAACTTGCCCTACACCCTGAAGTCTTCCAACTCAGTATATCATTCAATCAAGTACAAATTTGGGAATCACCTTCAAGGCCTCCTACAATTACGTTTACAGCAAAAATTAAAGTGCTCCACTTCTAGGCCCTTAAATAGTTTTGATTGTATTGCCTTTTTCTTTAATCTCTCCTAACACAATTTCTGAGTCTCATCATCTCCTATTACATCTAAACATCAGCCTTCTTTAATGATATTCTGCCAATGGAGTGGACAAAAATTACTCAAAAATACATAATACAGAAAGAAAAATTATGTTTACAGAGAGATTCTCTGAATATCAAGGACCAGCAGCTCCCCAAGAAACAGGCATTAGGGATCTCAAATTTGTCTCATTCCCCAACTCCTCTTCCTGGAGACTTCTTTACTTCTTTTCTGAATGTTGGAGTATTACCCACCAGCCGAAGCTTGCTTTCTCGTCCATCCATAATTTCTTCTCAAACAGTCCCATACCTTCAAATACTATTGATCATGATCAATATCTCCAAACTAGAACCATCCCTTAAAAGCTATGTCCTTTTTAAGCCTAATTTCCATCTCCACTTACCTGCCTATTAGGTGCTACAAATTAATTATGATTTCCAATCTGATATCTAATAAACCTTCATTATCTCTACATGTCTCACCATCATCAAACTCTTTGCTTGGGTCAAAATCATAGAAATTATTTGTTTTTTTTTTTCACTCACTGCATAATAAATTACTAAATGTCTTAGCAACATAAAACATTAACTTTTTATTTTTCAGTTTCCATGGGTCAGCAGTCTAGGGAATGGATTATGTGGATCCTCTGCTCAAGATTGTGAAGAATAAAATTTAAGTGTCAGCTATGCTGCCACTCTGATTTGGAACTTCAGATCTTCTTCCAAGCTTATTTAGATTCCTAGAAGAATTCAGCTTTTACAGCTATATGACTGAGGTCTCCATTTTCTATCTGATTAAGTAAAATCATTCAGTAAATACCCTCTTTTTCCATGTAAGATAACAAAATCACAAAAGTGATATCTGATCATATTTATAGGTTGTGTTCACACCAAAGGGGAAAAGATTGCGTAAGGTATGTAGTCTAAGAGGTAAGAATCTTGGGGGCAGGGTGGTGCATTTTAGAATAGTGCCCACTATATTATCTTGAGTTTGCATTTTACTTCATATCCCATAACCAAACCACCAATAATTCTGGTTAGCCATATCTATAAGATAAATTCTTAACATGGCCATTGCTCATTATTTTCCTTGCTAAAAGCATGGTTCAAGCCACCATCTTCTTTAGACCACTCCAACTACCTTGTAATATAACCACTGCCTCTCCATGAGTAAACTCTATTCTCCATCTTCATGTAAGAGACAGAGACATCTCCCAAAGATCAACCAAACACATTGTTCTTGTGTATAAGTGTCCCAATTTCTTCCCACTACACATAGAAAATTGCTTCCCACTACACATAGAAAAGAACTCAGTATCCTTATCCTGACCTAAAATGATGCTATATGAATCACAATTTTATGATTTTCATCTCCTCTCCCATTTTTCAATTATTCTTCAGCCAAATTGGTCCCAAAACACAAAATTGGATTCTGTTTAGGCATTTTCATTGGCTCTTCCTTATTCTTGGGTTTTTTTTCCCAGTTCTTCACGTATGAGCCTTCTTTCATATTTAATCTTAACTATCACATTCTCAGAGTAGTCTTTTTCAACAGTGTGTCCCCTTCACCCTATGGTAATATTTCCTCACATCACCCTACTCCATTATCTTAATAAGGGAGATAAACATATTAATATTTCTATTATCTCTCTATTGCCTTTCTCATACTCTCTCCAACATACTATCATGCCCTAAAATGAAAGTGCTTTGTGGAAAGATTTTGTTTCTTATATATTAATCATTGAATCTAGCACAGGTACCACTGCCTGGTGCACAATGAGTGCTAAACAATTTCTTGATGTACTTTAGAAATTGAAAGCAATAAATAAGTAAATAAATAAATGAACAAAGAATTTTTTTCTTTCTTTGAGGAATATGGGGATAGGCAAAAGTTAAAGGTATCTTGATGATTACAACTATTAAACAACAACATTGAATATTTAACTATGATGAGCAATATGTTATCCATTGGTGAATTGGAGAGATGACAGTTTCTGGAATTGGAAACACTATGTTTGGACTGTAATTCTTTCAGTTACAAACTGTGTTACTTTGGAAATACTGTATAGCTTTTGGGTTTCTAATCTAAAAAATAAGACAATGTAATCCACCTGCCATAGTACTTGTGATGTAATTGATACCTCTTATATTATTTGCCTTTTTAATTAACAGTGTTTGCTACCTGGGAGAGGAAAATAATTTAAGTACACAGAAAATTGTAACAGGACAAAGTAGAAGTGTCACAGGAATCACAAAATTTGAAAGCTAGATAACATCACATCAATTAGTATTAGTCAATTTCAAAAGATCTCAGAAAAGAAATAATATTTGATTATTACCTCAAAAATAGAGTTTTTTAAAAATATGGATGCCATGCTTATTTTTTTCATATGCACAATTTTATTTATTTTTATTATTTCTCATAATAGTATAATATATTTGGTAATTTTTAGAGATTTATTTATTTTTAGAAAGCCTTTATTTGATAAATATAAATTTCATAGGTACAGCTTTTGAATTATAGGGATTCTTCATCCCATACCCCGCCCCCCACCTCTGCTCCCATCTAATGGTTAATTTGAGATACACTGGTGAAGACAGTGGTCTTACTGATGTAAAAGATGGTGATTGATAATTACAGCATTAGTTTCAGATATTTGCTCCTCTAGAAAAGTTACCTTCCAGCATACAAAATGTAGAGGTAAATGGGAATAGTAAGCATAGAAAAAGATTGATAATCCTATGGATCCAATGAAATTAGAAAACTGTTTTTCTCCGTTTTGTTTGCCACATTTTTTCATATGCAGATGAAATCTAAAATATTCCCATACCTCCTCAATACACACAAATGTCTGCTAAACTTTCATTCACTGCCCATTCACTGCCCATAATTCAGTTACTCTTTTTCTATCTACTGAAAAACAATGTCTGCCTTTCTCTTTCCTTTTTACAGCATGAGACAAACATGCATAAGGCCCCATCCCATTCAGTTCCCACAAATAAACATGATCTAATGGGGAGTCTTGGAAATGCTGGGATTGGAGCCAGACTGTGGTGAATGGCTCTGAACCATGAGGAGCACATCTCTTTGAGGCTCACAGGTTTTTCTTTTTAATTTTTTAATTTTTTTAGCAAGAGAGTCTCTGGTCTCACCTCCACCTCACTTTCTCCACTTCTCTTTAACCTTTGCTTCATACACAATTCCCATCACTGGGATTATACATAACCATCTTTCTATTTCCAATCAGTAATTGCAGACCCATCAGTTTCTCAGGATAGAGCTGCACATCATGGGAACCACACTGAAGGCATGCCTCCTTAGCATTCTTGAGGATCTTATAGAGGAGGAATTGGTAAAGTTCAAGTTCCAGCTGACAAACATTGATCTTGCTGAGGGATATAACCACGTGCCAAGGGGCACTCTGCAGCAGGCAAATGCAGTGAAACTTGCTGACCTACTGATCCAGTACTATGGGGAAGAATACTCCAACACTGTGACACAGCAAGTCCTGAAGGCCATAAACCAACGCAGCTTGGCAGAGAAGCTCTGTCAGTCAATGGAAAAAGGTAAGTCTGGATCTATTCTATTCCATTCATTGCTGTACATGACTCAAGACTTTCCCTGAAATTCTCATATCTTAATTAATTCCACATAGACATTCACAACATAATACATAAAAAGACTTCTTTCGTAGTGCTTAAAAAATAATTTATAGAGGGGCCAGCATTGTGGTGCCACAGATTAAGCCGCAGTTTAGGACATCTGCACCACATATCAGAGTTCCAGTTCCAGTCCTGGTGACTCCACTTGTGGTACAAATTATTGTGAATGTCCCTGGGATAGCAATTGATAATTCTCCAAGTACTTAAGTCCCTGACATCCATGTGGCAGAATCAGATGGAGTTTCTGGTTCCTGGCTTTGGCCTGGCCCAGCCTGCTTCTTGCAGACACTTTGGAAGTGAAACAAATGTGTCTGCAAATGGAAGATCTCTCTCTCTCTCTCTCTCTCTCTCTCTCTCTGTGTGTGTGTGTGTGTGTCCTTCTTTCTGTGTCATTCTGCCTTTCAAATAAATAATCTTATAAGGTAAAATCATATTAAAAATAATTTATTGAGCTTAAAGTCACAAAATATAAAATTAAGCATTTTTGGCACAGTGGATTAAGCTGCCGCTTGCAAAATTCAGGCATCCTGGCTGTCTGCTTCCAATACACCTCCCTGCTAGAGCAAAAAAAAAAATACTAAAAGGGATAAAGTATTAAATTGTACATCAACAGTCAGGACAAGAGCTGATCAAGTCACTGTTTCTCATAGTGTCCATTTCACTTCAACAGGTTTCCCCTTTGGTGCTCAGTTAGTTGTCGCCGATCAGGGAGAACATATGATATTTGTTCCTTTGGGACTGGCTTAATTCACTCAGTATAATGTTTTCCGGATTCGTCCATTTTGTTGCAAATGACTGGATTTCATTGAATATAACCCTACCATACAACCCAGCCATCCCACTCCTTGGAATTTATCCAAAGAAAATTAAATTGGCAAATCAAAGAGCTGTCTGCACCTCAATGTTTATTGCAGCTCAATTCACAATAGCTAAGACCTGGAATCAACCTAAATGCCCATCAACAGTAGACTGGATAAAGAAATTATGGGACATGTACTCTATAGAATACTATACAGCAGTAAAGAACAATGAAATGGGGTCATTTGCAACAAAATGGAGGAATCTGGAAAACATTATGCTGAGTGAAATAAGCCAATCCCAAAGGGACAAATTTCATATGTTCTCCCTGATCAGCAACAACTAAGTACTTTCTGTCATTTTATCTTATTAGATTGATCTGTTGGTCATTTTATTGTGATCTTCTTTGTGTCCTTTTACAGTTTTTTTTTCTCAAACTCTGATATAAATATAGCCATTGCTGTTTGGTTTTGGTTTCCAATTGAGTGAATATCTTTTCCCATACTGATTTTCAGTCTGTATGTGTCTTTACAGATCAAGTGAGTTTATTGTATACAGCATATTGTTGAGTCTTGTTTTTTAATCCATTCAGTCAATCTGTATCTTTTAATTGTGGGATTTAGTCTATTTATATTCAAATCTGTAATTAATAAGTAATGACACAACTCTCATTTTTAAAAACAACTCCTTTTATTTTGAATTTTCTTTTTATAATTTCACATTTTTTCTTAATGGTGGTTATATTTGTTTCTTTATTGGTAGGGCTTCTTTAAGCAACTTTAGTAAAGCTTGTTTGGTAGTGACAGATTTTGTTTTGGAATACATTTCATCTTCATTTATGAATGATAGCTTTTCTGAGTAAAGTGCTCTGGGTTAGACTTTTTTTCAGAACTTGGCATATACCGTTCTATTTATCCTGAACTCTAAAGTTTTCATTTAAAATATGCTTTTATTATAAGGCAATATCCCCCTTAAATATGACTTGGCAGCTGCTTCTGCAGATTGAAAATTCTTTTTGTGTTCTAATTTTCAGAGTTTTACCATAATGAGTTGAGGTAAATATATTTTCTGGTCAATGTATTCTTTGCTTCCTTTCTTCCTCTCTTTCCTACTTTATTCCCGCCCTGCTTTATCTCTCTCTCTCTCTCTCTCTCTCTCTCTCTCTTTCTTTCCATAAGACCAGGATATTTCAAAAGAGTGGTCTTCAGTTTGGGTTTTTTTCTTCTTCTTCTAGATCAAGTCTGTTGTTGAAGTTTTCAAACATATATTTTTATTTGACTATTTAGTTTTTCATTTCTAAAATTTCTGGTTGTTTTTCAGTACTTGTCTGCTAAATTCCCCCGGGATTTTGATAGATCACATTGAACTTGTAGACAATTTTGTGTAGTAACAAGTAGTAACAATTTTATAAATAACATGGATGTTTCCAACCCACAAGGCAGATTATTTCCATTTATTTGTGTCTGCTTTGGTTTCTTCCATCTTTGTTTTACAGATTTCAGAGGTAGATCTCTTTTTAAGTGTACTTTTCATCAAAAAAAAATCACAAAACAACACAGAAAATTTTTGGACAGGAGGAATATATTTAGCACCTTGGTGGTATATTGGTATCAGTTATATGCATATGTTTAAGCTCATCAACATGCATATAATAAATGTGTGCAATTTTTGTAGATCAATTATTCCAAAATAAAGCTAAAAAAAGGGGGAAATAATCTTCAGCTTTAAATAAAATATAAAAATTTGGATTTTATATAGGACTAACTGGAATTTTTTTTTCACGTAAGTATTAGCAGAGAAGCTGTGAGACCTGCCTGAATAGTCATTCAAAAGCAGAGGAGTTACTAATTTCAAATAACGCATTGAAAGGAATTATGGTAATATAATCAAATATACCTTATTAAAATATATGACTTCAAGTACTCACTATAAGTATCTTGAAAATAATCAAACATATAATAAAATTATATGTATAAGCAATGCACTAGTTACAATTATTTGATTCTTTTTCTTTTTGCTTCATTCTCATACCCCAAATCTCTCATTCCATGAGACTATCACTCTTATTCCTAATCATTTTCATAGTATCACATATTTATACTCATACCTTTTCTTGGGTCCTATGTAGGTAACAAACACTAATCTTAAATTTATTGTTGTAAATCGGTTAGTGCCAAACTAGTGATTGGTTGTAGGTAGGAGAAAGCCCTTTTCATGTTTTATAAATTGTGAGATTAATGGATATACTTTGCTTCCAAAGTTGGATCTTCCACTGGAAAGTCAACCAAAAAGACAAACAAGAGAAAACAAGAGACTGAAGCAGGACCTGATGAAGATAAAATTAAACAAAAAATACCAAAGGTTTGTAATCAGCTCCAACTCAAGCATTTTTACCCTGGAATGGAGTAGATGACCAGGCCCTACGAATGCTCAGATTCTCCACGATCTACTATTTCCCACACCCTATAGTGTGCCATAGTCATTTCACCTACATGGAGAACAAGGTCCCAGAGAGCCTTAACTGTTCATTTCTGTGTGACCATGAGCACACTTCTTGATTTTTATGTGCCATTCTCTATTTTTATGTCCCATTCTCCTCCAATATGGAAGTAATAATAATAATGAAGAGGACCGTTATACAAATTAAGGATTACCCCAAAAATCTATTTATTTTCCTCACTAGTCACATTTTTTGTCTGTGGTAATATGTAGTAGATTACTTTATGTTCTCTAAAGTTTTCTTAACATATCAAATTTTACACATCTTTACCTTAGCATTTCTATTCTTGCTGTCAGGTATGCCCCCTCCCACCCACTCCTCTGCCTGAGAAAATCTTATTTATTCTATGATATAACATGAATAAAACATTTAACAAAGTACCTATCTTGTAGTATATTCCTTTCCATTACATTTTAAATTCTCTTTTCTTCCCATCAACTTTTAGTAATCATCTGCTATATTAGTTAAGTCTTTCCTCACCTTCTAAGATTTTTACTATGGAGTAATAACAGCTATTATCATTGTTTCTGTTCCTTTCTAGAAACTAAGAAATCTCTTTAATACAAAGAAAAATGTTGATGAATCTACTTCTTATCCTAGAGATCTTCAACCAAGCAGTGATAAAGAAGTGACAGTTAAAAATCAATACTTTCATCAATTGCTCAAGCGGCTTAATCTGGAGGATTATTATCCCAAGAAGATGAACAAAGTTGATTCCTTTTTGATAAATAAGACCTCCTTCCTTAGCATCCAACCAAGAGATGAGAAGGAGCTACCATATCACTTTCTGGAGAAGCTTTTGGTATTAGATTGTCATTTGAGGTACCTAGTTTACAGAAGTAATATAGATACAATTTCTAGTGTGTCCCAGACACTGACAACCACAGAATCAGAAAGTAAGCTCTCAACATTTGAAGACTTTTTCATTATCAAGGAAGCATACTCAACCACAATACAAACTTGCATTCATCCAATGGACATACAAATGGTAATTTTTCACTGTGCAGATGACTTTACAAGACAGTATATTTTAACCAAACTTTCAATTTGTCAATTTGCTCTCCCACTTTTGGTGCCTAATCCCTTTAATTCCCAAATTGAATTCCCTCTTTGGTCTCTCAAGCAAGTCAGGAGAAGCTGGAAAGAAGTGGAAAAAATAGGTTGGGAGAAAAAAATTAGGAGCTATGATAACCAACTGATCAGTTGGCAACCTATGCACATTGTGTCTTTCATAAGAATTGGAAAATTTGTCTCTACATCCAAATCACAGATTCTGAATTCACTCCTGAGTAAGGGCAAACATGACAATTTTTTCCACCATCATTTTAGGGAAGGCAACAAAAGCTGTCTACTGATGGAAGGTATAGTAGAAATATGTTGGTTCTGTCCCGGTGGGAGAGCTCAGGACAGATTTGAAAACTGTATTGCCTTCACCAATCTCCATGGAAATGCTGAAACACATGAGAAGCAAGTTAAGTTCTTGCATGAGGTCTCCTCAGTCACTGTGATCCTCCTGTCAATGTCTGATATTGAAAAAATGAATAATTCAATCCTGCATGAATTTTGGAATTCACCCAAACCTCTTGTTTGTTTGTTTGAAAACGTGGAAAATATTATGGATGAGAATTCTGCTCACAAAGTGAGAATTGGTATCAAGAATTTAAATAAGGTAGAATTAGCTGAAAAAATGACAGCAACATTAACACGGCTGCTGAAGAAGTCTAGTTCTCCTTGCAATTTGAGTAACTGTGCCAACATTGCTAGGAAGTATAAATTTATCATTGATGAGGAACAAAGAGATTGCCAAGAAGCAGGAAGAAAAGCAGACTTTATTGTTGATCTTTTGAAAAAAGTGAAATTATCTCAGATAAAACAAAAGTTACTACCCCTTCAGGGACAATTATGGCATGATTGGTGTAAGAAGGACAAAGAATTGTATCAACTCAGAGAAAAGGGTTACAGGAGCATTGACCAATACAAGAATGAGATTGAGAAAGAAAAGCAAAAGATACGTTGTGAACAATATCACAACGTTATTAACCTTAATGACCTCATGAGGTCTTTGATTGAAAATCTTCAGTCACACCCAGAGACCCATACAGAGCTCTACTTTCTGCAGGGACTGAGTATGTTAATTGACCAACTAACAATGAAGGACTTAGAAAAACTCCACCAAAGATACCGTTTCTTGTTGACTCAGGTGCAGGCAGAAAAGCAGAAGCAATCAAAAATCGACTCATTCAGACACTGGGAAGCTGAGCTAGAAGATGTTTCCAAAGAGATTAGTGACTCCACTCTAGGAATCGAACATCTCCTGAGAGAGGTGGGCCAGGTCTATGAAGCTCTGGAAGAAGCTTCCTCCCAAACAAATGCATTGTTTCTCTCCCTTCCCCAAATGGCTGCTGACCTGATGATATCTGGGGCTCCCATTGAGCTGATGGATGGGGATGCTTCTTATGTGCCCTTAAAGTGGGTGTCAGCTGTTTTAGACAAGGTTTCTGAGAAACTTGGAGACAAACGTGTGTTTGTTCTTTCTGTCCTTGGCCTGCAGAACTCAGGGAAGTCGACTCTATTGAATGCAATGTTTGGGCTACAGTTCAGTCTCAGTGCTGGCAAGTGTACTCGAGGAGCCTACATGCAGCTCCTGAAGGTGGAAGAGATGCTCAGGGAACAATTGGGATTTGATTTTGTGCTTGTTGTGGACTCAGAAGGACTTCAGGTGGCTCCAGAGTTCATTAACAAAGCACAGAATGAAGAAAATGAGTTGGCAACTTTTGTCATTGGACTTGGAAACTTAATTCTAATCAATATTTTTGAGAAGAATCTATCAAAAATACAAGATATTCTGCAGATAGTTGTCCACGCCTTTCTCAGGATGAAACAACTGAATATCTCCCCAAGATGCTTGTTTGTTCATCAGAACATAGAAGAAATTATAGATACAAATCAAAGTATGGAAAGGCGAAGGTGGCTGCAGGAAAGATTGGATAAAATGGCACTTGATGCGGCCAGATATGAACAGTGCTCAGATGTATGCCAGTTCAGTGATGTCATTAAGTTTGATGTCAAGACCCATATCCATTACATAGCTCACCTCTGGGAAGGTCATCCTCCAATGGCCCCTCCCAACCCCTGCTACAGCCAAAATGTTCAGCAGTTGAAAAGCAGGATTCTTAAGCATGCCAAAGAAGAATGCAGGGGAAGTATTTTGAAGATCTCAGAACTTAAAGTCCGGATACGGGATTTATGGAAAGCCTTACTGAATGAGAACTTTATCTTTAGGTTCAGGAACACCCAGGAAGTCTTAGCTATGCATAAATTGGAGAACATCTATAGCAGGTGGTCCTGGGAGCTGAGAAGTTACATGCTGGACCTGCAGAATCAGCTGATCAAGCAGATACAGGATGAGGAAGTTGTAGAGTTCCAGAGAAGCTCAGTTGAGAATCTAGTTGTGGAAAAGCATGAAACTATTAGGCAAGAAATTGAAAAGTATTTTAGAGAAGACAAGGATAGAGATATACTGGCTCAGTGGAAAGGGAAAATTGAAGATGGCTGGAAGAATCTTAAAGAGGAACTTATAGTAGAGACCATGAGAAAATGTGAGGCTATAATAAGTGGAAAGAAAATGCAAGCCCTTCTAAATGAGCAAAAAGTAAAATTTGAACATAAATTATTGGAAAAAATCAGAGTGATCGCTAAGTTCCCCAACAGCAAAGAGTTTCATGATAATGAACTGAGAGATATGTTCAACAAGGTGTGGTCAGAGAACAGCTCCATTCTACTGCCTCCCGCAGTTCCATTTGCTAAAGATCCTGATATTGAAATTGAGCTAGAGAATATTCTTCTAGAGCATTTTAAACAGCATCCCAATATTGTCAACAAAATAAGGTATCGTGATACAAGGAAAACATTTTCTATCAATTATTCTAAACATGTCATCACTTCTCAAAAGTTCCAAGTATATGGACCACTTATGAAAGAGTCTGACAAGGATATCATAAATAAAACAACAGCTCAAATTATGGAAATGGTTAAAGAAATCATACACAAAAGAGAACAACAGAACGAGGGATACAGTGCTAGTTACTTCCATGAAATTCTATGGGTGATTCATACTGAGACAGAGGCTGCATCTCAAAGAGGCACATTCATGTTAACAACCAGATACAAACTGGAACTTGCTCTAGAGTTATTCCAAGAGGCAGCAAACCATTTTAAAAAGATGCACATTGCATTTAAAAAAGCAAACAACCCTGTTTTAAATCTTGAAACTAAAAAAGAGGAATTTTTTACTAATTTTAAACTGTCCTACAAAAACTGCCAAAACATTGGTTGATCTCTTCAGTGCAAAGAATGTCTGCTATGTTATGAATTAAACTAAACATTGAGAAAGCTTATCAATTCCTCACCTACTTTTTCTATTCTCTTTCATTCCCTTGTGTAATGAACATTTTTTGTAACTCATACAACCTCAACCAATGTGGGTGGGCATTTGGCAAAGCAGTTAAGATGCTGCTTGGGAATCCTGGATCCCATATTGAAGTAACTGAGTTCAAGTTCCAGCTTTACTCCCAAGTACAGTTTCCTGCTAATACACACCCTGGGAGGTAGCAATTGATTGCTACTTGGGTCTCTGCCACCTGGCGGGGTATGTGTGTGTGCAAGTGTGTGTGTGTGTGTGTGTGTGTGTGTGTATGTCTACCCTTTTCAATAAATAAATTTAGAAAGAAACAACCATTCAGTTAAGCACTATCATTTGTATCTACTCTGGAAGTTTTAGAATTAGTACATGATTCTGTAAGTAACCTCCAAACTACCGTCTGTCAAAGTTTAAATGAAATATTTGTAGAAGTAATACAAGACATGTAATTCACTATTTTGATTAACTAACATATAAAGTAATACAAATATATACACCAAACAAAAATAAAAAGGAAAGTTTAAGAACCAATAATATATTGAGTTCCATTCCTTCTTACCTTCTTTTTCTTTGGGATATTCCTTCATTCATTTGTGTAATTCTCAGTTGAGTACCTGCTATGACCCAGGGATTTCCATAAGTGTTGGGGATATAGGGCATTAAAGCACATAGCCTCTGATTGTATGCAAAATAGCAAAAATTACTCTTATATTTCCCTTGGATCATTTATAAAGTTCATATGTACTACTGCCATCTTGTGGTCATATGCTTTTTGCTTGCTCAGTCCCAAGTCCTTCAAACTCCCTACTCTGGAATACTTACTTTATTCAAGCATAGCTGGAGAGGAAGAAATGTTATTGCCTACACAAATGATAAGATTGGAGTGATTAAGTGGAGATATGAAGGCACAGAGGAGTAAGGCTTAGTTTAACCTATCTTGGGAGATCTTTCAGAAAATGCCTTTAAATTGATGGAGATGAGACCTGAGCCAAATCTAGAATATTGAAAACTACCAAGTAGAAAAAAAGAAAATTGAGGCAGAGGGAAGAGCTTGGACCCCTTATGGAAGTAAAATTCACTGGTAAGTTTAAATCACAAATTGTAAGTAGGACCAAGCAGGAAATTAACTTAGACAATTAGGCAGGTGTTGTGTTATACAGATTTAATTCACTTTTACAAAGATATTTCATTTTATTTTATCTTGGCTGGTTTTTTTTTTGAAAAATAATAATTATTTTGGATAATTTCTTTTTGTCTCTTCAGAGTTACCCTCACCCCTCTACACTCTGCCTTGTGCACCATGAAGGTAATCCTGATGCCTTGAATCCAGTAGCCTACTCTGCCTTCTGATAACAAGTTGAGTTTGGCCATTGGGAGGTACTTCCAGGATACTGGGAGTTGGGGGGAGGAATGGAAATCATGGTTTTCATTCCTCTAGATCCTTATCAGTGAGCTCAGGTCAGTAGTGCCCCTTTCCTGCAAACAGAGGTATTTCTGAATTTCTTTTTCCTTTTCTAGCTCTTGGAGTTTCACCAGACATTTAACCCTATCTTTATAAGGAACCCCTTTACTACATTTGATTAATAGACCCTATATAATACACCATATTTTTGCGTGTAGTCTAAGTACATTCATTTTTATAGCTGTATACTATCCTGTATATTTAAGATGTGTTGCAGATTATTATTGTCAACTCTCTACCAAATCCTTTTAAATTGGTTTTGCATATGGGAGAGTGAGGAGCTATTTCTTTTACACCAGATGCTGATGAATGGAGGGGCACATTTCTTTTTACTCAGAATATTCAGCTAGCTGAAAATTTTTACTGAAATGTGAGTAATAGGAGACACTCCCAATCTACTTGAATAAAGACATGAAAGCATATTTTCAGAACCTGAAAATGCATATTAAATGAAGGCTGATACAATGTTGACAATGCAAGCAACATTGGGGTGGTTGTATGATAATACTGAAGCTTTTCCGAAATTACGCTTTTGTCCACAAATCATAATCAATGCTGTTATAAAAGGGACCCTAGTGCTTGTGCTCCTAATGTGACTTTATTGTTGGGAGATATAAAGGGAGCTATTTTCCCTCTCTTTCAGCCCAAAACATGAACCCAAACTGGTTAAAAGCTTAGCATTTTTCAATAGAAAGAAAACAATAAATGTTAATGAGACAAAAATACTTCAGAAGAATTGAGCTAAATGAATTAAAAAATGAGATGAAAACCAAGATAGATTAACTACTATAATTTTAAAACACTCTAATACAAGAACTCAATTTATTCTCTCCTCAAAGAATGTTGAAAATACGATGATTATATAAAGATGGATTGCAATTCACTCAGAATAAAATAAAACAAATTAAACTGGTACAAGATAAATGAGATTATAAACCAGGGAGATGGAAAGGCCAGGATCTCTTGGCATAAGTCCTAGCAGAAATCTAGAAAGCTGAGCTAGTAGACATAAACTGGCATAGGTATGATAAATTCTTCATTGGGGTTACAGAACACCAATATACAACATGCTATCTCAGCAATGAAAAGATAAAGGGAAAAATTATTAAATTCAAGAGATGTTATGGTAGCAACAATGAAAGGCTTGCTGATGAAAATATGGATCAAAGTAAAAATGCACATAAAGCAAAATGTATGGATTGGCTTTACTCCTTACAGAATAAATGGCTCTTTTTTACATAAACTACTGGGGAAATAAATGCTGTGCAAGATGATAACCTTTAAAATCACCTAAGCTGAGCCAAGTAGTTAATTTAAAACAATAATGGACTCCAAAATATCAAGTAATTTGACTCAAAAATATGTTAGATACATGGGCATAAGTCTCTGAAATTTTCTTATTTAGTAATTTAGTATGGTCTAACTGTGTCAAAAAATGACCTACATGAAACATCTCTGTGAGTGAGATCCCAGTAGAAAGAAGGGGCCAGCTAAGAAGGAGGTACCTTTCTCTGAAGGGAGGCGAGAATTTCCATTTTGATATGGCCCTGTCTAAATAATGTCGGAGTTTGTGAACTCAAGAGGCTTCCACAGCCTTGGCAGCTCATGACAAGAGCCTTGGGTGATTACTGACATCATAAATAAGAGTGTCAATTGTTAAATCAACAACAGGAGTTACTATGCACTTGCTCCTTATGTAAGACCTCTGTCTTTAATGTGTTGTACTATGAGAATTAACAGTAAAACTAGTACTCAAACAGTACTTTATACTTTATGTTTCTGTGTGGGTGCAAACTGTTGAAATCTTTACTTAGTATAGAGTTGATCTTCTGTATATAAAGATAATTAAAAATGAATCTTAATGAAGAATGGGATGGGAAAGGGAGTAGGAGGTAGGATGGTTTGGGGGTAGGAGGGTGGGTATGGGTGAAAGAACCACTATAATCCAGAAGTTGTACTTACAAAATTTATATTTATTAAATAAAAGCTTTATATTAAAATCCGTATGGCCTATACAGAAAGATACATCCTAGAAAATGAATAAGGATCAACCTTAGTTCATAATGGTATAAATAATGTTAAGGGAGATAGGTATTTGGTGAGGAATTTGGGCTACTAATTTCTTTTCTATTTCTGTTTCAAAAAGAAAAGAAAGCCAATTTTCATTCATGTGAATGGACCGCAGTAGACACTTACTGTATTCCCACAAGATTATTTTAATTTTTCTGTTTAACTTTTCTGTTTAATGGCAGAACATGATGAGAATTGACTTGGACCAGATTCAATTAAAAGTATTTTTATTCATTATGTTGATAATGTAATGTCAGTATCTCAATCTGAAGGCAAAATTTTCACTGAATTACAAATCATATGACCACCAGAGAATGACTGATTAACCCAAATAAGATATAGCCAATGGTGTGATGGTAAAATTCTCAAGCATTACAGGATGACTAATGATATCTTTCAGAGAACCAAAAGTGTTGTTTTGTCTTTGTTAGCTCCAGTTTAAAACAAGAGTCACAAAACTGATCATGTTTGGTTTCTGAAGAAATCTTATTAAACTTCACTAGCTGTTATTCACAAAGTTAGCAGGGAACAAACTGAATTTAAGTGGGGACTTGAGTTACAATAGGCTTTCTTACAGTTTCAAGTACAAAACCCAATGAAGTCTTTTATGACAGGGCAAGTTCCTTGGTCTAATATTGAAAGTCTTGGCTAGGTACCACCATGGTAATTATATCCTTTGGCAAGAGCCGTTGGCTACCACACAATGGCAATTACTAAAATTTTGAATTAAAAACTTTGTGTCTACAGTATGCATTTCCCCAGATGGAAGGCCTGGCTAGTCTTTTATTGAGCTTTATACTAAAACCTCTTCAATTATGAAAGAAGATAAAATATTTTGGGACCTAACATATGTACATCCTAGGGTATGATTGATCATCATGCTAGTAGAGGAAAGTTGTGTCATTAAATGTTAATGCATATTTAAGAACACACAATAGTGGAGACTAGTGGTGACATGCAGTGCATACACAAGGAGGTGGCTTTTATACCTTTAGTCCCTGCATTATATCCCCTAGAGGACTACCTAAGCCCCAACAGAAAAGATTGCTTTCTATGATCAGTTTCTAGATAACAAATTTAAACAAAAGGCATAGTTTAGGGATGAGAGCTCAATAGTAGACCAGAAGACATCAAGCCTTGAAAGTAACTTCACTGCAATTGGTTTAAGCTTTGAGAGAGAAGAGCAAGCTAAACTCAATGAAGAGAACTAACAAAAATGTTCCTATGGCATCAGAATAATGTAATAGCAATAATTTGTTATTATAAGTGATGGTGGTATGAATTTTTATCAGTTCTTTTACATTAGCCAGCAAATTGACAATATAATCCAGAAAACAAACATCAAGTGATTGAAAGATAAATGAAGCTCTTTGTTATGGGAAAATGTATGAATTTTGAGAAGAAATATTAAAATGAAGGCCATCAAAGTTAATTATCAAACCCTTTTGTGTAATGTGATGTACCCCTTGACTTGATGTCATTGAAAGGGCACTTTATTTATGCAGTATTTTTTGCAATAATCCATAACCCCAATCTAAACACCAGAGAAATCCAATCCAGAGAAATTTAAAAAAATAATTTGCCAATACTCTTTGAAAAGGTTAAGCCAAAAAAAAATCAAAGACAGAGAAACTGTCACAGACCAAAGGAAATATACATGATAACTAAATATAATATGGCCCTACAAGATAAAAAGCGGAAATTGGAAAGAGTGGGGAAATTGGAAGAATTCATATAAAGTCTAAAGTAGTTTAGTGCTAACATAATTATGTGAGATGTTGACATTAAAGTTGTGGTAAGTGACATGGAAGATAAAATTGAGAAATTCAGTCAACAGCTCAAAGTAGAAGGAAAATATAACTGGTTGCTCACTGGGGAAATCTTTTTTAAAATCTTCCTTTCCTTTCCTTTCCTTTCCTTTCCTTTCCTTTCCTTTCCTTTCCTTTCCTTTCCTTTCCTTTCCTTTCCTTTCCTTTCCTTTCCTTTCCTTTCCTTTCCTTTCTTCCCTTTCTTTTTTCTTCCTTTCTTATTTGAAAGGAAGAGAAACAGTGATAGACAAAGAGATATATTCCTTCCACTAGTTCACTCCCCAAATGCCCACGACTGCCAAGGCTGGGCCAGGCTGAGAGCAGGAGCCCCAGATTCAAGCCAGGTCTCCCACGTGGGCTGCAGGGATCCAAGTACCTGAGCCATCTCTTGCTTCTCAGCAGGAAGCTGAAGAAGCAGAGTCAGGATTTGAACTCAGGCACTTTACTATGGTATATGGGCATCTCAAGCAGTGTCTTAACCATTACACCAAAATGCCTACCCCCGTTAGGCAATTCTTTATGGGAAGGCTGTCTTTGCATTGGCCTTGGAAGGACAAGATAAGCAGACTTAGTTTTTCTTTTCTCAGAGTTTTATATGAGTACATTCCTCAACTCTTGTACTTATCATATTTTAATATCAATGTTCACTTGCATATATATCTCCTTAGCCTTACCCCCAGAAAAATACAGTTTGTGTAGTCAAGGGAAAACTTATTCATCCTATATTTCCTTGATATTAATACAAGGGCATCACATATAACAGATGTTCAGTAAAGACCTCCATAAGTCTTCAGGAAAGAGAAATCTTTCCTTCAGCCATCGCTTATCTCTTTTCGGAAGTGTCCTTTGGAGATGAATAGAGAAGAAAGAAGCAGGAGGCATTTTAACAGGAAGGCATGGAATATATCAGTTATCTCTGTATTCTAGGTCCGGAAGGACTACAGACAAACAAGGTGCTGTGATGGGACAAATGCCCAAGGAGCAGTAGGAGAAAAACAGAGAGTGACTTAGAGGAAGTGAAAGTTATTGTTCCACAAACTTGACCTTCATGCATGCCTCTTGAGAGAGCATGGCTGTAGTGGTTTCTCCTCTTTTCTTCTAGATGACCAATCTGAGAGGCCGGGAGAAAGACCTGGGAAACAAATGTGAAAGACAAAGCCTAATAAAAGGCAACCTAAGCACTGAACTCTAAAATTTAAGTGGTTATCACTTTTTTTTAAAGATGCATTTATTTATTTCAAAGGCAGAATTACAGAGAGGCAGAGGCAGAGAGACAGAGATAAAGGTCTTCCATCCACTGGTTTACTCCCCAGATGGCCAAAACAGCCAGATCTGTGCAATCCAAAACCAAGAGTCAGGAGCAAGGAGCTGTTTCCGGATCTCCCATGGGGGTGCAGAGGCCCCTTGGGCCAACTTCTACTGCTTTCCCAAGTCAATAGCAGGGAGCTGGATCAGAAGTGGAGCAGCCGGGACTCAAACCAGTACCCATATGGGATGCTGGTGCTGCAGGTAGTGGACTACCCACTATGCCACAGCAGCGGCCTGGGTTCTCACTTCTGAACTCCATCTCATTTTCATCTTCATCGCAGATACAAATGAGCTTTATAGCAGAAATCCAAAAACCCTCAGGTAGTGATAAGCCACAGCTTATCTTGTCCATGGAAATATTCTTACTGGATATAAATTAGACACAAAAGGAAAATGATGCAAAAGCAAGCGAGGTGATTAGCTCTGGTATAGATACTAGAAAAAGTGAATAAAAAATTTTTTTAGAAAAAATATCAGGCATTTGAACATGTATGTTGTAACTTACTGAGTGGAATAGTTACTGTTTTTTTCTTTTATTGAGATTTATTTCAGAGGGTAACAGATCAATGTTTGTTGAGTGCCATAATTAATCTGGTCTATTCTTTCTTGGATACATTTTATACCTGGCAAATTCTCTACCTGGCTCTGGCCACATTCCCCATCAGAACCTTTTAGGGATGCCAAGAAGCCGAATGAAGCCAATTGTATATTTTATCATTGTTATTCTATTATCCTTTTGAAAGCTTCCTAAATCCTATGAGTTGAATTGATGGTGAGCTTCATGTTTGCCAGCCTTCTTAAATTTATTGCTAGAACATGGGCTCTAAAGACTCTGATTCTAAAAGCCTGTGCTCTAATGTACTAGTTCTGGATTGGAAAGGAAGAAGAATGCTGATAAAAGCACTGTGATAAGGAATCTGACACTTTTTTTATTATTATTTGACTACCAACAATTTTAAGCTTCACCCTTCTTTCCCCAAATACCCGACATCTGGGCAAGCTGATGAGAAAGCCTACAGGCTTCCTCCTTTAGTACATTATGCAAATCACACAAGTCCCTGCTTCTTATAAGAACTCTGACGGACCTCTGTACCACCCTTAACCATGGTAAGCATCCAAGTTAGTGCCATATCCCTACTTTCTCAAACTATTTCAGATTTGCTTGAGAGGCCTGCCCTGCTATACAGACAGATCTCAATTATGTAAGTAATGAATATTGTCATGTATAAAGAACTTAAAAAAGTTTATGGAGGTGCAGATGTTATGGTACAGTAGGTTAAGCAACCACTTGGGAAACCTGCATCCCCTTGGAGAGTGCCAGCTCCTCTGCTTCTTTTCCAGCTTCCAGCCAAGATGCCCAGGAGGCAGAAGAAGATGGCCCAAGTACTTGAGTTCCTGTCACCCACATGGCATATTAGATGGAGTTTCTGGCTCCTGGCTTTGGCCTGGCTCAGTCGCGGCTATTGTGGGTATTTGGGGAGTGAATGTGTGGATGGAAGATCTCTCTGTGCGCAGCTGCACATGCATGTGCAAGTGTGTGTGTGCCCTCTCTCTCTTTCCTTCTCTATCTCTTTCCTTCCCTCTGTTTCCCTGTCTCTTTCTCCTTCTTTCTCTAAAACTGTGTTAAAATAAGTAAATTTTTAAAGTTTTTTGTTGGGGCCGGCACTGTGGCACAGTGGGTTAAAACCCTGGCCTAAAGCACCGGCATCCCATATTGGTGCCGGTTCTAGTCTCGGCTGCTCCTCTTCCAATCCAGCTCTCTTCTGTGGCCTGGGAAAGCAGTAGAAGATGGCCCAAGTCCTTGGGCCCCTGCACCTGTGTGGGAGACGCTCCTGGCTCCTGGCTTCAGATCAGCGCAGCTCTGGCCATTTCGGCCATCTGGGGAGTGAACCAGCGGACGGAAGACCTCCCTCTCTCTCTCCCCGCCTCTCCTCTCTCTGTGTAACTCTGACTTTCAAATAAATAAATAAATCTTTAAAAAAAGTTTGTTGTGTTTATTTGGTGCAAAATAATTTTTGAAAGGCATGCCTAGATCCTTCAGAATACATACTTTCATGAACCTTTTGAAGCCCTCTCATGTGCATAAATTTCAAAGTATTTTGCATCAAAATAAGCTTATCTTTTAATGCTTTTTCCTTCAAAAAAAATTTTTGAAGCATCCTCAATTGTGTTCCACTGTCTTTTCTGATATATGTTATGGCTTCTCCTTCAAAGGTTCATGTACTTGAGGCTTGGTCAGTACTAAGTACAGTGTACAGTGTACTAGGACTAAGCCTTTGGTAGGTGAGGCCTAATGAGAAGTGATTAGGTCATTGAAGGTGCTATCCTCAGGATAGACTAATGCCAGTCCCATAAAAGTTGGGTTTTGTGGAACTGGATTTATTAGCATAAGAGGTTGTTATAAAAATAAATTTTAAAAATGGTCAGCTTTTTCAGCTTGCTCTTTTGCTTCCTCTCTCACTATGTGACACCTTTTGTGCACGTACCATTCACTGTTCATGCGCATGTCCCTGTCATGTTAGACCACCTACCAGGTTATGCAGTCCCAGGAGGCCCTCAGCAGAGCTGAACCCAGAGCTTTTCTTCAGACTTCGTGTTTGGGAGCCGAAATAGACTTATTTTTCTGATAAGGTACCCAGTCTCAGATATTTTGTTACAGCGACACAAGACAAAGTAGGACAATATACAAAGCAAATTGTGGGTGGAGATCACTCTGCCTCTGCAGGAAGCCATACCTACTATGTGAGAAAATGCCATGTATTCTGCTTCATGGGACTCAAGCCATTCACCTCTGTCAAAACTGCCTTCTCCATAATTTCAGGAAAAAAATTACAGAACTTTGTGCTAATTTGTTCAAGAAACTTTTGTAGACAAAATATTACATGAGAAATATTAACAGCACAGAGAGGGACTAGAATTTCCTGAGTCAAATCCAGGCTGCATGGTCAGGACATTGAACTCTATGAGTCAACTCTATACTTCATTTATAAAATAACATCACTATTCAGGAGTGATATTTGTAGTGTTTAAGGATGGAAAGGTAGAAGCACTGACTAGTCTGAGTGAGGGTTGATTCCCTGGAGTGCCTGGAATTAATCCTTTGATTGATGCTGAATTGTGGTGAAGTATGTTGCAGTCAAAATGGTTAGGACAGAAAAAATTGCCCTTCAAGGAGCAGCTGTTTACCATCTGGGACGAAAATATTTACAAATATTCGGGACTATCAGAACTAATGTGCCCTAGTTTGGATGATGATAAGGAGGGCGAAGAGGAAGATGGCCATGACAATCATAATAATAGATTACTTCAAGGGGTTGTTGCGGAAATAATGCCAAATACAAAGTACCTCACAGAACGTGACAAAAAATGAGATGCTGCTTTAGATATAACATAACTTACCTAAATAAATCTCTGGAATGTAAAATGCTTTAAAAAAAAAGTCTGTCCTGACCTAGCTATTTTTGTCAATGGTTGATTGCATAACTAATGCTTATAGTCAGGTAAAGTCCATCATATCCAAATATTCCTGTTTCACAACTTAAGGTTACACAACAGATTTAAGAGATATTGATATTTTTCACATCAAGAGATAGAGTTTGAGTCCTCTCTGTTGGCACAGATAAGATTTTTGTTTGATACAACAATAAACACAGCACTAAAGAAGTGACATCATGTAACCCAAAACTAGTTCACATAAATACCATGCAGTTTTCACCTTGAACATTAGAGACAATCACTCTTTTACTCTCTAACCATTCTATAAAGTCTGCTAACAATGGTGTTACCTTTCTGAAGTTAACATGGAGAGCCCACCTAAAGAGAGGAAAAATGAGAAATAGAACAAAGTCTGGGGGCTGGCACCGTGGCACACTAGGTTAATCCTCTGCCTGCGGCACCAACATCCCATATGGGCGCTGGTTCTGGTCCCAGTTACTCCTCTTCCAGTCCAGCTCTCTGTTGTGGCCCGGGAAGGCAGTGGAGGCAGGCCCAAGTGCTTGGGTCCCTGCACCTGCTTGGGAGACCAGGAGGAAGCACCTGGCTCCTGGCTTCGGACTGGCGCGGTTCCGGCCATTGCAGCCATTTGGGGAGTTAACCAACAGAAGGAAGACCTTTCTCTTTCTCTCTCTCTCTCACTGTCTGTAACTCTACCTGTCAAATAAATAAATAAAATCTTTAAAAAAATAAAGAGAACAAAGTCTACATCACATATAATTAAAATTAATAATCTGTAGCCATACAAAAGAATATATATATATATATTACTTGTACATTTACAGATTCAAACACATTGCCAAATGTATCAAGTACATTGAAGTGCACGGCTAGTAGGAGAATGGAAATAACAGTGGAGATAGAAATAAATGGGAATGAATAAATAGGAGCATATGGAGAAACTAGAACTCTTGGGCATTACTGGTAGGAGTATAAAATGATGCAGAAATTGTAGAAAACAGGAATTTTTGCAAAAACTTAAATATAAAATTACTATACCACCCAAAAATTTGACTCCTAAGTATGTAACAAAGAGAACTGAAAATACATGTTCACTCACAACTTATATACAAATATATATAGTAGCATTAATAACAAATTCAAAAAGTGGAAACAACCTAGATACCCATTAACTGATGAATGGATATACAAATGAGATGATTCATATCATAGAATGTTATTCAGCCATAAATAAGGAATAAAGTATTGATACATGCTGCAACATGATTGAATCTTGAAAATATGCTAAGTGAAAAGCAATATGCTAAAGGCCATTTACTGGTATGACTGCATTTATATGAAATGTCCAGAAAAATATACCCATAGAAACGGAAGGTGTAACAGTGTTCTCCAGAGGTCTGGAGATGGTGTACATGAAGATTGGCTGTGTAATGGGTATGGGATTTTCAAAAATCAAATAAATTGGATAGATATAAATAAATAGAGAGAGAGATAGGAAGGAAGGACAGAGAAAGAAATAAAAAGAACCAGAAAAATCAAAGAATGAAAGGAGAAAAGAAGGAAGGAAGGAAGGAAGGAAAAATTTTTCCCTTCTTTAGATTGCCTTTTCATTCTCCTGGTAATGTCTTTTGATGCACAGCATTATCAATATACTAAAATTATTTTAATTGCATTTTACAGTTTAAAACAGTTGGAATGGTAAATTTTGTTATGTGAATTCATTTTGACAGGAAAAAATAAATAATAGTCTTGAAGAAAATAATCCTAAATAGAAAATTTATTACTAAAGAAATAGTTTTTATATAGTAATATATATATATAATTTATTTTTTTGACAGGCAGAGTGGACAGTGAGAGAGAGAGACAGAGAGAAAGGTCTTCCTTTGCCGTTGGTTCACCCTCCAATGGCCGCTGCGGTTGGTGCGCTACGGCCGGCACACCGCGCTGATCCAATGGCAGGAGCCAGGTACTTATCCTGGTCTCCCATGGGGTGCAGGGCCCAAGGACTTGGATCATCCTCCACTGAACTCCCTAGCCACAGCAGAGAGCTGGCCTGGAAGAGGGGCAACCGGGACAGAATCCGGCGCCCCGACCGGGACTAGAACCCGGTGTGCCGGCGCCATAAGGCGGAGGATTAGCCTAGTGAGCCATGACGCCAGCCAGTAATATATATTTTTGAAAATATTTGTTTATTTATTTGAAAGGCAAAATTACAGAGAGGGTGGGGGGAGAGATCCTCCATCTGCTGGTTCACTCCCCAAATGACCATAACAGCAGAAGCTGGACCAATCCAAAGCTAGGAACCAAGAGTGAAAGCCTCTTCTGGGTCTCCCACTTGGGTGCAGGGGCCCAAGCACTTGAGCCATCCTCTGCTGCTTTCCCAGACCCATCAGCAGGGAGCTGGATTGGAAATAGAGCAGTTGCAACCCGAACCAGTGCCCAAATGGGATGCCAGTGCAGCAAGCAGCAGCTTTACCCACTATGCCACAGTGCTGGGCCCTATGTAGTAATATATTAACTTATTAATTTTAAGTAGTGGGTGAATAGACTCCACATAAAGGGAAAAAACTAAGTTATGGAACAAGCAAAACAGCTAACAAAAGAAGGTCATTTATTCTACTTGAATTTTATTGTCTGCTTGATTTTTTTTATATTCCTGCATGTTGACTTCAAAGTTTTAATTAAATGAAACAAATACATATAGAATGTATGCCATTCAAAATGGTTAGCATTCATGGGTCTTGGAATTTCATTAAGAAAATAAAGGTAATATTTCCTGGCAAAAAGCATTTATGAAGATAGTACCCCAAAACCATTGGCAGTTTACAGCTCATTTTCAGAAGGTATGAGGTAATGATAAACATGTAATCTGTCTCTAGTGGCAGACCAATTATATCCATTTTTAAAGAAAAAGTTTATTTGTCCTTGCCCTAATTGAAGAGATTAGAATATCAAAAGAATAAATTATAGCCAACACCAGGGAAACCTCAATTTGTTCAGCTTCCACAATTGTTACTGAAAACTTAAAGGTGAGCAGACTTCCTTCTCATTGGATACTAATGCTGCTGTCTCCAGATGTGCTGTGGTCAGGAGAAGAGCTTTCTAGGGAAATTTCAACCAAGAAGAATCAAGATCCTTGAGCCTCTCTTTCAAAAATTCTAACAGAAAAGGAATCCTGGCTTTCACAGTGTCATCTTAAAGACAAAACACAATAAAAACAGTGAATAACAAGGGAAGGAAGTGGCCTTGCCTTAGTAAAATGGACCAGGTAAGAACAAATGTCATGGGAAGGGTGTTTGGGGATTTTGATAGCACTTGCTTGTTGACTTTCTGGAAGAATAAGCATTCTTATTAGGAGAGCATTTTAAGAAATCTAGCCAATGCTTTGCAGAAAGATAACGGGAAAGCTTCATCGAAGAGTTGTTCTCCACTACAATGCCCCTGCTCATTTCTCTAATCAAACATGAGCAATTTTGTGAGGAAAATCATTGGGTATTCAACCCACAGTCCTTATTTGGTTCCTTCTGACTTTCGTTTGATTCTTAATCTTTTTTTTTTTTTTTTTTTTTTTTTTTTTTTTTTTTTTTTTTTTTTTGACAGGCAGAGTGGACAGTGAGAGAGAGAGACAGAGAGAAAGGTCTTCCTTTTGCCGTTGGTTCACCCTCCAATGGCTACCACGGCCGGCGCACTGCGCAGATCCAAAGGCAGGAGCCAGGTGCTTCTCCTGGTCTCCCACAGGGTGCAGGGCCCAAGCACTTGGGCCATCCTCCACTGCATTCCCGGGCCATAGCAGAGAGCTGGCCTGGAAGAGGGGCAACCGGGACAGAATCCGGCACCCCGACTGGGACTAGAACCCGGGGTGCCAGCGCCGCAAGGCAGAGGATTAGCCTATTGAGCCGCGGCGCCGGCCTGATTCTTAATCTTAAAAAGTCATAAAAGGTCATCTATTTTATTCTGTTAATAATGCAAAAATTATTATATTCACATCTTTAAATTGACTCTCATTTCTACAGTAAGGCACTAAATGTCTGATATTTTTGCTTACAAAAGTACTTTGAAGTTTTTCAAGTGTATGTTGAGGTATATAGTTTATATTGAGGTATATAGTTTATATTTTATTGTTATCTTTTAATTCCTTTCCCCAGGAACTGTGTGAAGTGCCATCATATGATATTTAAATTGGCCATGGCCATGCTACTTGCCACACAAAAGAGCTTATCAACTTAGTTCCTCTTTTCCTCTTCAGTCTCCTTTCCCAGTTTTCTAGTGTCTTTGAGTTTGGAAATTTGGTGGAAATTTGAACTTGTATCCAAAGTCCTGTTGCTCATATTTGATTATACTATCATTCTTCTAAAGAATGATTTCCAAGCAAGAATATTTCCCACAAACAACTCATATGACAAAACTTTACTAAAAGTTCCTTAAGTGTGAGGTAGTTTGATAAATACACGTCATCCAAAAAGGAAAAGACCAACCTTGTACTTCACAGAAAGAGCACAGAAAGTAGAGAAATTGGCATGTAGGAAAGTTATTATTCCGGCAAATATTATCAATGAAGGAAAACTACTGAGACTAACATTTATACCATCTCTTTCCAGATCCAGGATGGTGAAATATGGCTGACCTCACCTCAGGTAACTTTTCATTTTTGCCAGCAAAAATGAAATGTCACTTCACATTTTAATGCCATGTATCATGTTTAATTATGTTGTTCACATTATTTCCACCAGTTTGTGTACATTTTTTGGAAGTTCAGCTATGAATAAAATTCTAGATCCTGGAAAATTCTCTTTTTCACAAGAAATTCACTGAATTGAGGGAGTGATATAGCTGCCCCTACAAGTTTCTAGTCACTGGACTCAAAAAGTCAATTGCTTCTCCAACAGTTATGACCTTGTTAGCCAGTATTGTCTGGAAGGGGTTGATTTGGGGAAATTCCAAGGATGGAACAAATGTAACTATCTTCTTATGTAACCCAGCACATCCCCCTGCAAAGCTCCTGACCTACTAAAGCCCACCAGGCCACCATGAAAATTTTCTAAAGAGCATAGCCTCATTGAACAAGCAAAGACAGATAAGGCTCATTACTGACCAACCAGGAATATAGACAGGAGATGATTGGGCACATCTCACCCCAACTTCTATCCATAAAAACCTACAACCCTAATCCCTCAGTGAGCCCAGGAATTAAGCAACAGCTGTATGGCTCCTTGCTCTTCACTTTCCAAATAAATACCTACATTATTCTACAACCCTATGTCAGTGACTGGCTTTCTATGCATCAAGTAAGCAGACCCAGGTTTGAGGGTTCTATAGCAATACCTTCAACTAGTTTTTTTCTCCTGTGAACATAGGCATAACTACATTTCAGTACCATCACAATAATATTAATGATTCTAATTACTTTCATTTCTTCTTTTTATCATTCTATTTTCATAGTTTATTTTAATTTTAATTTTAACAGATTCAATATGATTTGTACATACAAGTCTAAGAATATAATTATATTCCCTTCCTACCTCCCTTCCACCCTCCTTCTTTCTACCTGTCTTTTTTATTTAGCATTTGAAGTAACATTTTAAAATTTA
Source organism: Oryctolagus cuniculus (assembly GCF_051225735.1). Taxonomy (NCBI): domain Eukaryota; kingdom Metazoa; phylum Chordata; class Mammalia; order Lagomorpha; family Leporidae; genus Oryctolagus; species Oryctolagus cuniculus. The sequence goes on from NC_142867.1 coordinate 59,938,229, forward strand.
CATTATAGTAAAAAGGCTTAAAAAGCAAAAAGACCTTAGTTTAACGGGAATTTAGACAATGGCTATAAACAATAATTGAATGTATTAATGATCATTTCACCCATATACATTTTTTAGTCATTCATAATGTCTTTTGGTGAAATACAACCAGTGACAATGTAACATCTTAATATTTCCTATGTGATTATGAGATAATAATTAAGTTCATTTAGAATTTAAGCCATTTCCTCTCATTTTTATTAATATGACTTCTGCTATTGTTACTGTGGCTGCTGCTGCCACTACTGGCTCTTTTAGTATCTAACAAGGGAACACACTCCATGTGCCAGGCTTATGCACTATTTATGCGACCCTCACATCTCTATGAGTTGGCATCATTTTGTAACTTGAGAAAATGACAGGGTAAGTAACTGTCCCAGGTCACAAAGGTAGTAAATGGTGGTGGCCCTGTGTATAATTCAGCACTCTCACTTCCACATTTGTGCTTTTAACAGCAAGCTGGCATTTCCTAACACAAAAGACTTGGTATAAACCTGCCATTTTACTTCTTCATCTTGATTACATCTGGCTTTGCTTCCCTCTCCTGTATTTATTTTTGCAGGGGTAATGTCTCTAATGAAGTACTAGTGTGGGAATCTCCATCACAGAGTTGGTTCTGATGAGCCTAAGCAATGTTAGTAGTTGTCACAGCAGTGTCAGGGATAGCACCAAGCTTTCCATTGTGACCTTGTTCATTTCGGCATAAGAGCATTTTCATGTAAGGTTGAAGCGCTTCTTCAAAATCTCCTGGAAGCTTGGAATGAACAGGATTGCAATTTTGAGGGGAGAGAAAAAAAGAAATACTGTGTGTTTCACGTGTCTTTCTCCATGGTGCATAGGAAAAGCATCTCAAACTTAAGTGGGTCAACTGGTATGGTGACATCATTCCCTTAAATTTTTCTTGTATATCCTGATTTTCAGGAATAGCGATATCTTTCAAATTTTCTCAGTGCATTTTCCTCCTTAATTTATGTAATTCACATTTTAGTTTGCATTTTCATTTTTAGGACACATAGATGTTGTGTATATTTTGGGGACACTAGGTGTTGCTTTGATATAGGCATACATTGGAAAATAAGAAAATCAGGCTATTTAACATATCCTGCAAGTCCATTCCTTTTCTTTGTATGGAAAACATACAATTTCCACTCTTTCAGCATTTTTGAAATATTGACATATTATTATTGCAATTAACATATCATCTCACAAACATTTCTTTGTTGTGAGAACTTCAAAATCCATTCTTTGCAATTTTGAATTTAATTTGAATATAGTATGTTAATATTCCTAACTATAGTTAATTTACTGTGCAATTCATCACCAGAACTTACTCCTCTTGTCTGACACTTTATTCACTTTGACCAACATTCCCCTTCCTTTGCCTGCTTTGCTCCAAGCATCTGGTAACCACTATTCTATCTAGTCCTTTGAATTCCAATTTTTTAATTTCATATAAAAATAATTATCATCTCAATATAATTTGAGGTCCAAGAACCTGATGTGCTCCTAGCCCCCTCCCTACAGGCTTTGCACTTCCCACTGGGCATTGATTCTCATCACATCATAGTAGGTGGCTTTCAGGCAGTTAGCAGACTTGAGTGCATCCTTAAAATCCCTTCTGTGGCTGAAGAGGATGATGTCCCAAATGGGCACAAGTTGAAGTCCCTGGTCAATGATATGCCAACTTTGATTTCTGGCAATCAAGTCAGCTTTCCACTGAGCCAGATCACCTAATTATTGTGGGCCACCTGTGTGGGCTACAGACAATTGGATTTGGTTTGGAGATTTTGTGAAGTTTTTCTGTGACAGTCTGTTTTTGAAGGAGTGATGGACACATTCCCGCCTGCAATCGCATTCAAAGCCAGACTGTGGGAAATGTGCCCTGTGTAAATATCCAGGGGAGAGAGAGTTGTTTCTCTTCCAGTTGCCCAGTCTGGAAACCTTCTGGAACAGCCTTCCACCAGAAGATCCCTTCCAGGTGCAGAGGGCCTTGGTTAGCATGACAGCCAAATCTGTGGAAGAATTTTTCAGTCCTGCGCCTCAGCATGGGGAATTTGTCTGGGGCTGTGCTCTGATCCAATAGGTCTTCAATGCACATCAGTTCCTGTAGAGCAGCTGTGGATAAGGAGCCTATCCATGGAAAAGTAGCAGGAGACTAGGGTGATAGAGCTGGATTTAGTTGTGCAGGAATAAGAGTGCACAGAAAATGATTATTGGATGTTTATGGATTTTGAATGTTTGCTGTAATCCATGCCAGGTTCTAGACTAAATCTCCAGACTCCACGCTTGAATGAGGTAGTTAAACTAAAGCCCAGCTTCTTTATACTCTGGGCGAACATGGACTCTGCTTGAGAAGAGGTGAATTCAGTTGTTTCTATCCTTTTGCCCTGCTCAGGGCCAAAGAGTGAGAACTCCCTGGGGATGCTGAGCAGCTCCGTTCTCCTCTCTAGAAGGTCACTTTGGTGGCTGGTTTTGTAAATTCTCTGCAGGGCCAGCTCTCCTAATACCCATATCACCAGATCTCCATCTGAGAAGTTTCCCTGTGGGATAGTGTCCCCTCTGTGAGCTTGAGTTGCCTCAGCATGTTTTCTTGTACTTGCTGAAGGAGGTTTCAATCGGATGGCCTGTACTCTTCAGGGGTCTCCATTGCTTGCCTCAGCTCTGCTTCCATTCTTCTCACTGATTCTTCCTTTCCCTGCTTCCATTTTGACATCAGGTCCCTCAGCTCCTGCAGGTCCTGTTCTTTCTGCTTCTGCTGGTTGTTTATCAGCTCCACAGGAGACTGCTCTGACTCTGAAAGCCCAGACTGTGACAGTTCCAGCAGTTTCTCCAGGGCCCTTTTCTCCCATGGATGTTGTACCTGGGATTTCAGCTTCTGGAGTTCCTCTTCATCAAGGTGTTGCAAGGCCTGGGCACAGGTCACACCTAAGTGTTCCTGCAGCTTTGGCAACCAGTCCCAATTTTCTTAGGATTTCTTGGAGATCTTTCTTTCACCTATGAGCAGAGGTTCCTCAAGGTTGTATTCTGCTGTGGCCATGGCTGTGTGAAAAACAGAAATTCAGTTCGTCTGCATCCTGACCTTAGCAAATGCTAGCCACATAACCAAAAAGGTGATTGTATTGATATTAATCTCTAAGCTTTTTATCCCCTTCCTAAGTGTTTCTGCAAGTGTTGTGTATAATGTTACTGATGACATTTATTAACCTGGATTGCTTTTTTTCATTGTCAGTGGGAGTTACAACCTAACAGACTGATTTTGTCACCACTCATTACACACAATCAATTGAAGGAAAGCACTGAGCTGAGGGATGGATTTTGAAAAAATACATGAGATAGAAATTTTGATGTATATCCATTTTATTTACTTTTTAAAGATATATGCATTTATTTATCTGTGTGTGTGTATGAGAAAGAGAGAGAGGGGCGGGGAGAGAGAGAGTCACATAAATGATTGCAACAGCAAGGGTTGGGCCAGGCTGAAGCCAGAGCCAGAAATTCCATCTAAGTTAAATACATATGTGGCAAGGACCTAGGCACTTGAGCAAGCATCCTCTAATTTTTCAGGTGCATTGTAAAAGAGTTGGACAGGAAGCAGAATAGCCAGGACAAGATGTAGCATGCTGATACTCCAAGTAGTGGCTTAACCCTACTGTTCCAGAACACCAGCCTCCTCATGCTTATTTTTAAAACAAGAGTGATGCCAGCCATTTATTGTCTTTCCCCTGTTACTTTCTGTGAACCTCGTGATGACTTTTTCCATTTTTATTTCTCTGTATCTTTTCCTTAGGTCAATTAATTATTGGCATGTGTCTTCCTCTTTTAAGTATCTCACTGAACCCACTAGCATAATTCTAACATAGTTGGTGTCCTACTAATCTACCTTCTTCCTAACATGAATTTAGTACGCTTTGCCATTTCAATTTATCGTCTTAAAATTCTCTTTACTCTCACATCTGGTTTACCTTCTATTATCTTTCCCTTATATTTTACCTTTCTCATATTTCTAGTAGATTGCTACAATTGTCACTCTGTCTGACAGGATTTGAATATTTGTAACCTGTAAAGCTCATATTGAAACTTATCTGTCATTATCCTGGTGGACAGAGGAGATGCTGCTGAGATGGTTTAGGACAAGCTGACAAGGTCATGGGGGTGGTCAGCATCCCATATGGATGTCAGTTTGGGTCCCAGATGCTCCTCTTCCAATCCAGCTCTCTGCTATAGCCTTGGAAAGCAGTAGAAGATGGCCCAAGTGATGGGCCCCTGCATGAATGTGAGAAACACAGAAGAATCTCCTGACTCCTGGATTTGGATTGGTTCAGCTCTAGCCATTGTGGACATTTGAGGAGTGAACCAGTGGATAAAAGACCTTTCTCTCTGTCTCTGCCTTTTTGTCTATAACTCTATCTCTCACATAAATAAATAAATCTTTTTTAAAAAGAATAGGAAAGGACAGTCCCTTCAGCAAATTGTGTTTGGAAAATTGAATCTCTACATGGGAAAGTATGAAACAAGACCCCTGCCTTATACCCTATACAAAAATGAGCTCACAATGGAACAGGGACCTAAACCTAAGACCAGAAGCCATCAAATTACTAGAGGAAAACATAGGGGAAATACTGCAAGCCATTGGCATAAGCAAGGACTTCTTGTAAGACCCAAGAAGCATGAGCAATAAAAGCAAAAATAAAAAATGGGATTACATTAATATATAAGAATCTTCTGCACTACAAAGGAAACACTCAACAAAGTAAGGTATATACTGACAGAATGGGATAAAATATTTACAAACTATACATCTAATAGAAATTAATATACAGAATATATAAGTATATCAGGAAACTTTTCAATGAACAAATTTCATTTATTTCATATATACATATTTAAAGTCACAGTGATACTTCCCACCCTACCCTCTTTCCCACCCACACTACCACACTGCCTCCTCCTACCTTTCTTATTCTTTCTATTAATGTTTTACAATGACATACCTTCAGTTTTTTTTATAATCAGAAGCTTAACCCTCCACTAAGTAAAAAATTCAACAAATACTAAGAATAAAAGGAAACAAAAAACACTGTTCTTTAACAGTAGAGACAAAGGATATAAATATAATCTATTCTCAAAATGTCAATTTAGCTCATATACATTACATTTTTCTGTACTCAGTTACCACAGATTAGGGAAAACATATGACATTTGACTTTTGGAGACTGGCTTATCTCACTAAGTTTAGTGGTTTCCAGTTTCAGGGCCTTAACCTGGAAAATATTTTGGCAGCATGACAGAGTTAAAAATATGCACAGCCCATGATTCAGCAATTGTACTCCAGGATATACAGAGTATAAAAATGTGTACTCTTAGTGTCAGAAAAATATATACAAGTAAAATAGTTGTGTAAAGTTAAGAATACCTAGTTGTATTCTGCAACTGTTGGATAAAAAATTCAGTGGGTATCAGACCATTTGGTCCATAGTGTCAATTAGCTGTGTTTTTGTTGTTGTTGTTGTTGTTGATTTTCTGTCTCATCTGTCCATGGCTGAAAGGGGGGTGTTGAAGTCCCTCATTACTATTGTATTGGAGTCTATGTCTTTTTTAAAGATTCATTCATTTACATGAGAGGGAGAGTTGCAGACAGAAAAAGGGAAAGAAGGAGAGAAAAGTCTTCCATTTGCTGGTTCACTTCCCAAATGACTGCAACAGCCAGAGCTGAGCTGATCCAAAGCCAGGAGTCAGGCACTTCATCTGGATCTCACATACAGGTGCAGGGGACCAAGTGCTTGGGCCTTCATCCACTGATTTCCCAGGCCACAAGCAGAGAGCTGAATTGTAAGAGGATCAGCCGGGACATGGACAATGCCCATATGGGATGCTGTACCACAGGCAAAGGTTCAGCATACTATGCTACAGCACCAGGCCCTGTAATCATTGTCTCCCTTCATATCAGTTAACATTTCTTTTAAGTAGCCCGGCACCCTGTAATTGGATGCATATACATTTATTATAGTCACATCTTCCTGTTGAGTTGAGTCCTTAGTCATTGCACCATACTCTTCTTTGTCTCTTCTAACAGTTTTTGTGTTAAAGTTCTTTTTGTCTGGTATTAGGATGGCTACAACTGTTCTTTTACGTTCTCCATTAGCATGGAATATCTTTTTTTATCCTTTCACTTTCAGTCTGCAGGTGTCTTTGTTGGTGAGGTGTATACCTTGTAGGTTGCAAATAGTTAGGTCTTGTTTTTTAATCCATTTAACCAATCTGTACCTATTAACTGGAGAGTTGAGGCCATTTACATTTAAGGTGACTACGGTTAAGTAACGACCTGGCCCTGCCATTTTTCCTTAAATATTCCTATTTCTTACTTTGGATTTCCTTTGTACTTCTAATGGAAGGTTGTTTTCTGCCTTCACATTCTTTCACAATCATGGCTATCTTTCTGTGCTTCTGTGTGTAGCACATCTTTAAGCATCTTTTGTAAGGCTGATGAATGCTGACAAATTCTTTCAATTTCTGTGCCTCTGCGGATTGCCTTTTCACTTCTGCCAGTTGCCCATGTTGGAAACCCTCTGAAACAGCCTTCCACCGGAAGATTCCTCCCAGGCATAGAGGACTTTGATTAACATGAGATCCAAACCTTTGAAAACATTTCTCAATATTATTTCTCAGTGTGAGAGATCTTAGTGTGCCTGGCGTCTGATCCAAGAGGTCTTCAATGCATTTCAATTTCTGTAGAACAGCCTTGGATAACTGGAGCTGATCCATGGAAACGTGGAAGGAGACCAGGGGCACATAGCTGAACTTAGTTCAACAGAAGTAAGAGTGCTCAAAACGCAATTTGCAGAAGTTGCTCAACTCTGAATGTTTTCTGTGATCCATTCCAGCTTCTAAACTAAGTTCCCAGCCTCCACCCTCAACTGAGATAGTTAAACTAAAGCCCAGCTTCTCTATACTCTGGGTGAACATAAACTCTGCTTGAGAAGAGGTGAATTCCTTTGTTTCCATCCTTGTGCCTGCTAAGGGCCAAAGAGTTGCGGCCATCTGGGGAGTAAAATAGTGGATGGAAGACCTCTCTCTCTCTCTATGCCTCTGCCTCTCTATAACTTTGCCTTTCAAATAAATAAATAAATCTTAAAAAAAAGTGTCCCTGTTTCCTAGTAGAATTTGAGAGGAAGGTCACAATAGTAACTGACTTTTGTTACTTTCATTTATTTTTTTTTAAAGATTTATTTATTTGAAAGTCAGAGAGAAAGTTACACAGAGAGAGGAAAGGCAGAGAAAGAGAAAGAGAGAGATCTTGCATCCACTGGTTTACTCCCCAAATGTCCACAATGGCTGGAGCTGCAACTATCGGAAGCCAAGAGCCACAAGCTTCCTCCAGGTCTCCCACGTGGGTGCAGGGGACCAAGTGTGTGGGCCATCTTCTACTGCATTCCCAGGCCACAGAAGAGAGCTGAATAGGAAGTGGAGCAGCCAGGACTCGAACCGATGCCCACATGGGATGCTGGCACTGCAGGCAGAGGCTTTACGCATTATGCCACAGCGCCAGCACTGGTTACTTTTATTGTCAAGGATGCATTCTGCACATTCCAGTTTAACTTTTAAATAGAAGACTAAAATTAGTGTACAACTTTCAAAATAATAAAGAAAACTGAACTAATGAAAATACTGGATTGTGCTGCTACAATAAAATACCTGAGACTATGCATTGTAATAATAATAATAGAAACTTTTTTAAAAGAATTATTTTATTTATTTGAAAGATAGAGTTACAGAGAGAGGTAGAGACAGAGAGAGAGAGAGGTCTTCCATTCCGCTGGTTCACTCTCCAACTGACCACAATGGCCAGAGCTGAGCTGATCCAAAACCAGGAGCCAGGAGTTTCTTCTGGATCTCTTACATGGGTGCAGGGGCCCAAGGAGTTGGGCCATCTTCTACTGCCTTCCCAGTCCACAGCAGAGAGCTGGATCAGAAGTGGAGCAGCCTTAACGTGAACCAGCACTCATTTGGGATTCCAGTACCACAGGCAGAGGCTTAGCCCACTATGTCACAGTGTCAGCCCCATGAAAATATTTTTTTAAAAAATGATCAATGCATTAATATAGAGTCCAGAAATAGACACATGTCTATGTAATTAACAACTTTAACAAAGGCCATAAGATGGGCTTTTCAATGTATTGTCTTGAAACAACAAATCATCTATAGACAAAGAAAACAAACAATAGCAAAAAAAAAAAAAAAAAACAAACCCAAAACCAAAACCAAAAAACATCTAGAGGCTGCCACTCCCTTGCCCGCAAAGGAACGACACTGTTCGCAGCTTATCGGTCTTCAGCAGACTTTTAATGAGAAAATAACAGGGACAGAGAAAGAATGAAAGGAGGAGAGTGGACAGGAAAGCCCCCTCCTTCCTCAGCACATAGCTTATATACAAAATCTGGCCAATTGCAAGCGGGCTCAAGTCCATGCACGGAACACTCCAATCCTCGGCGCCATCTTGTTGTTTACAATATTCTCAACTCCTCTGGAAAGTCCCGACCGTGGGAAAGCATTGCCCTAACCGAAACTAGCAACATCCGCCTTGTGATAAAGACACAGCAACAGCTATCAGACCGACCTTGACGTGGGGGCTCCATGGCTGCGCATCCCATGGAGCCCCACAAGAGGCCAGTATTGTGGCATAGCAGGTTAAGCTTCTGCCTGAAATGCCATCATCCCATATGGTCTCTAGTTCAGGATCCGGCTGCTGCACTTCCAACCTAGCTCCCTGCTAATGTGCCTGGGAAAGCAGCTGAAGATGCCCCCAAGTGCTCGGGCCCCTGCCCCTAAATGGCTTCTGCCTCGCCCAGTCCTGGCCATTGTGGTCATTTGGGGAGTGAACCAGCAGGAGGAAGACCTCTCAACTTTACAACATTACTCACAGATATCAGTAATCTATAATCACTTTAGGGAGGATTTTTCATGGCTTTCGACCACAAATAAAAGATTGAAAAAATTCAGTAATTATGAAGAGCACTTTGTGATTTTAACCCAAACTAATATCCACACATAGAATATTATCCACAACATCATTGTCACTCTGTGTTTCATGATTGATAGTCATTATTCTGGATATAAAAAAGTTGAGTTTGTGGGCAGGACAAAGAAATGGTTTGGGGTTTATAGATGGATGATTGGGGAAAGGGAAGAGGAAATCTGAATACACAGTGAGGCAATGAAGATAGGCATTTTGAGAGCCAGTCCAGGGATCAACACAGGGTACAGAATCATCACCAGCACACTCCTCTTGACTGAAGCCCCAGATTGCACTCATCATCTACTTTCAATCTGTTTCTCCTTGTATTTGTCCATCACACTCATGCTATTCCAATATTTCCATGTGTCTGGCTCCAAACAGTTATCTTTGATATCTGTCTCTCTTTAACTTCTTACAGTTATACATTTTATTATCCAAATTGTCCATCCAAATTAAACACATGCTTTGAGAATAGGCTATGCATAGATATAAACAAATTATACTTGTGTCATGTTTGTGAGTATGCGTAGCTAACTGAAACAGTGGAGGCACAAGCAAAAACCATCTGAATGATCTTTTTCAGAACTCTGGAAAAGAGTACAGGGGTTTAGCAATCAAATGAATACTTAAACAAGAAAAAAATCAACTTTAAAATGCTATGATAGATATAGGCATCTGGCACAGTGGTTAAGATGCTTCATGAGGGCCGGCACTGTGGCTTAACAGGTTAAGACGCTGCGGCATCCCATATGGACACCAGTTAGAGTCCCAGCTCTTCCACTTCCAAATACAGATCTCTGCTAATGCACCTGGGAAAACGTCAGAAGATGGCCCAAGTTCTTGTGCCCCTGCACCCATGTGGAAGACCCAGATGAAGTTCCAGGGTCCTGGCTTCAGCCTGGCCCAGCCCCGGCCATTGTAGTCTTTTTGGGTGTGAATCAGCAGATGGAAGATCTCTCTCACTCCCTCTCCATCTCTCCCTCTCTGTCTCTCCCTTTCTCTCTTTCTCTCTCTCTCTCTAGGTTTAACTCTGCCTTTCAAATAAATAAATCTTTTTAAAAAATGCTTCATGAGACACTCTCATTCTGTATCAGGGTGCCTGTGTTCAAGGCTCAGTTCTGCTGTTGATTTCAGTTTTCTGCTAAGGTAGATCCTGGGATTCAGCAGTTCATGGCTCAAACATGTGAGTCCAAGCCACACATGTGGGAGATCAATATTAAATATCCTGCTAGTAACATTGTCCTGGCCCAACCAGGGATTTTTGGGCATTTTGGGAGTGAAGCAGTAGATAGAAGATATATGTTTGTATGTTCTATGTCTAGTAATATATTTCTCACTGTCTATGTCTTTCAAATTATCAATAAATGAATTTTTAAATAAAAGTAAATGGAAGTGCTCTGAGGTTTTGGCTTTCCCTTTGTCAATGCTGCCTCCTTGCTCAGCAGAAGTCTTGAGATGGCAACCCGTATTCCCTGTGTGGAACTCTGGTCCCTGGTTAAAAAGAGATCAGAAAAAAAGTTATTCTCAGGGCGGGTATTGTGGTACAGTGGGTTAAGCTGCAACCTGCAGCACTGACATCCCATACGGTGCCAGTTTAAGTCTTGGCTACTCTACTTCCTATCCAATTCCCTGCTAAGGTGCTTGGAAAGCAGTGCGGGATTCCCCAAGTCCTTGGGTCCCTGCGCTCAAGTGGGAGATCTGGAAGAAGCTCGTGGCTCCTGGCTTTGGCCTGGCCCAGCGCAGGTCATTGGTGCCATTTGAGGACTGAACCAGTTTATGTAAGATTCTCTCTCTCTCTCTCTCTCTCTCTCTCACTCTTTCAAATAAATAAAATAAATCTTTAAAAAAGCTTATTATCAAACAACTGTGTTTGGTTCTGTATGAATTCTATACGAGGAAATTTCCTTTGTTTTGCGTATTACGATGCTTTCTCAGGACAGAAACATGACTATGTGAGGTATCCCTTGAAAACAATGAATAGAAAAAGAATAAGCTACTGTTGACTAGAAGAAGAGGATCACACAAACCACAGACATATGAAATCTTGTGAGGAAGGACTAGAGAGAGAGAGCCTGTGGGGAAGTAGGACATGGAAAGCTTCCTGTGTGTTGAAATTCAGAAGGTCACATGCATTTTTTAAAGATTTATTTATTTATTTGAAAGAGTTACACACACACACACACACACACAGGGAGGGAGAGAGAGAGAGAGGGAGGGAGGTTTTCCATCCACTGGTTCACTTCCCAGATGGCCACAATGGCCGGAGCTGTGCCAATCTGAAGCCAGGAGCCAGGAGCTTCTTTTGGGTCTCCTACACAAATGCAGGGGCCCAAGGACTTGGGCCATCTTCTATTGCTTTCCCAGGCCATAGCAGAGAGCTGGATCAGAAGTGGAACAGCTGGGACTTGAACCAGTGCCCATATGGGATGCTGGCACTGCAGACGGCAGCTTTACTCGCTAGGCCACAGCGCTGCCCCCCGCATGCATTTTCATACCTGGATATACTCTCAGAAAATATCTGAAAAGACCCTAAGCTTTCACCTCTATGTGATTTTTTGTCTCAAAGCAGAAAGTAAAATCAAGGTAGAATTATATAGGGCTCCCTACTCATTGAAAGTACACCCAGGCACTGAGGCAAAACAATTCTGGAAGAGATCAGGTATTTTTATTAATGTTATTGTTTAACAACAACAGAAATAAAATCTCTATTAACATATGAACTAAGCATAAGCTCATAGAGAGAATTCAGAGACCAACAGGACAAATATATTCCAGAGAAATTAAGACAAAACCAGATTAACAAATGCTGAGAAAGTTATTACTAGCAGACATACTCTACAGTAAATGCTAAAGAGATTCCTTCAACAAGATAGAAAGACAGCAGATAATGACTCAAAGATATAAAAAGAAAGAAGTACATGAGCAATGGTTACCAGTTAGGCAAATACAAAAATTAATCAATATATTTCTTGTTGTGACTCCTTTTCGCTTACAATATGAAGAAAAATGCATAAAAATTTAATTGTAAATGTATACTGTGAATACCCAATATGTAAAGATGTAATTTGTGGCAATGCCAACATAAATGGGAGGGATGGAGCAGTATATGACCAGAGATTTTGTATGTATATGGAATATTATGTGCATTGATTAAATATAGATAATTATATGTTTGGAGGCTAATAGCAAACACCAGGGAATCTGTACTCACATTACAAAAAAAAAAAAAAACATAAAAGGAAGTTAGACAGGATTTAATATGGCCCACTGAAAACACGAATACAAAAGAAGGCAGTAATCAAGAAACTGAAAATCAAATTATTTGATTCATAAAAACCCATAGCAACATGGTGGACTTCCTTATTTATCACGAAAACACTGATGTAAATGGATTAAGCTTTCAATTAAAAAGCAGAAATTGACTGAATGTATTAGAAAAGCAAGAAGTAGCCTTAGCTGTCTGTTGCTGTAGATTCGTTCTGAGAGGAGAAGCACAGTGGGGGCAAGAGGCACAGAGTCATGACACAGACACTAGGAGTCAGTTGAAAGTGGGCTAGAGGCGAGCAGCTGACAGACTCATTTATTTCAGTAGAGGCAGAAGTTTATATAGCCAAGGCAGCCAATCCAGTCAAGGGGTGGTTTATGCCATAACAAATCACTGCCTGTTGCTAGGCAGCCTCCTTTGCCAGGTGGGTTCTGCCACCATTTCCTGAGTAACTGAACACATGTCTCGCTTGCTCACCAGCACCATCTTGCCACCGCCTTCTCATTCCACCACAGCATTCCCCAGATACTCATTAATATCTAAAGACACAAACTGGTCAAAAGTGAAAAGAAGAAAATATACTCCATGGGAATAGTATTCCAAGTGGGAGTTGGGTGGCTATCCTTGTATCAAGAAAATATATGTTGGGGCTGGCATTGTGGAGTAGTGGGTAGAGCCATCTCCTGCAGCACTGACATCCCATATGGGTGCTGGTTCAAGTCCCAGCTGCTCCACTTCTGATCCAGTTCTCTGCTATGGTCAGGGAAAGCAGTAGAAGATGGTCCAAGTCCTTGGGCCTCTGCACCCACATGGGAGACCCAGAAGAATCTCCTAGTTCTTGGCTTCAGATTAGTGAAGCTCCAGTAATTGTGGCCATCTGGAAAGTGAACCAGTGGATAGAAGACCTCACTCTCTCTGCCTCTCTGTAAATCTACCTTTCAAAAATACATAAATCTTTATTTATACACACACACACACACACACGTATGTTAAGTCAAAACCTGTTATAGGAGACAAGAAAGACATTCAATATTCATAAGAATGCCAAACCACCAAGAAGATAAAACAATGAAAAAAAAACTTACACATCTAACCACAGAGCTCCAAAACATTTGAAGCAGATTCCTCCAAGATGGCAGAATAGGGAGGGAGCACACTGATAGTGTGGGAAAAGATAGTTTAATAAAAGTGGAGATACTGTAGTTTCAGGGAAGAGTTAGGGGAAAAAACTGCAGAGGAAACTCTTCTGGAACTAGTGGGACACGGTGGACCTACATGGAGGGCACGGGTGCCCACGGCTTGGGACCCCAGCTGCTGAGTCTACGCACCAGCACTGGAAAGGCAGGTGAGGCGAAACCTCAGTAGCCCGAGACACTGGCGGGAAAGTGGCAGGAAGAGCCTAGAGGGAATGAGGCTTGAAGCCTCGTGGGGGAAAGTTCACCAGGCTAACTAGAGGAGAGAAAAAAAATAAAAGGGACCAGTACAGACACAATTCACTCTCTCCACTCACCTTACAAAGGCAAGCAAGACAAAGAGCAGGTGACATTTTGGACATACGTAACAGCTGTGCCACCTCAGGGCTGCACCCGCCCGCAGCCAAGCAGAAAAACCTGACTCTGGTGAGAGAAGTAACAGGAGGTTAAGACCTAGTGAATGCATGGAGCTTATGAACTGAGACTGTGAAAAAAAAAAAAAAAAAAAAAAAAAACTAAGGGTGTGTGAAAGTACTCACGGAGTGCCTAAGACATGAGTACTCGGTGGGGGACGCCACAAACTCGGTAACCTTGGCAACCCAGTGGGAGATTTCAGGGGAATCTGAGCTTACACTGAGGACTGCACAGATCCTTTGTGTGGTCCTTGGGACAGAGCAGACGAATATTATACCCACAGGGGCCAGCGCTCAGACACTGACTGCCTTCAAGGAGAATAGCTCATCTGTGAGGAATTACTTCCCTTCTTAATGAAAAAAAGAGAGAGAGAGAAGATTTACCACACCAAGCCTGGATGTGCAATCTTTGGCACACCCTTAACCATGAAGAACTGAACAGAGCTCTCTGACCACACTCAACACAAGCCCCTAAAGATCCACCAAAAGCAGACAGTCCACTTAATCTAGAGTTATAGTATAATGAGAAAAGTCACCACAGCAAGGAAAAAAAAAAAAAAAAACAAGAAAAAAACAAAGAATATATACACAATGCCAAGCAACAAACGCAGAAACAAGGACAGAAACAAATGAGGAAACAAGAACAAGGAAGACATTATGAGGTCCCCAAATGAACATCACACTCCAAATCAAGTGTATGAAGACGATGGGATAGAAGAAATGAAAGACATGGATTTCAAAAAATTTATGATAATAACATTTAGAAGTTCTCAAAAACAAATTCTTAAACTACAGAAATCCTTACTGGACAGGATAGAAAATCTGGCTCATGAAAATGAAATCTTAGGAGGAATCAAAATGAAATGAAGAATCTAGTAGAAAACGAAATTGTGATAGTGAAGAGAAATCAAAATGAACTGAATGATTCAATAGATCAAATGAAAAACACATTAGAGAGCCTTAAAAAAAGAATCAGTGAGGCAGAAGAGAGAATATCAGACTAAGAAGACAGACAACATGAAAGCATACAGTCAAACCAAAGAGAAGAAGAGGAAATTAGAAATCTAAAAAATATTGTCAGTAATCTAAATATAATATTAAAAAAAAAAAAAACAACATTCAGGTTCTAGGAGTTCCTGAAGGCATGGAGAGGAGAAGGGATTAGAAGGCCTTTTTAGTGAGATACTCAAAGAAAACTTCCTGGGTTTGGAGAAGGACAGAGACATCCTAGTACAGGAAGCTCATAGAACACCTAATAAACATGATCAAAAGAGATCCTCACCATGACACGTTGTAATCAGACTCACAGAGTGAAACATAAAGAAAAGATTCTGAAATGTGCAAGAGAGAAACGTTGGATTACTCTCAGAGGATCTCCAATTAGACTAACAGCAGACTTCTCATCAGAAACCCTGCAAAAGATGCTTAAAGATGTGTTACACACAGAAACACAGAAACACAGCCATCAGTATGAAAGAAGGTAAAGGAAGAAAACCTCCCAGTAAAAGATCACAGGAAGTTCAAAGCATATACTAGAAAATATCTTTGGTAAACTGGCAGGGCAAAGTTACTGCTTATCAATAGTCACATTGAACATTAATGGACTTAACTCTCCAGTTAAAAGACACAGACTGGCTGAATGGATTAAGGAACAAAACCCATCTATTTGCTTCCTACAAGAAACACATCTTTCCAACAAAGATACATGCAGACTGAAAGTGAAAGGTTGGAAAAAGATATTCTATGCCAACAGAAACCAAGAAACAGCTGACGCAGCCATGTTAATATCTGACAAAATAAACTTTAATACAAAAACTGTTAAGAGAGACAAAGGGGGGCACTATATAATGATTAAGGGATCATTTCAACAGGAAGATATAACTATTATAAATGTGTATGCACCTAATTACAGGGGACCGGGTATTTAAAAGATATGTTAAGGGACTTAAAGGGAGACTTAGACTCCAATACAATAGTACTGGGGAAGTTCAATACTCCACTCTCAGAAATAGGTCAACCAGAAAGAAATCAACAAGGAAACAGCAGACTTAATCAACACTATAGCCCAAATGGATTTAACAGATATCTACAGAACTTTTAATCCTAAACTTAAAGAATTTACATTGTTCTCAGCAGTACATGGAACCTACTCTAGGACTGACCACATACTAGGCCATAAAGCAAGTCTCAGCAAATTTGAAAGAATTAGAATCATAACATGCAGCTTCTCGGACCACAGTGGAATTAAGCTGGAAATTTGCAACTAAGGAATCCCTAGAGAATATGCAAACACATGGAGACTGAATGACATGCTCCTGAATGAACAGTGGGTCATGGAAGAAATCAAAAGAGAAATCAAAAACTTTCTGGAAGTAAATGAGGATAACAACACAAGATATCAAAACTTATGGATACAGAATTAAGATAATCGAAAATGAATCTTGATGTGAATGGAAGGGGAGAGGGAGTGGGAAAGGGGAGGGTTGTGGGTGGGAGGGACGGTATGGGGGGGAAGCCATTGTAATCCATAAGTCGTACTTTGGAAATTTATATTCATTAAATAAAAAAAAAAAAACTTATGGATACAGAAAAAAGCAGTGTTAAGAGGAGCACTCTGGCCTCAAAATCAGCACTTAAGGCTTTTGTATCTGGCTGAAGAGCCAATAAGAGTATTTTAGGCATGGAAAGCCAAGACACTCTGGCAAAAAAAAAAGACCTAAATTAAAGATCTCTGTAAGTGAGATCCCAGTGGAAAGAACGGGCCATCAAAGAAGGAGGTACCTTTCTCTGAAGGGAGGAGAGAACTTCCACTTTGACTATGACCTTGTCTAAATAAGATCAGAGTTGTCAAACTCAAAAGGCTTCCATAGCCTTAGCAACTCATGACCAGAGCCTTGGGTGATGACTAATGCCATACACAAGAGTGTCAATTTGTTAAGTCAACAACAGGGGTCACTGTGCACTTACTCCCCATGAAGGATCTCTGTCCTCAATGTGTTGTACAATGTGAATATTAATGCTACAACTAGTAATCAAACAGTACTTTACACTTTGTGTTTTGGTGTGGGTGTAAACTGTTGAAAGCTTTACTTAATATATACTAAATTGATCATCTATATATAAAGATAATTGAAAGTGAATCTTGATGTGAATGCAATGGGAGAGGGAGCAGGAGATGGGAGGGTTGCAGGTGGGAGGGAAGTTATGGGAGGGAAAAGCCACTGTAATCCAAAAGTTGTACTTTCTAAATTTATATTTATTAATTGAAAGTTAAAAAAATTGTTAAGAGGAAAGTTTATAGCACTAGGTGCCTACATCAAAAAATTGGAAAGGCACCAAATAAATGAGCTTTCAATGCATCTCAAGGCTCTAGAAAAACTGGAGCAAACCAGACCAAAAAATAGTAGGAGAAGAGAAATAATTAATATCAGAGAAGAAATCAACAGAATTTTATCCAAAAAAAATTACAAACGATCAGCCAAACGAAGAGTGGGTTTTTTGAGAAAACAAACAAAATTGACACACCATTGGCCAAACTAACTAAAAAAAGAAGGAAGACCCAAATCAATAAAATGATGTGAAAATGGGAATGTAACAAAGGACACCACAGAAATAAAAAGAACCATCAGAAATTACTACAAAGAGTTGTATGCCAGGAAACAGGGAAATCTATCAGAAATGGATAGATTCCTGGAAACTTGCAATCTTCCTAAATTGAACCAAGAAGACATAGAAAGCCTAAACAGACACATAACTGAGACAGAAATTGAATCAGTAATACAGTCCCTCCCAACAAAGAAAAGCCAAGGACCGGAAGGATTCATTGCTGAATTCTACCAGAAGTTTAAAGAAGAACTAATTCCAATTAATTCTTTTCCAGCTATTCAGAACAATCAAAAAAGATGGAATCCTCCCAAATTCTTTCTATGAAGCCAGCATCATCTTAATCCATAAGCCGGAAAAAGACGCAGGATTGAAAGAAAATTGCAGACCAATATACATGATGAACATAGAGCAAAAATCCTCAATAAAATTCTGGCTAATAGAATGCAACAACACATCAGAAAGATCATCCACCCAGACCAAGTGAGATTTATCCCTGGTATGCAGGGACGGTTCAATGTGCGCAGAACAATCAATGTGATAAACCACATTAACAGACTTCAGAAAAAAAAACCATATGATTATCTCAATAGATGAAGAGAAAGCATTTGTTAAAATACAACATCATTTCATGATGAAAACTCTAAGCAAACTGGGTATGGAAGGAACAGAAACAGATGGATAGACCAATGGAACAGAATAGAAACACCAGAAATCAATACAAACATCTACAGCGAACTTATATTTGATCAAGGATCTAAAACCAATTCCTAGAGCAAGGAGAATCTAGTCAACAAATGGTGCTTGGAAAACTGGATTTCCACGTGCAGAAGCATGAAGCAAAACCCCTACCTCACACCTTACACAAAAATCCACTCAACATGGATTAAAGACCTAAATCTATGACCCAACACCATCAAATTACTAGAGAACATTGGAGAAACCCTACAAGATATTGGCACAGGCAAAGACTTCTTGGAAAAGACCCCAGAGGCACAGGCAGGCAAAGCCAAAATTAACATTTGGGATTGCATCAAGTTGAGAAGTTTCTGTACTGCAAAAGAAGCAGTCAGGAAAGTGAAGAGGCAACCGACAGAATGGGAAAAAATATTTGCAAACTATGCAACAGATAAAGGGTTAATAACCAGAATCTAGAAAGAGATCAAGAAACTCCACACATCAAAACAAACAACCCACTTAAGAGATGGGCCAAGGAACTCAATAGACATTTTTCAAAAGAGGAAATCCAAATGGCCAACAGGCACATGAAAAAATGTTCAAGGTCATTAGCAATCAGGGAAATGCAAATCAAAACCACAATGAGGTTTGACCTCACCCTGGTTAGAATGGCTCTCAGCCCTACCAACAACACATGCTGGCGAGGATGTGAGGAAGAAGGGACACTAACCCATTTGGTGGGAATGCAAACTGGTTACGCCACTTGGAAGTCAGTCTGGAGATTTCTCAGAAACCTGAATATAACCATACCATCCAACCCAGCCAATCTACTCCTTGGAATTTACCCAAAGGAAATTAAATTGGCAAACAAAAAAGCTGTCTGCACATTAATGTTTATTGCAGCTCAATTCACAATAGCCTTGACCTGGAACCAACCTAAATGCCCATCAACGGTAGACTGGATAAAGAAATTATGGGACATGTACTCTCTAGAATACTATACAGCAGTAAGAAACAATGAAATGAGGTCATTTGCAACAAAATGGAGTAATCTGGAAAACATTATGCTGAGTGAAATAAGCCAGTCCCAAACTGGAATATTCATAAATATGTAGAAATTAATCAATACACTCTCAAACAACCAACCTATCAACCAAATCACAGTGCAAATTAGATAATATTTAGAAATGAGTAAAATGAAATTACAATATGCCCAGACATATGAAATGAATTGAAATCAGTAAGCAGATAAGAATCTATAGCTATAATTTCCTGCACTAAAAAAGAGGAAAAATATTGAATCAATAATCATTTCTATACTTTAAGTAACTAGAAAAAGGAAAAGCAAACTGCAGCACAAGAATACAGAAAGAAAAAAAACAGAGTTCAGATAAATTTAATATAATATAGCAAAAGCAAAAGAGAAAATCAACACAATCAACAGTTGGCAATATAGAATACCAAAGAAGGCTTCAGGATAATCAAATTACCAAATAATATATTAATGTGTACACATTAGTATTGCCTTTATAGCTGTAAAGACAAGTAGAATACTTGTGATCCAACAAACTAGGTAACCTAGTTTAAAGAGGAAATTTCACAAAAACACATTACAAAAAGTGATTGGTGAAGAAGAAAACATGGATGTTTGGCCATATACAGACCCCAAGAGGCAGCAACCATGGCTCAAATGGTTGGCTCACCGCCACCTGTATTGTGACCTGACTTGAGTTCCAGGTCTCCAGTTTTACCTGGCACAACCTTGGCCATATCAGGCATTTGAGGAGTGAACCAGCAGATGGAAGTTCTCCTTCTCTTGTCTATTTCTCTCTGTTCCTATATTCATGTCTCTGTCTCACTCCTATCAATGAAACACAAGAAAATCTCATCAGATCTATAAAAAATACATGGTCAATATTCAAAATCTCCCCTAAAAAATAAAAGCCTGGGATCATATGGCTTCCTTGGTAAATTCTAGAAATCATAAAAGCAAAAATAACATGAATCTTTAGAAAATCTTCCCAAGAAATTCAAGAGAAGGGAACATGTCCTATCCAGCAAAATATATGTCGAGAAAAACAGACCAGCATCTTTTATGAATACTGTTGCAAAAAAAAGTCAATAACATGCTAGCAATCCAACTCCAGAAATATATTAGAATATAAATGCCGGCACTGTGACAAAGTGCGTAGAACCCCTCCTGCAGTGCTGGCATCCCTTATGGGCCCCAGTTCAAGTCCCAGTTGCTCTACTTCCTATCTAGCTCTCTGCTATGGTCTGGGAAAGCAGTAGAAGATGCTGGGCCCCTGCAACAGCATGGGAGACTCAGAGGAAGCTCCTGGCTCCTGGCCTCAGATCGGCACAGCTGCAACTGTTGCGGCCATCTGGGGAGTGAACCAGCAGATGGAAGACCTGTCTCTCTCTCTCTCACTCTTGTCTCTGCTTCTCTGTAACTTTGCCTTTCAAATATATAAATAAATCTTAAAAATAAAGAGTTCATGGAAAACAAATTTCTTTTGATGCCAAATTTTTTAATCAAGCATTTTTTTCACTGTATGAATTTTCCATGAACTTTTTGAAGATTATTCAAAAACCACAGAACATCAGATACAGATGTTGGATTGCATGTCCATGTTAAATCTTTCCTGACAGAGTGTTTAAATAAATCACCAAAATTTTGTTTTTAAATACAGAAGTTAATTGTGGATAATGGCAGTAGGCAGTATTTGTGTAATAGCTAATTATAAAAATTCATGGGAAAGGATATATAAAATAAAATGTTCTTTGCAGTAAAATATTCCTTTTACTCATCTTCTTAAAGTGGGGCTACAGCAACTTAACAGTGTGTGACAATCTCAATTGATACCTTTGGATTTCAGTACTTCCTGTTTTAGTTCGTTTGCATCTTAGAAGAGCATAATAGGTTTGTAGAATGAAGCCTGATTTCCCTGGACTGCTTTGACCTAGTTTAGCAGTTCTTATAGGTAGTTGTGGGAGTTACTGGGGGTAAGAGTTGAACACAGCCTCGAATGGCGCTATAATTCCTACTTGGGAGAATAGTGATTATTGGTAGAAAGAGTTTTAATGTTATAGTTTAGTAGTAATGTAGAAACGGGAATTCTAGTGCCTTTTCAAATTTGTTATCCAGGGTTTTTTTTTAATAAGTGCCTAATTATTTTTGGAAAATAATAGGTAAGACATCTATCCCTTATTTGCGCATAAAATAAAACTATTTCTGGCGGGGGGTCGGGGGGAGAAGGAGGCGGGCTCCCAGTAAGGTTCCATCTGGTTCTGCCCGCTCCCCGCCGCGGGTCCTAGCGGCTCTGGCGGCGGGGAGGCTCTTGGCGCGCCACAGCTCGCAGGCTCCCCGCCGGCACGGTGCCCAACAGGAAGGTCAGCTCTGCGGAAGGGGCGGCGAAGGAGGAGCCCAAGCGAGGTCGGCGCGGCTGTCGGGGAAGCAGCCCCGTGAAAGTGGAAGCGAAGCCCGAGAAATCCTCCGGGTAGGAAAAGTCGTCAGAAAAAAGATGCAAGCCAAGGGGAAGAGAGGAGCAAAGGGAAAACAGGCCGAGGCGGCTCACCGAGAAGCTAATGAAGACTTGCATGCAGAAAACGGAGAAACTGAGAATGAGGAGCGTCCAGCCTCTGATGAAGCGGAAGAGAAAGAAGCCAAGTCCGATTAAAGGCATACGCCATGTGTTAGTGGCCCCTGTCCCCCTTCTTGTTCAATCCAGAGGAATATTTTCCTCAACTACTTTGTAACTGCAGGTTTTTCAGTAGCTCTGAGAAAATTTTTAAGAAGGAGGGGAGCCCACCTCATCCCATTTTTTAAGTGTAAATTTTTTAAGAGGTGAAATCATTTGCTGGTTGTTTATTTTTTGGTACAACCAGAAAATAGTGCCATATAGAACTTTGGGAGACTTCCACTGTCTTCGGTGTCAGCTTAACATTCCATAGGTGGGGGTGGTTTTTATATCCTACAATATAACGCACACTAAATGGCAATTTGGAGTCTCAGTTGTGCATTGAATCTGTCTTGAATATTTTCAGTTACTTCTCCCATGTTTAGAATTGTTTCCTACAGAAAACCACTCTTAGTTCTGATATTTTCTAAACATTGAATCTAAAGATTTCTTGAGCATCTTACCTGTGTGAATACTTCACTATAGACAGCAAAATATGCTCAGCTGTTTCAGTTATATTTAAATGAAAATCAACCCTGCCTATGCTATAAATTTTAACCTTCCTCTGATTTCTGATAATACTCAACCACTCAAAAAAATTTTGAAATCAGTATAACCAGATCAATGAATACTTGTTGATGAAATCAATTTATGAATGCATCCCATTTGCTTCACATCACTGTCTCACTTTTGCTTTCACTTTTTTCTAAAAAAATTCTTTGTAAACCTAAAACATTCAAATAACCAAGTCAGGATGACTCTCCAATGTTTTTATCATACCCATTCTAGTGACTTTTCTTCTACCCATTATGAATGTGTGCCTTTAAGTGAGACTAACTTAGCAAATGGATGCCAAAAATCCTTGAAGTTAGCCCACACATATTTATTGAGGCTCTCAGTGAACAAGGAGTTATTCTAGATGCTGGGGGTTAACTGAAAAATAAGACCAAGTAAAACCCTGCTCAGACAGAGTTTATATTGTAATGAGAAGCAGACCATTAACTTGTAAACACATAAGGGGAAAAAATTCAGAATGTTTTCAGTGCTAAAAAAGAAATGAATAGCTAGAGTGAAAATCATTTAATGCGACTGTAGTTTGTGTAGTCTGAGAATACCTCTCTGGCAAGCTGTGATGCTGCAGAAAATCATAGGTTTCTATCAAATTTTACCTTGCTTCTTAAATCCTGCTTCTAACTATATAATATCATTCTGTTTTATTTGAAGTTACTGTCTGGATTGTTGGATTAACTATGTGGAAAGGCATACCCAATAAGAAACTTTAGCTCTAACCATTTGACAACACTTTCTTCTCAAAAACTTTGATAGGGAAAATCAATTCAGTTCTGATGTATATAGGAGGAAGTGAATACACTTTATGTTTTAGAATCCTGATTTTCCTAGTTCTTCCCCTGTAACTGTGGATCCTGATTCATAGCTATTACCTACTGCACATCACTATGCTTTATTTCACTGATCTTGAATCTGAATCTAGTCTCTCTTTCTCGCTGTCTCTCCCCATCTAGTGGTCAGCTCTTTACATTGCGTCCTGAAAATCATTTAAATCTTACTTTTCTTGGGTGCAAAATTTTTGAAAACTCTGTTGGTTTATGATACAATCAAAATTGCTTGGCCTTGTCACTCAAGGCCTCTTTAGGTCTGACAATAATCAAATTCCTTTCACAACCACTCTTTTTTCCTTTTTCTACCATCTGGCTCACTTTCTTCCTTTGGAAGTCAAATACTGCCATTGTTCCCTCGCCTCAAAGTATTTCTCAACTCTGTGTATTATATACTAAAGTACCTTTCCACATATGCTCTATCTTGGGTTCTATATTCCTGACCCAGTTCATGTTTCAAATAATTGTGAATACTTTCACTAATCTTCCAGGTCAAGTTAGTAGCTCTCTTTTCTATGCTTGCAATAGAAACTGCTACACACATGAGTCATATCAACAGTGATAAAATCTACCTGAGTTCCTTATTTTTGAAAAAATAGCTACATTTAAAGAAATACATTCGCATTGTTGTATCTGAGAAAGGGCCCAATGTGATGATCTACCCTTACTATGTGACTTAGAGGAGACTCATGTCTCCTTTTTTACTTGTGACAGCCCAGACACAGACCCTTTCCATTTTCATACAGTGCCTAGTAAAAGATTTGTTGAACTGTTTATATCCACAGATCAACAGAAAAAAGAGCATTGTGCAAATATTCTCCTTCTTCTGGATTCCTGAGCTTCCACCTCCTACAACCCCTGCCCCAAACGTTGTGCAGTATAAGCTTAACCCTAGAACACTATTTCCTAATTATAGGATTCCTCCCATAGTGAGATTTTCCTAGTTCTTTCAATTCTTCCTCATAAACATACCCTTCTTCTTTACTTCTGAGATGCTTTTAGCACTGGATTATTCTCCCTGTAATAGTAGTCCTCTTCCCCTTATAGCAGAGCAATAACACTCAAAGTCTTTCTTTACCTAAATGAGGATGTATTTATTTCTGATAGTACAAATTATCAAATTGCTCCTTGTGTCAACATATTTGGCAAGAAAGATGGTCAGTGTAATATATTGCCTATGAATCACAGCCACTTAAGATGGATAAGGAAGCCCTTGTTAAGTAGGTCTCATACACATTCACAGCTAAATTTTGGAAGAAAGGTAGTTGAGTGTTTTGAAGTGAGGCAATTGAACTTTAAAGTTGAATTTTCAAACTGAGCTGTCTGAACATAATTATCTGGGCACCTGTTGGCCTTGTGAACTGAACTAAACTCCAATTTCTGGAACAAAATTAACTCATCCTTATTACAGTTCATGAGATCTTCCTTGCTTTCTGAGACTGCTGAATCTATTCTTGCAAACCTGCTGCACCAATCACATGTCTTGACACATAAGAGATGTAATTAACAATTCCCTTTTGGTTTAGGCTGTAAAAACAGCCACAATGTTGTAAAGACTTGGAACATATACACAAGGCTCTTTGAACTTGGTCTTTCCCAAACTGTAACCCTTATAATCCCCAAATAAGTATAATCATTGTTTTTTCATAACTTGTTTTATTTTATCTGAGTCTACATTGCTGAAATATTCTGAAGAATCCAGAGCAACCTTTCTTTCCATCCCATTGCTCCTGAGGTCCTCGGTGCTTGGTGATGATCACAATCCACTGAGTCTGTCCATCTCCTTGGGTTTACTGGGCTACAAGTCCTCCTGGATTCACCCACTTGTTCTTTTTTTTTTAAAAAAGATTTATTGATTTATTGATTTATTTATTTGAAAGGCAGAGTTTCAGAGAAGGGAGAGGAAATAGAGAGTGATTTTCCATCCCTGGTTTACTACCCAAATGGCTGCAATGGCCAGGGATGGGCCAGGCTGAAGTCAGAAACAGAAGATTCAGGGTACCCCACATGGGTATCAGGGTCCAAGTACTTGGGACATGCGATGCTTTTCCAGGAAGTTGGATGGGAAATAGAACAACTGGGACTCCAGCCAGTGCTTGTCTGGGATACCAGCATCGCAGGTAGCAGCTCAACTCACTGTGCCACAGTGCCAGTCCCTTACCCACTCATTCTTATTTTGGTCAAAGTTTGAAACTTTTATTTATTTTATCTTATTCTTGTTGTCAACACTCCCAATTCTTCTGGGTTCCATCCCCACTATTAAGCATAACTGGGTTTCATGTTTAAATTGTGGACATTCTGGCATTATTGGTGGTTCTATCTCTGACACTCATGTAGAGATGGGGTTTCGGATTAAATTTAATCTTTTGCAAGAAGTTAAAATATTTGAGTCACAGGGTGTTTTTTGCCATCCCCATCATTGAGGTGGGAGTGTTGGGTTATAGGTTTTTTTCTCTCAGCCTCTCACCCATTTAGAGGAGCTTCAAATCACAGGTTATTTCCCATTCCTTCCAATGATGGTATGTTTTCCAGGGATTTTTTTTTTTTTTTTGGACAGGCAGAGTTAGATAGTGAGAGAGAAAGAGAGAGAGATAGGGATAAAGGTCTTCCTTCCATTGGTTCACCCCCCAGATGGCCGCCACCTGCGCTGATCTGAAGTCAGGAGCGAGGTGCTTCCTCCTGGTCTCCCATGCGGGTGCAGGGCCCAAGGACCTGGGCCATCCTCCACTGCACTGCCCGGCCACAGCAGAGAGCTGGACTGGAAGAGGAGCAACCAGGACAGAATCCGGTGCCCCGACCGGGACTAGAACCCGGGGTGCTGGCGCCGCAGGCAGAGAATTAGCCTAGTGAGCTGCAGCACTGGCCAGGTTTTTGTTTTTCTTATGGTGAATACATCTAAGTTTGATATCACTGAACTCATAGTAATATTTTATATGGCCATTTCTGATATTGAAATTGGATCACAATTACTTTTTTTTTTATCCATTAATTAAAACAGTTCTCTGAAAGTATCTGTGCTCTGGAGAGAAAAAAAAAGGCTTCTCAATTTCCAACCAAGTTGGGATGCTTTGGGTGACTGATACTTCATGGTAGTATCAGGGCTTGAGGTCTGTGATGTGCAGTGGCCTACCGGTATCCCTCAATATACACATCCCATTCCTTAATTGTAAGAAAGTCTTGGTTCATTAGATGTATTGTTCATAAAGAGATCGGCAATGTCAGCATTACTTAGCCCTCCTTACTAGAGCTGGAAACAGGAGCCCATCCTGAGACATGAAGACAGGGCTACTGAGTGAATCAGTAACAATTCTGGGGACCAGTCATTAATGCAGCACACATACCATCTCCAAAAACAATTCTCTTAGTCTTGGTCAGCTGTGGGAAATATCTATGCAAATTTATTGGAAAATGAGCACAGATAATTGAAGATTATTTGAGTTACAGTGCTTTACTAAAGATGCTCTAATCTGAAAACAATTCTTAGTTGCTGGACAAATAAGGATGGCAAAGAACAAAAATCCAATAAGAACAATGGAATGATTTTTTTTGACAAAAAAAATAAAAAATCAAAAATGATATCCTTAAAAAAGGCAAAAGAGCACCTTTTTTTAAGTTAATTGTCTTTTTATTGAAAAAAAAAAAAGACTAGCATTTACAACTTGGAATGGACGTAATCGTAGTTTCTTGAACATCCACGTTGACGGTTGTGCTGGAGTCCACAGCCACAGCCTACTCTGCCGGCTCCAAGTCATGCTGCAGGTTTTTAAAACAGAGAGTCCAGAGATGCTCCCTTGGGAAGTTTCTCATTAAAAATTTGCGTGAATGGTGACAGCCCAGCAGACACTAAGCCAGCGCAGGCAGGTGTGCCACGAGGCTGCGTGGCTGTCACCGTGGGCCGGAGCACAGAAGGACAGGAGGACCATCCTGTAGTGGGCCTACATCTCAACAGCTCACCCCTCAACCATCTCACTGCACGGCGTCCTGACGTAAACCAATTGTAAACGCATTTGTTTTCAGGAAACCAGCTATTTATCCTAACAAATCGAATGAGAACCCATCTGGGTGAGTTTTGAATTTGTTGTGTTTTTTTTTCTTTCATTTTTTGGTTTTGATACAAACGCCTGACTGTATTGTCATCAGGCCGCATGCATGATGGACTGGCCAGCCCACATGCGTGTTAGGATCATCAGCAATGGAACCTGAAGGAGTCCACTAAGTGCTTCCTTATCGTTAAGTTTGTAAAAGTAGGTATAGTCTAAAATGGATGTGTAGCTTGATCGATAGGGACAGGACCACCAACCAATACATGCAGATTGTGTGTGTGTGTGTGTGTGTGTGGACAGAAGGTATTTTTGACATTCAGTTTTGCTATATAGAAACAGAATGAATAAATGAACTTTTTTTTTTAGCAAGAGGTAAGTAAAAGATTCAATTTGATTCTTCTAGAGGGAGAAAAGGAGTTGAAAGCAGGTCTTCATTTTGTGGTCATCATCTGTACGAATTCTTTGTAGTTGACTTGTCAGTCTCCATCAATATCTGCTTCTCTGATCATTTCATCTACTTCTTCATCTGTGAGCTTTTCCCCCAAGCCAGCAATCCAGTTTTAACTAGGCTTTCATCTACACTTTTTCTTGGTTTTGCAAAATAAAGTTATTTAATCCCTAAGTCTCAGCTCTGATTCTATAAAATTTGTTACTATTTATGTCGTTATTGTTATTTTTGTCTCCTTATGAAATTGCCAAGTTAAATTGTCAGATACTTCTATACAGGTGGCATTAAGTGAATAAATGAATGAATGAATGAATACAGGAAAAGATGTGCTCTTAGAAAATGAACAACTGTCTCAAAAGCATTTCAAATTCACTTGTCTTTGGGTACTCTTCTTTATTTTTTTATTTTCATTTTTAATTATTTTCAACAGAGTCACTGTGATTTGTAAATACAATTCTAAAAATATAATGATATTCCCCTCCTCCCTCCCTCCCTTCCCCTCTACCTCCTATCCTCTGTCCTCCTTCCTTTCTTTCCACTTTTTTAGTTTTTGAGTTTTATAGTTTTTATTTTAAAGTTACATTGCAATAAAAGACTTAATACTTCACAGAATAAAAAGTTTAACAACTAAAAAGCAAAATGACCCTAGTTTAGTGGAATATAGACAGTGGCTATAACAATAATCAAATGGAATAATGACCATTTCACCCATATAAAGTAAATTTCAAAGTAATCACACGTCATTAAAACTATTGTGGTATAACATTCTTAATCATTGGTTTGAAAAAAGTATAAAATAAAGTACTCTTTGATAATTAAGAGAAGTGTTGGTTTGATGAAAATAGGTATGTCATCAGACTTTCCAGTATTACAGCTAATACAACTTAGTATTTTTCTTATCTAGGTTTACTAATAAAACAAGCCTACATTATCTTTTTATTACAAAATTTTTTAGTGGGAATAGTGACTTAAGATGATGACTAGAGTGAAGAACCTTAAAAATCAAACCAAGATGGAGTGACTTAAGCTAACACTATTAAAAACAAGAAGTCACCTTTGCCCCAAATAAAATTAAAGTTTAAAAATTATAGCCCTAAACTTTTTCCCCCAAAGCTAAAATTAGGTGCAGCTATAAAAATAAGGGACCCTATGCTTAGCTAGCTGTGACAATTGTGCCTGGCTGTGCTAAGACCTAACCCAGTTTGTATACCTCCTAATACTCAAATAATGGTGTGGGAAGTGGGATGCTGCTCTCCCTCCAGGGGAATGAAGGGAGCGAGACGTCGTCCCCCTCAGGGTGAACAAGATGACGCTGACAGGGGAAGGAACTGCTGAAGAAGTAAACAACAAAATGGCGATGAGGTGCATGCCTCCCATGTGACCCCTTAGCTGATTGGATAGAAGACACATGCCTTTCACATGATCAGTTCATGGATTGGACTGCTGTGTGCATGGACACTATAGTGCTTCTGATTGGTCGCTGCAGGTATATAAACCGTGTGGCTCTGTGCTGGGGGCACTCTCTGGACTCCTGAGTTCAGGAGGCCCATCTGTGCAGACGCTGAATAAATCCTCTTGCTTTTGCATCAGCTGGTCTGGACTCTGAGTCTTTGGGGCGTGCCTCTCGACATGTTAGCATCCTCACTCAGAGGGTCTAACATAGAGTTTCTTGAGAGGCTGACAAAACATTGGAGGCGCATAAACAGAGGAGGACCTTCTAGAAGTTCATCTACTGAGGTGTACCCTACAAGAATCTGGTGGAGCTGTACAGTGCCATGAATCAGTGGGAGTTTAAACATGCCTGTGGCTGAAGCAACATTCACTGCTGAGGCGTCTGTGCAAGTCTAAGAAGAAGGTGTTTCCCAAGAGTAAGGCACTGAAGGTGAAGACACATCTGGACGACATGTATACAAGATGGTGGGAAGAATGGTCATCATCCACTACAGTAAGACCTCAAAAAAGCTGAGATCAAGCCCAAGATTATAGGCTAAATCTGAGTTACATCCCCATAACATAGAAGACTGTAAAGAACCATTGACCTGGCATTGTGAATACCCGCGCCTGCCATTTTATCGCTCTCAAGTAGGAAGAAAACTGCTCAGCCAATACAACCACATATTATCTCAACAATAATAAACTGTGATGACTTGCTATTTAAGCAATATGAATTACTAACAACATGTGAGTTAAGTAAAGATAAATAAGATAAAAGGGGCCGACTCTGTGGTGTAGCATGTAAAACCACCGCAGGCAATGCTGGCATCCCATATGGGTGCCAGCTCAAGTCCCGGCTGCTCCACTTCTGATCCAGCTCTCTGCTATGGCCTACGAAAGTAATGGAGGATGGTCCAAGTCCTTGGGCCTCTGCAACTGCATGGGAGACCTGGAGGAATCTCCTGGCTCCTGGCTTCCGAACGGCACAGCTCTGGCTGTTGTGGCCAATTGAGAAGTGAACCACCAGATGGAAGACCTCTCTCACTCTCTCTCCCTGCCTCTCCTTCTCTCTCTGTGTAACTCTGACTTTCAAATAAATAAATAAATCTTTAAAAAATAATAAGAGGGGTGGAGCCAAGATGGTAGAATAGTGAGAGTGCACACTGATAGTCCGGGAAAAGATAGTTTAATAAAAGTGGAGTTACTGTAGTTTCAGGGAAAGGCTCAGAAAAAAAAATTGCAGAGGAAACTTCTGGACCTAGTGGATGTGACTCGGAGGACCTACAGAGAGAGCAAAGATACCCACGTCTCAGGAGCCCAGCCATGGAGTCTATGCACCAGTGCTGGAAGGGGAGGTGAGGAGAAACCTCAGTAGCACAAGACATTGGTGTGGAAACGCAGAAAGATCCTAGAGGGAATGATGCTTGAAGTCCCGCTGGGGAAAGTTCACCAGGCTAACTAGAGGAGAGAAATAAATAAATAAATAAATAAATAAATGGGACTGCCATGGACGTGAGCCTCTCTCTCCACTCACCTTACAAAGGCAAGCAAGACAAAGAGCAGTGCCATTTTGGACATGCGTAAAGCGGCGCCCACCATCAGCCAAGCAGAAAAACCTGACTCTGGTGGGGGGAAATAACAGAAGGTTAGGACCTTGTGAAGATGTGGAGCTAATGAACTGAGACTGTGAAAATCTGAGGGTGGGCGAGAGAACTCACGGACTACACAAACTCAGTAAACTTGGCAACCAGGTGGGAAACTGCAGAGAAATTTCAGATCACACTGAGGGCTGCATAGACCCTTTGTGGGGTCCTTGGGGCAGAGCAGACAAATATTATCCCCATAGGGGCTGAAGAACCTTAAAAATAAAACCAAGATGGAGTGACTTAAGCTAACACTATTAAAAACAAGAAGTCACCTTTGCCCCAAATAAAATTAAAGTTTAAAAATTATAGCCCTAAACTTTTTCCCCCAAAGCTAAAATTAGGTGCAGCTATAAAAATAAGGGACCCTATGCTTAGCTAGCTGTGACAATTGTGCCTGGCTGTGCTAAGACCTAACCCAGTTTGTATACCTCCTAATACTCAAATAATGGTGTGGGAAGCGGGACGCTGCTCTCCCTCCAGGGGAATGAAGGGAGCGAGACGTCGTCCCCCTCAGGGTGAACAAGATGACGCTGACAGGGGAAGGAACTGCTGAAGAAGTAAACAACAAAATGGCGACGAGGTGCATGCCTCCCATGTGACCCCTTAGCTGATTGGATAGAAGACGCATGCCTTTCACATGATCAGCTCACGGATTGGACTGTTGTGTGCATGCCTCCCATGTGATCCCGAAGCTGATTGGATAGAAGACGCATGACTTTCACATGATCAGCTCACAGATTGGACTGCTGTGTGCATGGACTCTATAGTGCTTTTGATTGGTTGCTGCGGGTATATAAACCGTGTGGCTTTGTGCTGGGGGGCCCTCTGGACTCCTGAGTTCAGGAGACCCGTCTCTGCAGATGCTGAATAAATCCTCTTGCTTTTTGCATCAGCTGGTCTGGACTCTGAGTCTTTGGGGTGTGCCTCTTGACATGTTAGCATCCTCACTGAGAGGGTCTAAAAGGGCCAGATTTCATACATTGACTACCCTCAATTCCGCTCAGCTGTGTGGAATTACTTCCCTTCTGAGTCAAAAAGAGAGAGAGTGAGAGAGAGAGAGGGAACCTGGGTGACTCACCTTTGGCACACCATTAACCCTGAAGAACCAAACAGAGCTCTTGGGCCACAGCCATCACAAGCCTCTAAGGCTCCATCAAAAGCAGACAGTCCACTTAATCTAGAGTCATAGTATAACGAGAAAAACCACTACAATGAAGAAACCAAAGAATATCTCCACAATGCCAAGCAACAAATGCAGAAACCGAGGTAACAAGAACAAGGAAGACACTATGATGCCCCCAAATGAAAAAAAACACCCCAATTCAAGATTAGGAAAATAATGAGATAGAAGAAATGTAAGAAACGGATCTCAAAAAATTGATAAGAACATTAAGAAGTTCTCAAAAACAAATTCTTAAACTACAGAAATGCTTATTGGACAGGATAGAAAATCTCTCTTGTGAAAATGAAATATTAAGGAGGAATCAAAATGAAATGAAACAACTAGTACAACAGGAAACTGGGATAGTGACGATAATCATAATGAAATGAAGAATTCAATATATCAAATGACAAACACATTAGCGTGCCTTAAAAACAGAATGAGTGAAGCAGAAGAGAGAATATCGGACTTAGAAGACAGAGGACAGGAAAATATACAGTCAAACCAAAGAAAAGAAGAGGAAATTAGAAATCTAAAAAATATTGTTGGGAATCTACAGGATACTAATAAAAAAAAACCAACATTTGGGTTCTAGGAGTTCCTGAAGGCATGGAGAGAGAGAAAGGATTACAAGGCCTTTTTAGTGAGATACTAGCAGAGAACTTCCCGGGTATAGACTAGGACAGAGACATCCTAGTACAGGAAGCTCATAGAACCCCTAATAAATATGACCAAAAGAGATCCTCACCACAACATGTTGTAGTTAAACTCACTACAGTAAAACAAAAGGAAAAGATCCTAAAATGTGCAAGAGAGAAATGTCAGATTACTCTCAGAGGATCTCCAATTAGACTCACAGCTGACTTCTCATCAGAAACCCTACAGGCTAGGAGGGAATGGCGAGATATAGCCCAGGTACTAAGAGAGACAAACTGCCAGCCCAAAATATTATATCCTGGAAAGCTCTCATTTGTGAATGAAGGTGAAATAAAGACCTTTCATAGCAAACAGAAATTGAAAGAATTTGTCACCACTCGTCCTAGCCTGCAAAAAAATTTTTAAGATGTCCTACACACAGAAACACAAAAACACGGCCATCAATATGAAAGAAGGTAAAGGAAGAAAACCTACCAGTAAAAGAGCATAGGAAGCTCAAAGTATATACTAGAAAATATCTTTGGGAAAATGGCAGAGCAAAGTTACTGCTTATCAATAGTCACATTGAACGTTAATGGCCTCAACTCTCGAGTTAAAAGGTACAGATTGGCTAAATGGATTAAAAAACAAAACCCATCTATTTGCTGCCTACAAGAATCACATCTTTCCAACAAAGATGCATGCAGACTGAAAGTGAAAGGTTGGAAAAAGATATTCCATGCCAACAGAAACCAAAAAAAAAAGCAGGTGTAGCCATATTAATATCAGACAAAATAAACTTCAACACAAAAATTATATAATGATTAAGGGATCATTTCAACAAGAAGATGCAACTATTATAAATGTGTATGCACCTAATTACAGGGCACTAGTTTATTTAAAAGATATGTTAAGGGACTTAACGGGAGACTTAGACTCCAATACAATAGTTCTGGGGGACTTCAATACTCCACTCTCAGAAATAGACAGATCATCCGGACAGAAGACCAACAAGGAAACAGCAGATTTAATCAACACTATTGCCCAAATATATCTAACAGATATCTACAGAACTTTCAATCCTACATTTAAAGAATTTACATTCTTCTCAGCAGTGCATGGAATCTTCTCTAGGATTGACCTCATACTAGGCCATTAAGCAAGTCTCAGCAAATTCAAAAGAATTAGAATCATATCATGCAGCTTCTCAGACCACAGTGGGATGAAGCTGGAAATTAGCAACTCAGGAATCCCTAGAGCATATGCAAACACATGGAGACTGAACAACATGCTCCTGAATGAACACTGGGTCATAGAAGAAATCAAAAGAGAAATCAAAAACTTTCTGGAAGTAAATGAGGATAACAACACAACATATAAAACCTTATGGGATACGGCAAAACCAGTGTTGAGAGGAAAGTTTATAGCAATAGGTGCCTACATCAAGAAAGTGGACAGGCACCAAATAGATGAGCTTTCAATGCATCTCAAGGATCTATAAAAACTGCACATACCAGACCCAAATCTAGTAGGAGAAGAGAAATAATTAAAATCAGAGAAGAAATCAACAGGATTGAGTAAAAAATTACAAAAAATCAGACGAATGAAGAGCTGGTTTTTTGAAAAAATGAACAAAATTGACACACCATTGGCTCAACTAACTAAAAAAAAGAAGGAAGACCCAAATCAATAAAATGATGTGAAAAGGGAATGTAACAAAGGACACCACAGAAATAAAAAGAACCATCAGAAATTACTACAAAGAGTTGTATGCCAGGAAACAGGGAAATCTATCAGAAATGGATAGATTCCTGGACACATGCAATCTACCTAAATTGAACCATGAAGACATCAAAAACCTAAATAGACCCATAACTGAGACAGAAATTGAATCAGTAATAAAGGCCTTCCCAACAAAGAAAAGCCCAGGACCAGATGGATTCACTGCTGAAATTTATCAGACATTTAAAGAAGAAATAACTCCATTTCTTCTCAAACTATTCAGAACAATCGAAAAAGAGGGAATCCTCCAAAATTCTTTCTATGAAGCCAGCATCATCTTAACCCCTAACCCAGAGAAAGATGCAGCATTGAAAGAAAATTACAGACCAATATCCCTGATGAACATAGGTGCAAAAATCCTCAATAAAATTCTCGCCATAGAATAAAACAACACATCAGAAATATCCAGACAAACTGAAATTTCTCCCTGGTATGCAGGGATGGTTCAATGTTTGCAAATCAATCAATGTGATACACCATATTAACAAACTGCAGAAGAAAAACCATATAATTATCTCAATAGATGCAGAGAAAGCATTCGATAAAATACAACACCCTTTCATGATGAAAACTCTAAGCAAATTGGGTATAGAAGGAACATTCCTCAATGCAATCAAAGCAATTTATGAAAAACCCACGGCCAGCATCCTATTGAATGGGGAAAAGTTGAAAGCATTTCCACTGAGATCTGGTACCAGACAGGGATGCCCACTCTCATCACTGCTATTCAATATAGTTCTGGAAGTTTTAGCCAGAGCCATCTGGCAAGAAAAAGAAATTAAAGGGATACAAATTGGGAAGAAAGAAGTCAAACTATTCTTCTTTGCAGATGATATGATTCTTTATTTAGGGGATCCAAAGAACTCTACTAAGAGACTATTGGAACTCATAGAAGAGTTTGGCAAAGTAGCAGCATATAAAATTAATGCACAAAAATCAACAGCCTTTGTATACACAGACAATGCCACAGCTGAGAAAGAACTTCTAAGATCATTCCCATTCACAATAGCTACAAAAACAATCAAATACCCTGGAATAAATTTAACCTAGGATGTTAAATACCTCTACTATGAGAATTACAAAATCTTAAAGAAAGAAATAGAAGAGGATACCAAAAAATGAAAAATCTTCCATGCTCATGGATTGGAAGAATCAATATCATCAAAATGTCCATTCTCCCAAAAGCAATTTATAGATTCAATGCAATACCAATCAAGATACCGAAGACATTCTTCTCAGATCTAGAAAAAAATGGTGCTGAAATTCATATGGAGGCACAAGAGACCTCGAATAGCTAAAGCAATCTTGTACAACAAAAACAAAGCTGGAGGCATTACAATACCAGATTTCAGGACATACTACAGGGCAGTTGTAATCAAAACAGCATGGTACTGGTACAGAAACAGATGGATAGACCAATGGAACAGAATTGAAACACCAGAAATCAACCCAAACATCTACAGCCAACTTATATTTGATCAAGGATCTAAAACTAATTCCTGGAGCAAGGACAGTCTATTCAATAAATGGTGCTGGGAAAACTGGATTTCCACGTGCAGAATCATGAAGCAAGACCCCTACCTTACACCTTACACAAAAATCCACTCAACATGGATTAAAGACCTAAATCTATGACCCAACACCATCAAATTACTAGAGAACATTGGAGAAACCCTACAGGATATTGGCACCAGCAAAGACTTCTTGGAAAAGACCCCAGAGGCACAGGCAGGCAAAGCCAAAATTAACATTTGGGATTGCATCAAGTTGAGAACTTTCTGTACTTCAAAAGAAGCAGTCAGGAAAGTGAAGAGGCAACTGACAGAATGGGAAAAAATATTTGCAAACTATGCAACAGATAAAGGGTTAATAACCAGAATCTACAATGAGATTAAGAAACTCCACAACAACAAAGCAAACAACCCACTCTAGGCTGTTTGAATTTGATGTCTCCCACATTGCAGTTCTGTTAAGCCACCAAAAACTGTTATCCTTCTTTGCTCTCAACTCAGTTAATTTTATCTGTCAACAGGCTATCTGTCCCCTTGGTCTAAAATCTGTAGCTAATTTTTGGAACCATGACAATGTCAAGTGCATAACTGTGTTCTTAAATGTCAGTATCTCTGATAGTTGCATATGATGATTTCCATCATTTTCTCCATTCTCATCTCTGCATGCAGTGTTGTATTTCCCTCTCTACTCAGTTTCCAACATTCCTCATCACCTGCCTGTCTCTGTAACAATGTGGTCTCCAGGTTGCTCTGCATATTCTTGCAAGGAGAGAGGGTTCCTTCCCTGAGACTGGTAAGCTGCTGACTCTCACAGCTACACCCAAGGCTTTGGTTTCCTGTGTGAGTGAGGGGATGGACTTTATGTTCAGAACAGGAAATGAAAAATTGATTTCATCTCTGTTTTGCTTGTTTTTTCTCATTTGTTAAAAAGCCAGCTGATTATAAGGAAGTCATTAATGTTTTGTTCCGAGTTCTGGGTTTAAAATTATCTGAAATAGAATGCTAATCTCTCTCTCTCTCTCTCTCTCTCTCTCGTGTGTGTGTGTGTGTGTGTGTGTGTGTGTGTGTGTTTGCCCCTGTGGTGACAATGGAGTGGTCACAGGATAACAAATATGGAAAAAATTAAGCAGAGAAAGAATCTGGGAAGAGATACATGAGCACAGTAGATTTTCCTCATCAGGGCAAGTGCTTTAACTGCCTCTTTTGTTTTATTTCTCAAGTCACTTAAGGATAACCAGAGAAGTGTACCCCTGCGCTGGTGAAATTTGTTAGCTCTTATTCCTTGTCATAGAGCTTTAGGCTAGAACTAGCTTTTTTTTTAATCTCTTGTCTGATACCTTTGTGCTATAATTAGTTCTATTCTCCTACAATGTGCTATAATTAGTTTTGATCTCTTACAGTAATTAATTTGGAAATGTATACATTTGTAAATTACATTTGCTGATTTAGAGGATGCTACACTAAAGTGGTTAACCTCATAAAGTGTGTAAAGGTCTAAAAAGCATACTGTTTGTTTTTGCAAATATGAGAATTTCACTGTTTCTATCACTGATGTTATCAGAAGTCTACAGTAATGTCATTTCTGAGTTTTCTCTCACTTTCAAATCTCATCTAGAGTATTTTCTTTTGGTTGGTTATTCTAATTCTCGATAATACAAATATTGCTTTAGATAGTATATTGTGTTTCTGTTTCAAACGTTTCTCATCTGACATGTAATTTTCCAGATAGTTCCCATACTCATGTTTTCAAGATACTCCAGATACCCTAACTACATGGTCTCATGGTTCCCCCTTCCACTCACAGTGCATCTGCACAGCTTCATCTGCAGGGATCTGCCTTGTCCTCTTGGACCACACTTTGATAAAACTCCTGTCACATCATGTTGCATTTTGGTTCTTTGCTCATCTGTATGATGACTCACATCCTTCAGACCACAGACATCCCATCTGATAGCGTCATTCCTGATTATAAGAGATTCTGTCTCATTTATGCTTAGGATCTTAATTCCAGACAAAATGTATGAAATATCACACTACACTCTATAAATTTGTACAAATATTCTGTGTAACAAAAAGAAAAATAGAAATGTGTGCTGATTGGATAAGGAAGTTAACATGTCTGAGCTGGTTCCTCAGGGGTATAGAGGGCTAATAATAAGCTATTTCAATCCATTTTCATGAGGAACAAAGGGGATATAAGCTTGCAAGAACTGTTTCTTACTTTAAAAATCCCTTTTGCACCCTTTTTCCATAGAATAAATAAATGAAGTATTTACTAATGTACAAGACATGTAACGTCAGTCAGAGGATCCAACAGTTATCAGTGAAAGAGATCAAAGCGTTCCACTCCAAGTTCCTCTCTTGGGTTAGTGTATTTCCACTTGGATATTCAGAGAAACTGAAGACCTCTGCTAAGAGGAATGGATTTTGAAAAGCCCTCCTTTTGTAGAAAGAAATCCATCCTACTGACACTAGTGAAGTACAGAGCAGGTACAGGCAGAGGCTATTTAGTCTGACACCATCCTAAGGCCATTTCTGCTACGAAATCTATTTTCACAAGAAGGAGATCTGACAGGTCTGACACGTGACCCAGACAGAGATTACCAAGATGACAGTTACGTAGGAGCCTTCATCTGGAGAGAAAAACAACCCTGGCTTCCATTCACCTATTTCCCCCAACCTTCCATAGCCTGCTCCACCTCC
The DNA here is from genome assembly GCF_051225735.1 of Oryctolagus cuniculus. Classification (NCBI taxonomy): domain Eukaryota; kingdom Metazoa; phylum Chordata; class Mammalia; order Lagomorpha; family Leporidae; genus Oryctolagus; species Oryctolagus cuniculus. The sequence continues at coordinate 59,976,875 of NC_142867.1, forward strand.
ATTCCAAGAAGCCCAAGCCCCTGCTTTGTTTAGATCTGTATAAGGTTGAGCCTCTTTGCACCTCCTTGATTTTCATACTTTGTGTAGTGGCCCCGTAGTAAATTTGTATACACTTTACTGTTAGTTTGCATATTGTCAATTTATTTCATAGAATAAAACTATCAAATTTCCAAGAGGGTTCTTAAGTTTTGGGTGCAGGGAAGGTGACCAAGTAATGAGTGGCTGAGTGAGGAATCTGTGGTGGCCCTGTTATCTACTTCAACAACGTTTGAGAGGACACAATGAGATGGCATACGCTAATCTCTCACTGTGTTTTGCCTACGGAGATTATTTACATATTAAAATTATTTTCTCTGAAATATGAAATTACCCTGAAGATTAAATCTCTCACAGTAAGGAGCAGCAAGGAAGATGTCTCTAATTGAATGCCCTGCCCTTTTTCTAGGTTTCTCCTGACATCCCAACTCAAAATTCCTTTTTTTAATATTTTTTTGTTTTATTTATTTGAAATGCAGAGTTACACAGAGAGAGAAGAGAGGCAAAGAGAGAGAGAAAGGTCTTCCATTCCGCTGGTTCACTCTCCAGATGGCTGCAATGGCCAAAGCTGAGCTGATCCGAAACCAGGAGCCAGGTGCTTCTTCCGGGTCTCCCACATGGGTACAGGGGCTCAAAGACTTGGGCCATCTTCTACTGCTTTCCCAGGCCATAGCAAAGAGCTGGATTGGAAGAGGAGCAGCCGGGACTAGAACCGGTGCCCATATGGGATGCCGGCGCTTCAGGCCAGGGCGTTAACCTGCTGTGCCACAGGGCTGCCTCAAAATTCTTGATTTATGTGCACATTCCTTCCCTGGAACTCTTGTAATATGCCCCAGAAATGGGTCTGAGCGTATATGTTAAAGTCCCAGCTTTCTAAGGAGAGGTGCTTAAACACAGTCATATTTTGCTGGCCTAATTCGAAGCCTCTTGAATCTGTACTTGCCTCCTCTGCATTTCTGAAGAGCAGCTTTCCTGCACTTAACCCAGGAATTTTTCCCAGAACCTCTCCTGGAGGGGCAGATTTTTATGATATCCTTCTACCTCCATATTGACCGGTACTGAAGCCTTTCTCTTCCCAGAAGACCAGTGTCACAGATATTTTTGTGTGTGCCATGGGCAGTGGACATACCCCTCTTTTGGTAACCCCTCTTTTGAAATGCAGTTATTCATCAGTTGCTTTGGTTCTTCTCTGTGGAGGAGACCCACCATGGATTCCTTAACCTTGTGCTGTGTTACAAGGTTAAATTAGTACAATGAATGTGAATGGAGTGTTTTTGGCTACTAACATCATTAATTTATGCCTCATAATAAGGTACTTTCATTTTCTACTCTAAATCTAGAGCTGGGACTGGAATGAGGCAAAAGTGGCCTGTTGGGTACATGGGCAACAGAGAGTGAGAGTTTGCTCACATTCTGGATGTGAAGTGCTTTGCTTCCTTCACCCAGTTTCCAGTCCCAGCTTGCAGGGTTGGCTGAGAGTCATGTGGAGTGAGACCACCCACCTCTAACTCAGACGCTATTGCTGGTTGTGTTATCTGAGATTTCTGCCTGATCCTTTCCTTTAAGCTGGCTCAGAGATTCACTAAGAGGATGTTTCCCTTAAAGGATTCCATTGTCATCTTCTGAAATCCAGTAAGATACTTGCCAACAAAGAAAGAGAGGGAAAAGCAGAAGAAAACTCAGGTCCCCAAGGAAAAGACACAGTGGCAACAGTCCTTGCCTTGAAATGCAGTTATTCATCAGTTGCTTTGATTCTCTGTAGAGGAGACTCATCATGGATTCCGTAACCTTGTGCTGTATGAGGGTCTATAATTACAAGGTTAAATTAGTACAATGAATATAAATGGAGTGTTTTTGGCTACTAACATCATTAATTTATGCCTCATAATAAGGTGCTTTCACTTTCTACTCTAAATCCCATGTGCAAGATACACCTAAATGAATTAAAATAATATTGTTATAAAATATAAATCACTTTCATTTTATTTTCAATCTATGTTTAATCAAATTTTGCTTTCTTTCTTTAGCTTGCGGCACAGTGAGTGATAAAATTAACATTCATGCTGCTCAAAACAGAGAATCAAAGATTTTCAGGAAACCAGAAGCCTCCAAGCTTCCCAGCAGTTCATAACTCTCCGCTTTTCCCTGATGCAAGCACATTCCTAACAAAAATGTAACTAATCTCCCTTATTTTATTATACTTCTATCACCTAATTTTGACATTCAATACAATGTAGAAGACTGGCCTGGTTTTTAACTTTGTATAGACGTAAATCTCATTATACACTAAGTACTGGTGTATGTGTCTGCTCAATTCATATCTTGTTTATAAGATCAATTCATGATTTTGCTTAAAATATAACTTCTTTCAATGATATTGAAATTGACATCATAATTCTACTATTTTTGGGCACTGAATTTCCCCTGGTATGTTATAATCGATACTGCTAACAACCTTTCTGTGTGTAATATTGCCAGAGTTGGGCATTTAAACGCAAGATACCCAGTTACATTTGAATTTCAGATAAACAGCCATGATTTTAATGAATATGTTCTATGCAATATTTGGAAATACTTATGATATAAATTTATTTATTTTTTATCTGAAATTCAAATTCAACTAGGTTTTCTGAATTTTATCCAGCAATCTTACTTGTATGTATTTTTCTGATGCAAAAAGTACAAACTTCTATACTCTGTATATCTAGGAGCAGAATTGCTGAATCACAGGTCATGTATATATTTAGCTGTAACAGATACTGCCAAAATATTCCCCAAGGAGTTCTTACGCATTTTTACTTTGAACAGAAGACAGACAATACTCTCCTTTACACACAAGGATGTTAACACATTAACAGCCTTAGTTTGACAATTTTATAGCATGTAGGAGTATTTCAATGTGGTTTTAATCTTTGTTCTTACAGTATTAATAGTTAAATGCCTTTTTTAACATTCTTGGTCGATTTCACTTCCCCTTTTTGCATCACGTTTAAGGAATCTTTCCCTTTCCCACAGGGAAAGCAGCCCAATATATCACAGCTTCAGAGCTGTGAGATAGCCACGGAGACTTGCAACTCTGTCCCCTCAAAGGGCTTCAGGCACACTCTTGGTTTCAATTCAGTGATTCATCTCTGTAGAATCTTGAACAGACAAGTTATAAACTAAACAAATTTTCTGTAACCATATCACTTTCTTTTTGTTCTCTGTAAAATAGTCTTGGTGATACTTGGAAGAAATGCCTAACACAACAGTGATCAAATGCAAGTGATTCATTAGATGTATTATTCCAGTGTCAATTTATATAGAGGGGGGAAAGCAAAACCAAACACCAAACATAGTCATGATGAAGAAGAACAAGTAAATTAGAAGACTTAAATCATGGGAATTAGGAAATGCCAGCGTGCAGTTAAGAGTACAAATTTGAAAGTTAGACTGGTTTGTTGTACATAGGGCTACCACTGTTTACTACCCATGTGATCTTGGAGAGTTACCTACCCTGTCTCTGCTTCACTTTCTCATAGAAGTGCAAGGATCACTTAAACAATGTACATGCCTGGCACATAGTGTGTGTTCCCATGTTAGGTAGTAGTAGTCCCAGTAGCAGCAGCAGCAACAGCAACAACAGCTAAAGTCATGATAATAGAAGTAATTTGAGTAGTTGTTAACATTTCTGTTATTATATTGAAATATAGTTATGTGTGTGGCCAACAGTGTGGTGTAGCAGGTAAAGCTGCTGCCTGTGACACTAGTATCCCATGTAAGTACTGGTTCGAGTCCTGGCTGCTCCACTTCTGATCCAGCTCCCTGCTAATGGCCTGGACAAAGCAGCAGAAGATGGCCCAAGTCCTTGGGCCCCTGTCACCCACATGAAAGACCAAGAAGAAGCTCCTCGCTCCTAGCTTCAGCCTGGCACAGCCCTGGTTGTTGTGGCCATTTAGGGAGTGAACCAGCAGATGGAGGCACTCTGTGTGTGTGTGTGTGTGTGTGTGCATGTCTCCACTCTCTGTAATTCTGACTTTCAAATAAATCTTTGAAAAAAAGAAATATAATCATGTCTACACTCTGTTCTCAGTTGTACATTCCTGAAGAAAGGTTCTAAGCTCTGTGTTTTGACCCAAACACTAACTATAAATTTGTTTGCCTTCGGTTTCCTATGTCTTTTACTTTCTCTGAATAGGAATTTTTAAAAAAGATTTTGAAATGTAAATTTCAGAAAGGAAGTTAGGAATGAAAGGCAAAATGTTTTCTAAGCCAACACAGAATTAAAGCACTTTTGGGTCCCTTGGCAATGTTGTCTAATATAATCCAGTGTCACTATTATTGTTAACATTATGAAGGATTTGCATTCAGGAGCCAGCATTGTCGCATAGCTGGTTAAGATGCCACCTACAGTGTCAGCATTACACATAAGCACCAGTTAAAGTTTCAGCTGCTTCACTTCCCATCCAGTTCTCTGGTAACGTGCTCGAGAAAACAGCAGAGGATGGCCCAAGTATTTCAGCCCCTGGAACCCACATGGGAGACCCAGATGGAATTCCTGGGTCCTGACTCGTGGCTTCAGCCTGGCCCAGCCCGTTGTAGCTATTTGGTGAGGGAATCAACAGATGGAAGATTCTCTCTCTCTCTTTCTCTCTCTGCCTTTCAAATAAATAAGCAAATTTTTAAAAAAGGATTCACATTTATTACATCGGAATAGATAAGGAATAGAGCATATTTTCGAGGCAAAAAAACCTCCTTAACAGTTTAATTATCTTTGCTGTCTTCCTTTGGACTGTAGGAACAAGCATGTTCATATTGTGCTTTTTTATATTGTGATTATACCAGCTTCATTGTGGTAGATGCAAAAATGTGACTCCTGGATTCTCTGTCAAGGAAGGACATGTTACCCAGGGAGGGAAATAAACTCAACAGCCAGTCTTCAGTTGTCAGAGCTTGTAAATTTGCCTCGAATATAGGAAGCTGCTTCGCTTAAATCATACTCTTCCCAGAACCACCTATATTAAGTGACTGAATGATATAGAATGTAAAGATCCAGGAATTTGACCATGGCCCAGGCCACTTTGATGGGCTGCACTCAATCTGGAGATCCCTATCTGGTTCAAGAAGTTTTATGAGCTTGCACCACAGTTCAGTTTTTTCCTCTCCCAAATCCCTCTCTTGGCTCTGCTTTCACAGATGTTGCTCTCTAATAACCAGCTTGCACCCGACAACATTTTGTCATTTGCTTCAGGAGAAATCAATCTGCAACATCCTTCAACTTCATAAATATACTACATCCAAAAGTATTTCAACAATGGGGTTGTGGAATAAAGAAACAGGGCAAAAAGAAAATAAGGGTTACAAAAAATTCTCCTCTTCCGAGCACATGCAGCAAGAGCACAACATCCTCAAGAAGTAAGAGCAGCAGGCATTGAAGAAATGACCAGCAGGTGAGAAAGGGAGCAGTGGCCCACAATGTTGTTGAGATCAGCAGAGAGAGAAGCATGATAGATTGTTGTTAATAGGAAACTCACTAGAAATAATGAGAAACAGGAAAATGGTGGATGAGAAAAGAGAAGAATATAGCAGATGAACAGAGCATGACACAGATATTTTCCCAGGTGGTCATGAAATTGGGGATAGGAGAGGAGGGGTCAATGAAGGAAACCTTATGGCAGATGTTTGGTGTGGTGGTTAAAATGCCATCTGGGCTACCTCTATCCCATATTGGAATACCTGAGTTCAAGTTACAGTGCTGCTTTCCATCCAAAAAAAACACATATCCTGTCTACACACTGGGAGACCCAAATGGAGGTCTAGGCTCTTGATTTTGGCCTGGCTCAGTCCTGCTGTTGTGGGCATTTAGGAAATGAACTAGTGGGTGGCAAACATCTCTCTCTCTCTCTCTCTCTCTCTCTCTCTTTAGCTCTCTCTATATCTCCACCTTTCTAATAATTTTAATTAATTTTTAAATGAAATTAATTAGTTTCATATTCATTTATTTTATTTTTTTTTATTTTTTTGACAGAGTGGACAGTGAGAGAGAGAGACAGAGAGAAAGGTCTTCCTTTGCCGTTGGTTCACCCTCCAATGGCCGTCGTGGCCGACACGCTGCAGCCGGCGCACCACACTGATCCGAAGGCAGGAGCCAGGTGCTTCTCCTGGTCTCCCATGGGGTGCAGGGCCCAAGGACTTGGGCCATCCTCCACTGCACTTCCCTGGCCACAGCAGAGAGCTGGCCTGGAAGAGGGGCAACCGGGACCGAATCTGGCGCCCCGACTGGGACTAGAACCCAGTGTGCCAGCGCTGCAAGGCGGAGGATTAGCCTAGTGAGCCACGGCGCCAGCCTCATATTCATTTAATAAATTAATATAATAAATAATAAATTTAAATAGAATGATTTAATAAATTTTAAATTAATTAATTTTTTAAAGAAAGAATGGTTTTGTCTTGCAAATGCATTCCTTAGAAAAGTGAGGTGGAGTTAATAAACTCAGTTGAACCAAAACAAACAGCTTGGCCTTGGTCCCATGTGTTCTAGGCTGGCACTACTCTGCTATGCCCAGTGTCTGTTCCAGGTGTGTTTTATACCTGGAAAATTCTTCACCTGCCCCTGACCACCAGTCACCCGTACCATCCTGAACATATTCCCCAGGAGAACCTAACAGTTAGTCTCTAAAGACTCTGATACTAAAGCCTGTGCTCTTTTGAATGTGATGTCCTGACTCTGGGCTGGGAAGGACACTGGACTAAGGCAATGTACTGAGGAGTCCAACTCCATTTTTCTCCTGAGATTTCATGATACTACTTAGAAGTTTCACCGATCTTTCTCCTCTCTGGACTTCACATCGGGTATACCACTTTAGCTTTTTTTATAAGGCTGGTCTACTAGTAATAAGTACTTTAGCATTTGTTTATCTTTTTTATTTTTTAATTTTTATTTGTTTATTTTTTGACAGGCAGAGTTAGACAGTGAGAGAGAGACAGAGAGAAAGGTCTTCCTTTTGCCATTGGTTCACCCCACAAGTGGCCACTACGGCCAGCGCGTTGCGGCCGGCGTGCTGCGCCGATCCAAAGCCAGGAGCCAGGTGCCTCCTCCAGGTCTCCCATGCGGGTGCTAGGCCCAAGCACTTGGGCCATCCTCCGCTGCCTTCCCAGGCCACAGCAGAGAGCTGGACTGGAAGAGGAACAACCGGGACAGAACCTGGCGCCCCAACCGGTACTAGAACACAGGGTGGCAGTGCTGCAGGCGGAGGATTAGCCTAGTGAGCTGCGGCACTGGCCAGCATTTGTTTATCTTGCCATGTCATGATTTCCCTTTTATTTTTGAAAGGTGGTTAAGCCAGATATTGGTTGATGTTGTTTTCCCTCCATGGTTTCTGTTAAGAAATGAACTCTCACTGTCATTGGGACTTCCTTGTAAAACTGCCCTTTCTCTTGCTGCATTCAAGAGTCTCTTTGCTTTTTCAAAATTTGATTAAAATGTGTCTTGGTGTATATCTCTCTTTTTTTAAAAAAAGATTTATTTATTTATTTGAAAGTCAGAGTTACACAGAGAAGAGAGGCAGAGAGAGAGAGAGAGAGAGAGGTCTTCCATCCGATGGTTCACTCCCCAATTGGCTGCAACAGCCGGAGCTGTGCCAATCCGAAGCCAGGATCCAGGACCCTCCTCCAGGTCTCCCACGCAGGTGCAGGGGCCCAAGGACTTGGGCCATCTTCTACTGCTTTCCCAGGCCACAGCAGAGAGCTGGATCGGAAGTAGAGCAGCCAGGACTAGAACCAGTGCCCATAGGAGATGCCAGCACTGCAGGCGGCGCTTTACCCCTGTGCCACAGTGCTGGCCCTAGTGTATATCTCTTATTTTGTTTCCTTCTTGAAGTCTGTTGAGCTCTTTGAATGTGAACTAAATTTAATTTTTATTTTTTGAAGATTCCTTTTAGGCCCTCTCTTCTCATTCTGCTTCTGGAACTCTCATTGTGTATATTTTGGTAGAATTGATGCTTACCCATAAGTCTCATGGTCTCTCTTCATTTTTTCTTTATTCTTTTGAGATTCTGCTCTGCTGACTAGGCATGTTAAACTGTCCTATATTAAAGATCTGAGTCCTTCTTCTACAGGTTCAGCTTTGGTGTGGGAACTATTAATGAATACTTCCTTTCAGCTATTATAGGTTCCAGCTCTGGAATTTCTGTTTGAGTGCTTCTTATAATTTTTAAGGTCTTTATTGGTAGTTATTATTTAAAGAGACATCGCTACCTCAACTATAATTTTTTTCTCCATGATTTCTTTTAGCTCTTTGAGCATATTTAACCCAGTTGATTCAAATTACTTGCCTTATAAAACCATTTAATTGCTTTCTCAAAAACAGTTTTTACCATTTTTTCTGTAGATGGGCCATATCTTGTTTCTTAACATGCCTTTTAATATTTTAGTTCCACTTGACATTTTGAGTTCTATAATTTAGAGTATTATCATTCTAGAAATTAGATTCTTCCCTAAGTTCTGGGTTTGCTCTGTTGGTTCCTGTGAGTTGTAATGTCTGCAAAGTGACATTTTAAAACATTTTTGTCATGTGTTCTCTGAAATCTTTGTTCTTTAACCTTTGTTAAATCCTCATGTATTGATAAACAATTCTGAAATCCTTGAAAGAAAAAACTCATAAAATCTTTGCATTTACTTAGTGTAGAGTTCTAGCAAATATGATTCTGATGGTTTTCAATTGTTAATGCACTGTTTCATGTAAGGATGTACCCCTGTAACTCTTCATATTCACTGATGTGACTCTTACATAATGTTTTTATATAATACACATAATTGTGTTCAGACTATATGTTTAAATTGGCTGAAAATTTTTGAAAATATAATGTCTGATTTTAAAATATTAAAGTCAAAGATGACTGTTTACAGCCTGAGAAATGGAAATATTGGGTTAGGAATGATGTGATAGGCAAACAAAAGGAGGAAGATGTTTGAAAAGCAAGTAATTACTGCAATTTGATTCTTTCTGTTTTAATACACTCTAACGGGGAATTCTGGCTGGTGAAGACTATGTCTGTGCCTTAGGCTGATCCCTACACTGAGGTAGTATGTATCTTTGTTACCTCACCACAGGTCCCCACCTTTCTTCTTCCTTCTCCCCAGCTAGCCACCAACAATGCCCAAACACTTGGTATTTCTCTGACCAAATGCACAATTCCTTTTTGTCCAAGTTAAAAGAATTTTTTATCATCATTAGAGATAAAATAACAATGGGTGAAATATTTGAATACGGACCTAGGGGCTGGCATTGTGATGCAGTGTGTTAAGCCATATGTGGGATGCCTGCATTCCAAATTAGAGTGCAAATTCAAGAGTGGACTACTCTGTCTCCAATACAGATGCCTGCTAATGAGCCTGGGAAGCAGCAGATGGTTCAAGTACTTGGGTTCTTGCAGTCAATGTGGAAGAACTGGATGAAGTTTCTGGCTGCTGGCTGTGGCCCTGAGTGCTGCAGCCGGTTGGGAAGTAATCAGTGGATGGAAGAGTCTCTGTCACTCTGTCTTTCAAAATAATTAATCAAATAAATCCTTTTTAAAAAAATATGGACACTAGATTGTGTTGTAATCTTAAAGTACTATTCATAATTAAGAACTTTTATTAGTTTATTTTATCAGTAACTTCGAGACTAATTATTTCCTGAAATGATTTTAGAGTATCAATTTCTCCACTTTCAATGTTTGCTTTAGACATTTTGTGAAATGAAAGAAGCTAAGTAAAGAAAGGCAAATGCTGCATAATCTCACTCAGTTATAGAAACTAGGAAAGTGAATACTGTAGAAGTTTACAGTATAATGGTGGTTACCAGGGGTAGAGAGCTGAGTGGGGGAAAGGTTATTTAACAGATACTAAGTTATAGATAGACAGGACTAAGACATTCTGGTGTTCTATTACGCAGTAGGGTTACTATAGGTAATGATAATGAGTTGTATAATTTCCTTTAAAAAAAAAAAAAGAACTAAGAATTTTTAAATGTTTTCTCCAGCCCCCTCAATGAGTCCATCATGGAAGTTTCTGGGGCACCAGGTTCGTATGTAAAACACCTCAGAGCCACAAGTCAAGTGCAAAATAAAAAGAGGTGGAGGCAGCCAAGTTGGAATAGGGGATATTACTGAGGCCACAGGCTGTCTCTGAGGGTTAGGGAGGACAGGCAGGTGGTTCATCATACGTGATCTTTCTCAGTTATTTTTTTTTTTTCTAGTCTCTTTGGAACTTGGGAAATGAAGGTTTTAATTTTAGGACTTGTTGGAGCAGGAAAAAAACCACAATTTTGTACAGATCATAGATTGGAGAAGCAGTTACTACTATTCCTACCATTGGATTTAATATAGAGATAGTGACATAGAAAAACCTTAAATTCCAAGTCTGGGATTTAGGACAAACAAGAGTCATGCCACACTGGAGATATTATTCAAACATAATGCAGTCATTTACGTGGTACACAGTTGTGACTGAGAGTGACCTGCAATTTCCAAATCAGAATTAGTTCCTATGTTGGCTGAAAAGAGCTGAGAAATTCCATTTCAGTGGTGTTTGTGAATAAGCAGGATAGGTAGCAGGCCATGACACTCTCAGAGATGGCAAAGTCATCACACAGGTGACCTGCCTTTAAGGACTGAAAGTGGAAAATATTCAAAACGTCAGCAACTGGCCTTCATAAGGCCATGAAATGTTTAGCTGGAACATTAAAAAGCAGAGAGGGCCAACGCCAGGGTTCACTTGGTTAATTCTCTGCCTGCAGCACCAGCATCCCATATGGGCGCAAGGTTCTAGTCCCAGTTGCTCCGCTTCCAGTCCAGCTCTCTGCTGTGGCCAGGGAGGGCAGTGGAAGATGGCCCAGGTGCTTGGGTCCCTTCACCCACATGGGAGACCAGGAAGAAGCACCTGGCTCTTGGCTTCGGATCGACATAACTCCGGCCCTAGCAGCCATTTTGGGGGTGAACTAATGGAAGGAAGACCTTTCTCTCTGTCTCTCTCACTGTCTATAACTCTACTTGGCAAAAAAAAAAAAAAAAAAAGAAAGAAAGAAAGAAAGAAAAAAAGCAGAGAGTAATTCATTCATGTCAGGTACTCTGAAACAAAGGCTACATCATCTGTCTCTCTGGAAAAAATTCAGAATGCTTCTCACTACTAAATGTTGTAACTATAGTTGTCGGCACATATAAAACCAACTTCAGTGATTGTAATGAAGATAAAATATAAGTATTTGTTTGGAGGGGTAACTTGATTGAATCACCTGAGTTTCTATGTAGTGTGAAATATTTCAGGCTCCTAGCCTCAGCCTGTCACAGCCCCAGCTGTTGTGGGCATTTGGGGAGTGAACCAGCAAATGAAAGATATCCGTCTATCTATCTGTTATCTATCTATATATCTATCTCTGTGTGTCTTTATCTATCTCTGCCTCTCTATTTTTGAATAAAAATGAACAGGAATGATAACTTAAAGGAAAAAGAACAAAGGTGCCAAAGGGGAAGAAATGGGACCAGTCAATGAATGTTTCATGGACACATTGTTCTTTCAAAAATAAACAACAAGCTTTCAATTTCATATTTTTAAACTTACCAGTTCAATACTCTCTGTAGAATTAATTCTGTATAATAAAAACTGCCAATATCCTGACTAAATCACAAATCACTCTGGCAACTTAAAAATCAATCCATGTTAACACACTGAATGATGTTTTACATATAAAAAAAGTTAACAAAATATGTTTGGAACGTTGGGAACAATTAATGGAATGACAAAGCCTGGAGACTTTTGAAGCTAATATACACACTTTACTGGACAAGTGACTGACACTCTGGCCATTGGGACTATTTGGGGAATAAACCAGCAGATGGAAGACCTCTCTCTGTGTCTCTCCCTCTCCCTCTTTCTCTCTCTCTGTAACTCTGCCTCTCAAATAAATAAATAAATCTTTAAAAAAAGAAGAAGAAAGTTGAAGGAGAAACCATAACACTGATGAGATATTGGGTACTGATGAATGTTTGAGTCTACATACAGAGATGTACATGACATCAATAAATAGTTTTTCATGTAACAAATATTAAGGAAAGAGAAAGTATAAGAAGTGGGGCAGATGTTGTGGCACAGTAAGATAAGCTGTTGTTTGGAAAGCCTACCTCCCATATCAGAGTACCAGCTCCACTACCTCTGATACAGCTCACTGCTAGTGCACTTTGGAGGGAGGATATTATGGCCCAAGAGCTAGGGTTCTTGCCAGCCACATGAGAGATTCAGATGGAGTACCTGGATCTTAGGCTTCAGTCTGCCATAGCAGGCAATTAGAGAGTGAAGCAGCAAGTAGAAACTCTGTTCTCTGTCTCTCCCTCTCACTCTGTCACTCTGTTTTGAATTTTAAAAAGAAAAATCAAATTCAGAGGGAAAATGAACAAAAATGATGCATATAAAAGGTCAAGAAAAAATCATGAAACTCTCTAACAAAAATTGATAGAGAGGTAGTAATAAACCAAAACACAGGCTTTTCCTGCTTGAAAAATAAACATCAAGGTGTTGGCTGCAGTGCCAGCATCCCATATGGGCACCGCATTCTTTTTTTTTTTTTTTAATTTTTGACAGGCAGAGTGGACAGTGAGAGAGAGAGAGACAGAGAGAAAGGTCTTCCTTTTGCCATTGGTTCACCCTCCAATGGCCACCGCAGCCAGAGCGCTGCACTGATCTGAAGGTAGGAGCCAGGTGCTTATCCTGGTCTCCCATGAGGTGCAGGGCCAAGCACTTGGGCCATCCTTCACTGCACTCCCTGGGCACAGCAGAGAGCTGGCCTGGAAGAGGGGCAACCGGGACAGAATCCGGCGCCCCAACCGGGACTAGAACCCGGTGTGCCGGCACTGCAAGGGGGAGGATTAGCCTACTGAGCCACGGCGCTGGCCAAAGGTCTTCCTTTTACCATTGGTTCACCCTCCAATGGCCACCACGGCCAGAGCTCTGCACTGATCCGAAGCCAGGAGCCAGGTGCTTCTCCTGGTCTCCCATGTGGGTGCAGGGCCCAAGGACTTAGGCCATCCTCCACTGCACTCCCGGGCCACAGCAGAGAGCTGGCCCAGAAGAGGGGCAACCAGGACAGAATCCGGCACCCGGACTGAAACTAGAATCCCAGGTGCTGGCGCCGCAGGCGGAGGATTAGTCTATTGAGCCACAGCGCCGGCCCGGGCACCGCGTTCTACTCCTGGTTGCTCCTCTTCCAGTCCAGCTCTCTGCTGTGGCCCGGGAGGGCAGTGGAGGATGGCCCAAGTGCTTGGGCCCCTGCACCTGCATGGGAGACCAGGAGGAGGCACCTGGCTCTTGGCTTCGGATCGGCACAGCGCCGGCCATAGCAGCCATTAGGGGAGTGAACCAACTATCTCTGTCTATAACTCTATCAAATAAATTAAAAAAAAAAAAAAGAAAGAAAGAAAAAGAAAAGGAAACATCAAGCTTTCAAACTCATACACATTTTGAAATTTCATTTCAAAGCGTAACAGTCTCTATGGAACTGATTCTGTGAAATGAGTGCCAAACTCAGGCTAAGCAGCAATTCATTATGGCAATTCAAAAAAAAAATGCATTTTGTGAACATCCAGAATGGTAACTTGCACTTAAAAAAATGTTAGCAAAAAATCTGTGTTGGAACACTTAGGGAATTATCTTTTCTATACCTGCTCCATTGGTCATGAGACTGATACCGCCTAGAGTCAGGAAGCAGTCAGGCTAACTGAATTCCTGTTTTCCACACAGCCATGGCCACAGCAGGACACGCCCATGATGAACATCTGCTCAGAGATGGAAGGAAGCAAGATCTCCAAGAGATGCTGAGAGAAGCTGGACTGGCTGTTGAGGACTGGTTGCCAAAGCTGCAGGAACACTTAGGTGTGACCTGTGCCCAGGCCTTGCAACACCTTGATGAAGAGGACCTCCAGAAGCTGAAATCCCAGGTACAACATCCATGGGAGAAAAGGGCCCTGGAGAAACTGCTGGAACTGTCACAGTCTGGTCTTTCAGAGTCAGAGCAGTCTCCTGTGGAGCTAATAAACCAAAAGCAGATGCAGGCACAACAGGCCCTGCAGGGACTGAGAGACTTGCTGTCAGAAGGTAGGCAGAGACAGGAAGAGGCAGTGAGGAGAAGGGAAGCAGAGCTGAGGCAAGCAATGGAGATCCCTGAGGAGTACTGGCCACCACCTGAAAAGCCCCTTTTTGTATTTGTATTTGTATTTGCTGAGAAAACACCCCATTGTGCTGAGTAATACTAGAAAATTATTCCTCTAACGGTAAACTGTTATCCATTATCTAATCTCCTACCCAGCCTCTAGTACTTAGTGTTTCTGTTCAGATTGATTTGTTTTAGCTTTCACATATGATGGCAAACAAATAGTATTTGTTTTACGTGTCTGACTGTTTTCACTAAACACAATACTCTGTATTGATTTTTAATTCAAAGCTACTTAGTTCTGGCATTCAACACCTCTCATTATCTGGCAGTAGCCTATCTGTCTGATTCCTTCCCTAATCATTCTTTTGCCCTTTCCTACCATCTTGCTCACATTTTCCCTTAGAAGCTACCCTCTAGGGCCAGCATTTTGGCACAGCGATTAAGCCTCCATCTGCAACACTGGTGTCCTGTATCAGAGCACCAGTTGGAGCCCATCTCTCTGCTTCTGATCCAGCTCCCTGCTAATGCACCTAGGAAGGAAGTAGAAGATAGCCCAAGTGCTTGTGTCCCTGCAATCTAAATATAAGACTCTGGTAGAATTTTGGATCTTGGATTTGGTCTTGCCCAGCCCTGACAGTTGTACCAATTTGGGAGGCATGGAGGGGGTGTGAACCTGTGGTTGGATGATCTCTTTGTCTGTTACTCTGTCTCTTTGTAACCCTGTATTTCAAATAAATGATAAACACAAATTTTAAAAAGAAGCCACCCTCTGTTGTCTTACCTCCTGAAAGTGTATCTTTACTCTGCATATTACTTCACATGAGCCTTTTACCACCTTCTTTGAATGGGGTTCCATATTCTTGACCCAGGTCAGCTTTCTTTTCATTTGTGAAGACTTCTGTTAATCTTCCAGTTCTACTTAGTAGGTTTCTTTTCTGTGCTTGCAATAATACCTGCTACTCTCACGAGCCATGTTAACAATGCTAAATTTACCTAAGCCTTTGATATGGCCTTTTTGCATGTGAAAAAATGGTTTACTATAGGGAACAACTCTTTTCTATGTGACTTAGGGAAGACTCATGTCTCTGTTTTTAATTTATGACAGGTAAGATACAGATATTTTCAGTTCCCATGCTTTGTCTTATAAACAATTGGCTTAATGTTTTATCCTCATTGATCAATAGAAACAAAGAGCTTGTTAAGTTAACCAAATATAAACTTCTCCTTTTTTCCAGTGTTCTGAACTTTGGCTTACCCTCCTTCTAAACTAGCTACAACTCCTCCTTAATGACCTGTCCTAAATGTTTGCTGACCTCAAAGAAAACATTCCCTGATTATCCCATTCTTTCCATACAGAGCCATCCCCCTGCCTCCTGGGTCCTTCCTCTATGGAAAAAAAAAAAAATCTCCTCTGCTGTCTTTGAGGTCCCTGATGCTCTTATTTTGTGATTGCTTGTCTATTACAACAGTCCTCCTCCTGTTCTTGCTGCAACTGTTTTGAATAAATGTCCTGACTTGTTTATATTTGATAATGAAGTTCACCAAACTACTTGTTTAGATTATATACTCCTCCCAGTTTGTAGCTTTGTTTTCAAACAATGATACCACATTCATATTTGTGTTCTTTGCATCTGAATCTCCATTTAGAATGCCTCTATTTCCATTAATTTCTCTTTCTATTTTAGTCTCTCTGTGGGCCTTTGTATCTCTTTGTCTACCCTACCTCCAACTTTGTTCATCACCTACCTATCTCCTCCAGGCTAAATGTCTGTCTTCAGGTTGCTCCAGAGAGACCTAATAGAGCAGGTTCCTTCCTGAGATTGGCAGGCTGCTGACTCACAGCTCTAGCCCAAGATGTGGCTCCCTATGTGAAAAAGGGGACTGAATTTATCCTCAGAATAGGCAGGAAATGAAAACCTGGTTTCACTTTTGTGTTTTCTTTTTCCCTCTTTTATATATAAAAAAAAACCAGCTGATGAAAAGGAATCTGTGTATGTTTTATGTTGAGTCCTGGGCAAAAAAATTACTTAGAATCTTAAGAACATTCCTTGATCAGAGTTTCCATGAACTGGACTGATCAAAATCAAATGGCTCAAAGTTCAGGCAATAAAGGTAGTTCCACATTATCTGAGTACATTTAGTCATAGTCTGTTCAGTGCACCATGGCAATTAAGTTCACTATAAAATAGCCTGATTTAAAGAGATAACCATTTTTGTAGTTAGCCTGCCATCAAAATTTATAGTAACCTGGAGACCAATCAAAGGAAACAAAAGGATTTCAAAATCTTGAAATAACCCTATTTACCTTCCACTATTCGGGATGCCTGCAAACCAAGCTGCTCCTATAAGTACTTAAATGTGTTTTCTCCCCTAAAAAATGTCCTTAATGTATTTTTCGGCAGTTCTAGGGAAACAGTAGTAGCAGTCACCTTTTAAAGTAAGGTTGTTGTGGTAGATCAGGGGAAAGGTAAAAGTTGCATTCAGTTTTGTTTAGCACTATACACAAACTCATAGGGCAAGAGGCCGGCACTATGGTGTAGCAGGTGAGGCCACTGCCTGCAGTGCTGGCATCCCATATTGGTGCAGGTTCGAGTCCCGGCTGCTCCACTTCCAATCCAGCTCTCTGATGTGACCTGGGAAAGCAGTAGAGGATGGCCCAAGTCCTTGGGCCCCTGCACCCGCGTGGTAGACCTGGAAGAAACTCCTGGCTCCTGGGTTCAGATCCGCGCAGCTCCGGCCATTGCGGCCAACTGGGGAATGAACCAGAGGATGGAAGACCTCTCTCTCTCTCTATCTCTCTCTGCCTCTCCTTCTCTCTCTGTGTAACTCTTTCAAATAAAAAAAAAAAAAAAAAAAAAAAAAAAAAACTCATAGGGCAAAGAGGAGATCCAAAACTGCATGATGTTCCACTGTGTACTTTTGCTGAGCACAGATGTTCTTGTCCTTCTTTTTTTTTTTTTTTTTAAAGATATAGTTTATTTATTTGAAAGAGTTACAGAGAAAGGTAGAGACAGAGAGAGAGGTCTTCCATCCGCTGGTTCACGCCCCAGATGGCCGCAACAGCTGGAGCTGCACCGATCTGAAGCCAGGAGCCAGGAGCTTCTTCCAAGTCTCCCATGCGGGTGCAGAGGCCCAAGGACTTGGGCCATCTTCTACTACTTTCCCAGGCCACAGCAGAGAGCTGGATCGGAAGAGGAGCAGCCGGGACTAGAACCATATGGGATGCTGGTGCCTCAGGCCAGGGCTTTAATCTGCTGTGCCACAGACCGCCCCCCCCCCTTTTTTTTAAAGATCTCATCCTTCTTTCATGGAGTGTCTTCCACCTATCTGAATCTCTGAGAGGTCTGATAAACCACACAACCAAAAAGATTTTGGGGTGGGGATGTGGCGAAGTGGGTAAAGCCACTGCTTGATATGCCCACATTCAACATCAGAGTGCTGGTTTGTGTCCTGGCTTTCCTACTTTTGATACAACTTCCTGGTGATGTGCTTGGGAAGGTGACAGACGATGGCCCAAGTAGTTGGATCCCTGAAACACATGTGGGAGACCATGCTGGAAGCCCTGAATCAGACTGGCCTAGTCATGGACATTGCAGCTATTTGAAAGTGAACCAGCAGATAGATGGAATCTCCCTCTCTCGCTCTCTGTTCCCATCCTTCTATCTCTCCCTCTTTCTACCACACTGCCTTTTAAATAAATAAAACTTTTTAAAAATTATAATTTTTTTCTAAATTCATGAACCAGCTTCAAGTTCCTTTTGTTATTGCTTTTTTAAAAACCACATATAAATTGTACATATTTCTGGAGTATTTTGTGCTGATCTGAGATGTGTACACATTGTTAATGTTCAGTCAGAATAAATATTTCTGTTGTAAAACATTAACATTTCTTTATGGTGAAAACTGTTAAAGTCTTATCTTAGTTTTTTCTTTTAGTAGAGAAATACAGAGTACATTAACATTGTCTATTTAGTAACACTGTTGTTCAAATAACCCCAGAACTTTTTACACTTATCTGGTTATAACTTAATACTCATCACTCAATCTTTCCCCATTCCCTTTCCTTTCTCAGCCTCTTGTAACCACAATGATACTTTTATCTTCAATGCTTTTTAAAGTCCAATGTGAAATAATGCAGTACTTGTCTTTCTATGCGTGGTTTATTTCACTGAACATAATGACCTCCAGTTCCATCAGGTTTTCTAAATGATATATTTCTTATGTCTGAATAGTATTCCATTACATATATGTACCACATTTTCATTATCATCCATTTATCAATGGATATTTAGGTTGTTTCCACTTCTTAGCTATTGTGAATAGTGCTAAAATAAACATGGGAGTGCAAATATTTCTTCAACAGATGGATTTCATTTCTCTTGATATATACCCAGTAGTGGGACTGGTAGTTCTAATTTTGTTTTTTTAAGGAGCCTCCCTACTGTCTTTCTTGATGTACTAATTTACATTCCTATCAACAGTGTCCAAGGGTTCCCTTTTCTCTACATCCTTGCCACATACGAATAAAAATAGGGAGACATTAGTTTTCCTGATTTTATCATTTACATTGTATGCATTCATTGAAATGTCACATTGTATGCTGTAAACATGTATAATTTTTCATCAAAAATTTTTATGTAGCTGTGATATTGTTTTCAGTGTTATACAATATGCTACAATGTGGATACACATTTGGGTTGTTTCCAGTTTGTGGCTTTTATGAATAGCACTGCTTTGGCCACTTCATGGGTGTGTCTTGATGATATGTGTACATATTGGCATCTAGGGATAGAAGCTTTGGCTTATCTCTACTATTTTTTATGTACTTCATGATTTGCTGCTTTGCTTGAATTTTTCTTTTCTACCTATATGGTAGTGAATGAAGTTTATTTCATTTAATTAACCCATTGGGCAAGATGTAACTTTGTGTACATGCCATAACTAGCCTCTCTTGTTATACTTTCAAGAATAATTTTCTGTCAACCTTGTATATATTTACTCTCACCACCATCAACACACACACTGCTTTCATTCCTGATATATAATCTATTTTGAGCCAAGTGAAATTTTAATTACAGACTTTTACATTTTTATATTAGACAAAAACATTTATTTATACACCAGTAGTTTCATTTTTTCCTTTACTAATTTATTGTACATAAAATCTTAAATTCAAATGAAATGCCTTAAGAATATTAAAAATAGTTACATGGTGCAGGTGGTTGGCAAAGCAGTTAAAATCCTGCTTGGGATACACACATTCTCTGAGTGCCGGTTCTGTGCTCTTTTGCTTCTGATCCAGCATCCCGTTAATGTCCAACCTGGGAGGCAGAAGACGATGGTTCAAATATTTGGATCCCTGCCACCCATGTGAGATACCTGGATGGAGTGAGAAGATCCTGGCTTCAGTCTCATCCAGCTGGGTAGTTGCAGGCATTTAGGCAGCAAACCAGCCTATGGGAATATGGAAGATCTCACTTTCTAACCTTCATCTCTCTCTCTCTCTCTCTCTCTCTCTCTCTCTCTCTCTCTTCCCTCCCTTTTTCTCTCATCTATATCTCTGTTTCTCTCTTTCTCTCTCTGCCTTTCAAATAAAATGAAAAATAAATATTTTTTAAAATACTGCTGTAATATCATACAGTATCTAGTGCTGCTACTAAAAGCTTGAGGCAAGTCTGTTTTTGACTTATCTGTAAATTATATAGGTTGCTCATTTATTTGTTCATTGAACTCTTCAACCTAAGAACAAGAAAATCTTCCCAAACATATCTTAATAATAATGATCTTTAATAATATTATTTGATTGATCAGTATTTTAAATGTGTAATTTCAATATGAAGAATTGGGTCACAGTGCACCTCTGAAAAATGCTCTTCTATCATCTCTTATTTTTTTCTCCCATACTCTCCCTCATTTCAAAACCATATTAGAACTGGTCAGAGTTGGCAGCACTTCCGAATATATGCTCCATGCTGCTTTTTTTTAAAAAAAGATTTATTTATTTGGAGTTTGTGAACACAATAAATAAAAGTTCCCTCCCCTTCACAACCCTCCCTCCCTCCAACAAAACAAAAACAAAAAAACAGTTGTAGTTACAGAGAGAGGAGAGGCAGAGAGAGAGAGCCTCCGGGTCTCCCACATGGGTGCAGAGGCACAAGGACTTGGGTCGTCCTCCACTGCCCTCCCAGCCCATAACAGAGAGCTGGATTGGAAGAGAAGCAGCCGGTAGTAGAACCAGCACCCACATGGGATGCTGGTACTTCAGGCCAGGGCTTTAACCTGCTGTGCCACAGCACCGGCCCCTGCTCCATCTTCTTTAGAGATCATGTTTCTCTTTCCTTTATCCATTGAGTCTAAACTCTAAAACATTCCTCAGCTGAACATTCTAACATTGTAGTTGAGCCTACAGATGTATTCATGTAAATATTCAACCAGAAATAAAACTTCCGTGAGCAATAAGGATGCAAAAATCTCAAAGCAGCTGGTTTTATGTCCAGACCACCAAAATTAAAAAATTTATTTTTTTTTACATCCCTCTGTTTCTCCACTGGACACGTCTCCTTAGAATAATCTTTTTCCAAAATGTGATTGACTACTTGGCACCATTCATCAAATGAAAATTGGGGTGTTTATAAAAATAAACTTGTTCTTTTTAAAAAAGATTTATTTATTTTTTTTGTGTGTGTGTGTAGTAAATTAGTTTTTTAACTTTTCTCTCTTTTTTTAACTTCTTTTTTTTAACTTTTATTTAATGAATATAAATTTCCAAAGTACAGAATATTGATTACAATGACTTCCCCCCATAACTTCCCTCCAACCCGCAACCCTCCCCTTATCCTCTCCCTCTCCCCTTCCATTCATGTCAAGATTCATTTTTGATTCTCTTTATATACAGAAGATCAGTTTAGCATACAGTAAGTAAAGATTTCAACAGTTTGCTCCCACACAGAAACATAAAATGAAAAATACTGTTTGAGTACTAGTTATAGCATTAAATCTCAATGTACAGCACACTAAGGACAAAGATCCTACATGAGGAGTAAGTGCACAGTGACTCCTGTTGTTGACTTAACAAATTGACACTCTTGTTTATGGCATCAGTAATCACCCTAGGCTCTTGTCATGAGCTGCCAAGGCTATGGAAGCCTTTTGAGTTTGCTAAATCTGATCATATTTAGACAAGGTCATGGTCAAAGTGGAAGTTCTCTCCTCCCTTCAGAGAAAGGTACCTCCTTCTTTGATGACCCATTCTTTCCACTGGGATCTCACTCGTGGAGATCTTTCATTTAGGTTTTTTTTTCCCCCAGAGTGTCTTGGCTTTCCATGCCTGAAATACTCTCATGGGCATTTCAGCCGGATCCGCATGCCTTAAGGGCTGATTCTGAGGCCAGAGTGCTGTTAGGACATTTGCCATTCTATGGGTCTTCCAGCCACTGGCTCACTCCCCAGTTGGCCACAACAGCCAGAGATGCACCAATCCATAGCCAGGAGCCAGGAGCTTCTTCCAAGTCTCTCACACAGGTGCAGGGGCCCAAAGATTTGGGCCATCTTCTACCCAGGCCATAGCAGAGAGCTGGATCAGAAGAGGAACAGCTGGGTCTTGACTGGGATGCCAGTACTGCAGGTGGCAGCTTTACCTGCTATGCCAGAATGCTGGACAAATGATATTGTTTTAACAAAAAGGATGATTTTCCTGGGTGCCCCTTAGTTAAATCAGATGAAAGCCCCTAAAAGACAGAATGTATCCTTCCTTAAGTCAAATAATTTTCTCTCTTGCTGACTGTAGTAACTAAGCTGCCATATTGTTAGAGGACCTATGGAGAGGGATACTTGGCTGTGGAATGTAAGTAGTCCCAAGGAGCTGAGAGAAGTCCAGATAATAGCCGGAAAGACAACAGGAACCTCAGTTATACAACAAAAAGAATTGGATTTGGCCAATGTGTACAAGCCTGGATTTATCTCTTTTCCAGTAAAGCCTCAAAGGGTCAGCTGAGGCCTGGAGTGCAACTTTGTGTACTCTGAGACAGAAGACTCAGTTAACCCATACCTGGACCCCAAACAAAATCTATGATATATGTATATATCATAGTGTGTGTGTTGCCAGGCTGTGGGCAGCCTCTTATTCTGAGGGTGGTCACTAGGCAACAACATCAGAAAAAGAGGAACCACAATCTCATAGATTTGCTTCTCTGTGTTTTTGAGTAATCTTATGATCATTCTTTTGGATTCCTTTTCGTGTATTTCATCAATCTCTTTGTCTTCACATTCTAATATTGAAGTGTTGTTGTGTTCCTTTTGGGGAATCACATTGTCTCCCTTGTTCATGTTTCTTGTATCTCTACATTTGTTTGTAGGCATCTGTGGAATCACTTGCTGGTTTTCTCCTTTGAGGACTTTTATCTTGAAATATGCCTCTATAGCTTAGTGGAAGGCCTTCAACACATATCCAGAGGTGGATCCTGGGGCTAGGGAACTCTGGATAGTGTTCAAGGTTCAAGGGTGGAATAAGTCCAGAGTGACACCAAAGTTGGGCATAGTAGATCTACTCTATCATCAGCAGGGAGGAAGGTATGTTAGAGGAGACATAGGCTGGTATATTCACAGCCTTAGCCCCTCTCTGCCAAGGCAATCCAGCTGCCTAGGGTGAGCCCACAGTGCCTGCACACCTCACCCACTGAGGGGCATGAACCACACAAAGGATCTATGCACTCTCAGTGTGAACATTGAGCTGTCTGCAATGATTCACACAGCAATCAAGGAACTCTGATACTGTGAAACCAAACCCATTGATTGCCCCAAGACCCAGCCACACCCAATACCCTATCACACAGTCACATGCTGCCATCAGTCACAGGCCAGAGGGCTCTCACAGTCACAGGAGCAGGGGATCCACTCTCAGCACTATGAGCCTCGAGGAGGGTCGTGGCTTTCGTGAAGCCGGCTGCCCACTGGACAGAGGTCAGTCTGTGTTCTACCTTGGAAAATTTGAGTCAGACAGCTTGATAGGATGAAGGGAGGGAGGAGAACAATGTGCCCTTGCATCACAGATCTAAGTGGGCACCCGAACCCTACCAACCCTAAAGCCAGAATCAAAGTCAGTAGGGACCATGGATTTATCTCTTCAATAAAATCCCCCAGTCACACACAGGCTACGGCAGCCTCTATTCACCTTATTAAGATGGTACTTCCTGCTGTTTGCTGGGCACTTTGGTGGGGGGAAGGGTGGAAAACAGGTTAGGTGGGCATCCCTTCCCCTACTTATGCTTCACATTCAAAGTCAGGGGAGACGAGAGTCTCTCCCTCAGGCAATATCAACAATGACATGGGCTGCCATAGGTTCCTCTTACCTTGCTCCAAGAAGATGGCAGTTTTACCACAAAGGGCTATGGGAGTTGCCAGTGGTGTCCTACATGTTGCTGTGTGATTGTACTGTCTCCACAGTCTTTCCCTGTGCTTTTGGTATCTTCCCATGGTCAAAATCAACATGTATTTTCCCTATTCAGCTATCTTGGAACTTCTCCAAAATTTCTCTATTTTTTTTTTACCTTTTTAAAAATTCACTTATTTATTTGAAAGGCAGAGTTACAGAGATGAAGAGGCAGAGACAAAGAGAAAATTTTCCATCCACTGGTTTACTCCCCAAATGGCCACTACTACCAGATCTACACCAATCCGAAGCCAGGAGCTTCCTCTGGGTCTCCCACATGGGTGCAGGGGCCCAAGCACTTGGGCCATCCTCCACTGCCTTCCTGGGCCATAGCAGAGAGCTGACTGGAAGAGGAGCAACCAGGACTAGAACCCAATGTCCATATGGGATGCCGGCGCTGCAGGCGGAGGATTAACCAAGTGAGCCATGGCGCTGGCCTGTGTGCTGCTATTTCTAGCCCAGTGTCCTACTGTGTTCCCACTCTTGCCTTACTGAGTTCTAGAGCTCTCACTCAACTTGAAATGCAGCTATTCACCTTTGCTTGGGTTTTCTTTGTCTGGGAGTAGGTGAATGCTGGCCATCTCTATGTGACCATCCTTGAAAAAAAGCCCAGCCTTTCATTTTTGACCAATCTGCGCCTTTGGGCCAAAATGAGTTACTTGTAGACAGAATATAGTTGAATTCTTTATTTTTATTGATTGTTCAATCTCTTTTAGTTGAAAGTGTAATCGATTTATATTAAAGTAATTCATGGTAAAGCACCTATTTCTGCCATTTGCTTTATATTTTTAGAAATCTATCATTTGTCTCAATTCCTCCATTATGTTTTTGCATTTTTTAGAGTATGATTCTGATTCATTTCTAATATTTTGCTGCATTTTTAGTTATTTTATAATTGGGTGACCTGGGGCTTACAACTAACCTCCTAAACTTTAATAGTATATTTATAATGACACAATAGCTTTCATAAAAACATTGTGGCCCTAAACAGCTCCAACCCTCCCATTTATGTTGGAGCTGTCACAAATTGTGCCTTTACCTGTTGTATGCTTGTTTACATAGAATCATAATGAACGCTTTATGCATTCGTCTTCAATCATATGTGGAAATGAAATGAAGCCACAAACCAGAAATACAGTAGCACAGTATTTTGAATTATAGATAATTTCCTGTCTTCTGTTCTTCATTTTTTCCTGTGGTTCTGAGTTTCATTTCAGTGTCCTTCATTTCTACCTGAAGGACTCACTTTAGCTTTTTCTATAAGGCTGGTCTCCTAGTAATAAGCACTTTAACATTTGTTTATCTTGCCATGTCTTGATTTCTCTTTTATTTTTGAAAGATGGTTAAGCCAGATATAGAGCTATTGGTTGATGTTGTTTTCCTTCCATGGTTTCTGTTAAGAAATGAACTCTCACTGTCATTGGGACTTCTTGGTAAAACTTCCCTTTCTCTGGCTGCATTCAAGAGTGTTAGTTTTTGCTTTATTAATGTTTGATTAAAATACGTCTTGGTATATATCTCGTATTTTTCTCCTTATTGAAATATTTTGAGCTCCTTATATGTGAATTAAATTTGACATTTTTGAAAACATCTTTATGTCTCTCTCCTTCTTATTCTCTTTCTGGAACTCCCAATAGTATATTTTGATATAATTGATGCTGACTCATTAGTCTCAATATCTCTTTTCTCTGCAATCTCTGTTCTTTAGCCTTTGTTAATATCATGCATTGACAGATATTTCTGAAATCCTAGGAAGAAAAAAACTCTTCTAATATTTTCATTTACTTAGTGTTGGTGCATTCCTTCAGTGCTTAACCAGGCAGGCCCTTTACAACCCTACGAAGCTTTCAATTTGGGCTTATCCTCAGCATAGTGATCAGTTAAAGTTGAACGTTTAGGGTTTTCAAAAGTTTTTCTGAGTACAAATCCTGCTTTTGGAATGAATGAAGCTATCTAAATTCCTCTACACAGGGAATTGTTAAAGTCCTACTTACCTACAAAATCTCTCTCTCTTGTCAGGCTTCCCTCCCAGGTTTGCAGCATGTCCACAGTTTTCTTCAAAGTATCTTCCTGCAGGACATAGTGTGTCATTTGCCTTTCAATGTTTTCAAGGAATATGTTCCCATAGCCATTTTATGTCCCTCAGAATCAGCCCTTAGGGCATTCAGATCTGTCTAAAAAGCCCATGAGAGCATTTCAGGCATGGAAAGCCAGGACATAGTAGCAAAAACTGTTCTGCATGAAAGATCTCTGTGAGACACTAGTGGAAAGAAGGGGCCATCAAAAAAGGATGTACTTTTCTCTGAAGGGAGGAGAGAACTTCTAGTTTGCATAGGAACCTAAGTACCTATGGAGTTTGTGGACTCAAAAGACTTCCATAGCTTTGGCAGCTCATGTCAAGAGCCTAGCATGGTCACTGACATCAAAAATAAGAGTGTTAATTGTTAAATCAACAATAGGAGTCACTGTGCACTTGCTCCCCATGTAAGACCTCTGTCCTTAATGTGTTGCACTATGAGAATTAACGGTAAAGTCAGTCTTCAAACAGTACTTTATACTTTGTGTGTCTGTGTGGGTGTAAACTGTTGAAATATTTACCTAGTATAGAGTTTTTTGTATATAAAGATAATTGAAAATGAATCTTGATGAAGAATGGGAAAGGAGAGGGAGTAGGAAGTGGGATGGGAGTTGGGGTGGTAGGCGGGTATGGGAGGAAGAACAGCTATAATCCAAAAGCATCACCTATGAAAGTTATATTTATTAAATAAAAGCTTTCTAAAAAAGACAGCTGTTGAGTAGGGAATAGAATGGAACAAGGGCAAACCAAAAATTTCACAATACTACCCAATTCTATGTAGGTCTTTGACCCATATTTTAATTGGGTTGTCATTTTCTTACCATTAAGTCTACTTTGTATATTTTGGATAGCATTGCTTTATTAAATGTGTCCTTTGCAAATATTAGTGTATGGCTTGTATTCTTATTTTATTCACAGTCTTTCACAAAGTATAAGTTTTCTCATTTAATGAGGTTCAATTTCATCAACTCTTTCTTTCACAGACCATGTCTTTGTTATTTGTATCAAAAAATCATTGACATACCCAAAGACATATGGATTTTCTCCCATATTATGTTCTAAGAGTTTTATGAATTTTTATTTATTTCTGTATTTTCTTTGACAGGCATAGAAAGGAACAGGAAGAGGAAGAGTAGGATGCAAAAAGGGAAGGGAGAGTGGGAAGAGAGTGGCACAGGAAGAGAGGGAAAAGAAGATGGATCTAGTACCTGCTGATTCAATCCCCAAATTGTTGCAACAGTAAGAGCTGGCCCTAAGCCAGGAGCTAGGAACTGCAAACTCAATCCAGCTCTCCCACAGGGGTGGCAGAGACCCAGATACTTGAGTCATCACCTACATTACCTACTTCCACCTCCATTAGCATGAAGATGGATTTGGAAGCAGAACTAGGCCTTTAACCCAAGCATTCTAGTGTAGAAAGTAGACATTTGAAACAGTGCCTTAACCTCTATACCAATACCC
Source organism: Oryctolagus cuniculus (assembly GCF_051225735.1). NCBI lineage: Eukaryota > Metazoa > Chordata > Mammalia > Lagomorpha > Leporidae > Oryctolagus > Oryctolagus cuniculus. Next base: position 60,004,037 of record NC_142867.1, read on the forward strand.
ACACTCCTTCTAGGAATTTTAGATTTATGTTTTATATTTAAGTCTATGTTCCATTTTGAGTTAATTTTCTTTTAATGATGTAAACACTTATGTCTAGACTCTTTTTAAGGTGAAAGCGAAGGTGATGTGTACCTATTCCAGGGTCATTTAATGAAAAAATTAGGGGCCAGCGCTGTGACTTAGTGGATGAGGTGCTGGTTTGAGTTGTAGCTGTTCCACATCTGATCTAGCTTTCTGCTGTGGTCTCAGAAAGCAGTGAAGGGTGGCCCAAGTCCTTGGGCCCCTGTGCCCGAGGATGCTCCTGGCTCCTGGCTCCTGTCTTCAGATCAGCACAGCTCTGGCCATTGAGGCCGTCCAGGGAGTGAACTGGCTGATGGAAGATCTCTCTCTCTCTTTCTCTCTCTGCCTCTGCCTCTCTCTAACTCTGCCTTTCAAATAAATAAATAAGTGAGTCTTTAAAAAAGTCAGAGTCAAGAAAAAAATTGCATCTGTGAAGAATATATCCAGAGCTCTTTCTTTTACTTGTCATTATTCCTGAAGTACTGAAGTATAGCAACAACTTACATAGACTATACATTGTATTAGATACATATGTAGTAAGTAGAATTCACCAAGGTTATATGGAAATACTATGCAGTTCTATGCAAGATAATTGAGATCTATGGATTTAGATCCTGCAAGGCCTCCTAGAATCAGTCCCTCATGGATACCAGAGGACAGCTCTATGTATTTATCCTTTCTGTGGTTCATCATGTCTTCTCACTTACCTGGCATTCCACTACTAACATATTCTTTCTCCTCAACAATACCATAGTGCAGTTCCTTCAATATTCCTTTTCTTGTGACAAATTATTTAATTATTTATTATAATGTGCCTGTTCCATCAGAATTCTTTAAGGGTATGTCACTATGTATGGAATTCTTATAATACAGAATGCTTCATCAAACATTTCTTTCAATGTATCAAATATTCCACTTTCCTGTCTTCCACCTTTCATTAGAATAGCTAAGATGTCAGCTTTCTTTCTATGGCAGGCTTTTGAAGGTAAACTATATTTTTCCAAACTCTTTGTTGGTCTAATTTTGTTTCATTTTTAAAGATTTATTTATTTGAAAGGCAGAGTAACAGAGAGAGACAAAAGTGGTGTCGGGAAAGAAAGAGCTCTTTCATCTACTGGTTTCCTTCCCAAATAGCTGCAAGAGACAGGACTATGCCAGGCTGAGGCCAGGCATCATTGACTCCCTCCTGGTCTCCCACGTGAGTGGCAGGGGCCCAAGTATTTGGGTCATCTTCTGCTGCCTTCACAGGTACATTAGCAGAAAGCTTCCTCACTAGAATAAAATTTGGGACCCTAACTAGTACTCCAATATAGGATGTTAGCATGGAAAGCAGAGGCTTAATCCACTGCACCACAATCCAGCCCATTTTGTTTCTTTTACTGCAGTTTCACTCTGAGGTGCCTAAGTGTGAATTTCTATTGTTTTTCCTGCTTCCTGTTTTTCTAAGACCTTAATTTTGTTGGAAAATTTTCTGTATTGTTTCAAATTATTTACCTCTTCTATCAGGTATGTCACAATGACTAGTAAATTTTTTTGAGGAACTAAGGATTTGTTGTCTAATTTGATTTAAATGTTTAAGATGTTTTTAGTTGGAAAGGTGTATCCAAATTTTAGCAACATTGAGGAAGTACAAGACAAAAGCTTGTGTGATGGTTTCTTTGTCTATCTGTGGTATTATAGCAGAATATCTAAAACTGAGTAATTTATGATGAACATAAATGTATTGCCTCAGCTTTCTAGAAGTTGAGAAGCCCAAGATCAAGGCACCAGCACCTGAAAGGACTTTCATAGTCATCATATGACAGAAAGAGAAAGGGCAAGGAGGCAAAAGGGAGTCAAACTCACCCTTTTATAATGGTATTAATCCTGCAGGTGAGGTCATAGCCCCCATGGCCCAATAATCTCTCAAAAGCCCTACCTATTAATACTATTACAATGGCAATCAAACACCAACATAAGTTATGGAGGAGACAAACATTCAAACCATAGCATTCCAGCCCAGGTCTCTCAAAACTCATATATTTCTCAGATGCAAAACACATTCATTCCACTCCAGTAGCCCTAAAAGTGTTAACTCATTTCAGGATCAATTCAAAACCCCAAAGTCCACAGTACCATCTAAATGAGATAGAAAAGAAACTCAAAACAATATTTATCCTGAGACAAATTCCTATTCACCTATGCCCAAAAAATCAAGTTATCTATTTTCAAAATGCAATACCAAAACAGGTATCTGATATAAATTTCCATTCCAAAAAGGAGAAACAGGAAAGTAGAAAGCAGTAACAGGTCTTGAGTAAGTTAAAAAAAAAAAAAAAAAAAAAGGACATATGGGGATAAAACTAAATCCTGAGGTTAGAGATTAATCTGCTTTGACTCCATGTCCCAGCTGCTGAGCATATTAGAGTAGATCAGCTAGACCTTGGAAAGCCCTGCCCGTATGGCTTTCTTGACCTCAGCCAATATACCAGCTGTCAGGAGTTGGAGTCTCATGCCTACAGCTCCCCTAGGTTGGCCTAACTTGCTGGTGACTCTACAGCTCTCAGCTCTTGCAGTATTCATTCTCCTGTTAAACTACTAGGTCCAGTGACAATGCTCTTTAGCAAATCTGCCCCTATGGCAAGTCTCTGCAACATCTTCTGAACTGTAAGTGGAAGCATCTATACCTCAACAGCTCATGCACTTGCCTTGTCTATAGAATCAGCACCATGTAGATATCACTAAGTTTGATGGCTTATACCTTGCAGAGGCGTGATTAGAGCCTCATCTGTGGCCACATAAGAAATATCTAGGTAAGTCAAGGAGAGCTACACCAGAATACAAGGAACTGACACTTGGGTATCACAGGGCAGCAAGTGCTGAGGTGCCAGAACACCCTGGGCACTTCCCTAAAACCCTTTCTGCTCACAGAGCCCTAGCATTCCTGGTCTGTTGTGGGATGGCAGCAAGGAAGTTCTCTGAAATGCCTTTCATATCATTCTCTTTACCTTTATGAAACCCAATGCCCTCTATCTGGAAGAATTTCTTTATTAAATGGTCCCTTGGCCATCCCTTTGTTTGCTCTCATGAATACACTTCTTTAGTGTTTACATGGTCAGAATGAGAATTCTCCAAATCTTTACTGTATTATTTTGGAATTGCAAATTCTGTCCTCAAATCATTTCTGTCTTCTCATGTTTTGCTCTAAGCTTTGTGGCTTAGAGACTTCCGCTATATAGGTAGGTTCATTGTCCTTAAATTCTGCCTTCCAAAAATCCCTCAGGCATGGGCACCATTTAGTCAATTTCAGTGAAACTTTATATCAAGAATGGCCTTTTGTGGCTGGTGCTGTGGCATAGCAGGTAAAGCCATAGCCTGCGGTGCTGGAATCCCATATGAGCACCAGTCAAGAACCACTGCTCCACTTCCAATCCAGCTCTCTGCTGTGGCCTGGAAAAGCAGTGAATATGGCCCAAGAGCTTGGGCCCATGAACCCACATGGGAGACTCGGAGGAAGCTCCTGACTCCTGGCTTAGGATCAAATCAGCACAGCTCTGGTTATTGTGACCATTTAGGGAATGAACTAGCAGATTCTCTCTCTCTCTCTCTCTCTCTCTCTCTCTCTCCTTCTGCCTCTCTGTAACCCTGCCTTTCAAATATATAAATAAATCTTTAAAAAATGGCCTTTTATCCAATTTTCAAATCCTTGTTCCACATTTCCAAGACTTCGTCATCAGTATTGCTGTTACTGTTCATACTTCTACATGCAAACCACAAACACATAGAATCTCTGAAGAGTTTTAGAATCTCCCTATTGTTCCTTTTTTCTATTGAGCCCTCACTAAAATTGTCCTTAACAGTTCATTCCTGGCAATATAATGCTTCTCTAGCATGTTGCTCCAAGTATTCATACTCTAGTCATTGTTTAGTTAAAAGGCTTCTTCCAAAATGTTACGTATTTGTTATAACAACACTCAACTTCTGTGTAATCAACTTCCATCTCTTAGTACAATTTCTTTTACTGTAACAGAATACTTGACACTGAGTAATTTATACTGAACAGAAAATTGTTGGATCACAGTTCTGGGGCCTGGAAATCCAGTATATTGAAGTCAGAATCTGAAAAAAAAAAAACTTATTGCTGAATCACCACATTCAGAAGGTACAAGGTCAAAGAGGCCAAAGGGGGTGGGGTTAAACTTACTCTTTTACCATGGCATCAATGACATTCATTAGGATAGATCCCTCATGGCCTAATTACTGCTCAAGGAACCACCTCTTATTAATATTACAATGGCAGTTAAATTTCAACAGGAATTTTGATGGGGACAAATATCAAACTATAGCAGATGGAATGATTATTATAGAAATCCAATGAAGATATGATGAAGTCAAAATCTAAGGGGAAGCTGAGAGTGGATGAATAAGAAATGAGTTTGAAGAGACTGAAGAGAGTAAATTGAAAAGATATGGTAAACCAAGTTCATGTTAGGAGGAAGAATGGTAAGTAGATTGCCCTTTGATCTGAAAGTATTGTTGTACCATTCAGTTATCAGGAATTAAAAGGGGTAGGTAAACCCAAATATCATAATCAGTTGAAATATGTGAGATCTAATTTCATCTATATTGAAAGTCACTTCCTGAAGACAGGTGGAGGAGCAAACCTAACACTGATGAAGTATTACGAACTACAGAGCATTTGTATCTACATAAAAGAGATGGATGATATCAGTATGTAGATAGTTATTCACATAATGGAAAGACAATGGGGAAAAAGGGAAAAAAAGATGTGAAAAGCATAAATCAGGTTAGAAGTGCACTTAAGAGAACAATAGAAAGTGACTGGAGTGGTTTTTTGATGTGCTGTTAAAATGCCCACATCTCATATTGGAGGGTCTGTATTTGAGTCCTGGTCTACTTCAGAATAAAGTTTATGGTATTATGTACCTTGGAAGGCAGTGGGAGATGACACAATTACTTGGGTAATGTTACCCACATAGGAAACCCAGATTAAGTTTCAGGCTTCTGGCCTCAGCCTATTATAGCTCCAGCTATTGCAGGCATTTGGGGAGTGAACCAGCAAATATATATATATATATATATATATATATATATACACACACATATATACACATATATATATACATACAGATAAAAATATATAGATATATATCTCTGTATATATCTATATATTTTTATCTTTCTGCCTCTCTACTTTTAAAATAAAAATATAAAGGAACAATAATTTAAAAGAAAAAAGGTGGCACTCTGGCCTCAGAATCAGCCCTGAAGGCACTCGGATCTGGCTGAAAAGCCCATGAGAGTATTTCAGGCATGGAAAGCCAAGACACTCTGGCAAAAAGATCTCTGTGAGTGAGATCCCAGTGGAAAGAACAGGTCTTCAAAGAGGGAGGTGCCTTTCTCTGAAGGGAGGAGAGAACCTCCACTTTGACTATGACCGTGTCCAAACAAGATAAGAGTCGGAGAACTCAGGGGGCTTCCATAGCCTTGGAAACTCATAACTGGTGCATAGGGAGATTACTGATGCCATAAACAGGAGTGTCAATTTGTGAAGTCAACGGCAGGAGTCACTGTGCACTTACTCCTCATGTAGGATCTCTGTCCTTAACGTGCTGTACACTGAGGCTTAATGCGATAACGAGTACTCAAACAGTATATTTCACTTTGTGTTTCTATGGGGGTGCAAACGATTGAAATCTTTACTTAATGTACACTAAACTGATCTTCTGTAAAAAAAAAAAAAAATTATCAATTCCCAACTTGACTCTCACTGGGATTAAACATGACAATAGGTCTGATCTGATTTCATCATCACTTAAAAAAAATCATCTATTATTTTTCACTTAATGTTTCTGTGTGGGAGCAAACTGTTGAAATACTTACTTAAGGTATGCTAGGCTGATCTTCTGTATATTAAGATAATCGAAAATGAATCTTGACGTGAATGGAGGGGGAGAGGGAGTGGGAAGGGGGGGGTTGTGGGTGGGAGGGATGGTATGGGGGGGGAAGCCATTGTAACACATGAGTCGTACTTTGGAAATTTATATTCATTAAATAAAAGATAAAAAAAAAAAAGATACAAGGGGCATACCCAAAAAAAATAAAAAATAAAAAAAATAAAAATAAAAGAAAAAAGGTGGCAAAGAGGAAGGAATGGGACCAGTCAACAGATGTTTCATAGACACATTCTTCATTTACTTTATTAAATTTTTTCATCCATGAAACAGAAAAACCATGTGTTTGAATTTATTTTTTCTCAAACAACCTGTTGATTTTTTTTAACTTTTATTTAATGAATATAAATTTCCAAAGTACAGAATATGGATTACAATGGCTTCCCCCCCATAACGTCCCTCCCACCCACAACCCTCCCCTTTCCTACTCCCTCTCCCCTTCCATTCACATCAAGATTCATTTTTGTTTCTCTTTATATACAGAAGATCAGTTTAGCATACATTAAGTAAAGATTTCAACAGTTTGCTCCCACACAGAAACATAAAGTGAAAAATACTGTTTGAGTACTAGTTATAGCATTAAATCTCAATGTACAGCACACTAAGGACAAAGATCCTACATGAGGAGTAAGTGCACAGTGACTCCTGTTGTTGACTTAACAAATTGACACTCTTGTTTATGGCATCAGTAATCACCGGAGGCTCTTGTCATGAGCTGCCAAGGCTATGGAAGCCCCTTGAGTTCACTGACTCTGATAATTTTTAGACAAGGCCATGGTCAAAGTGGAAGTTCTTTCCTCCCTTCAGAGAAAGGTACCTCCTTCTTTGATGACCCATTCTTTCCACTGGGATCTCACTCACAGAGATCTTTCATTTAGGTTTTTTTTTTTTTTTTCCAGAGTGTCTTGGCTTTCCATGCCTGAAATACTCTCATGGGCTTTTCAACCGGATCTGCATGCCTTAAGGGCTGATTCTGAGGCCAGAGTGCTGTTTAGGACATCTGCCATTCTATGGGTCTGCTGTGTATCTCACTTCCCATGTTGGATCATTCTCTCCCTTTTTGATTCTATCAGCTAGTATTTGCAGACACTATTCTTGTTTATGTGATCCCTTTGGTTCTTAGTCCTTTCATTATGATCAATTGTGAACAGAAATTGATCACTGGGACTAGTGAGATGGCATTGGTACATGCCACCTTGATGGGATTGAATTGGAATCCCCTGGTATGTTTCTAACTCTACCATTTGAGGTAAGTCAGCTTGAGCATGTCCCGAATTGCACATCTCTTCCCTCTCTTATTTCCACTCTTATATTTAACAGTGATCACTTTTCAGTTAAGTTTCAGCACTTAAGAGAATTGTGTATTGATTACAGTATTCAACCAAAAGTATTAAGTAGAATAAACAAAAAAAATACTAAGAGGGATAACATATCAAGTTGCTCATCAACAGTCAGGGTAGGGGCTGATCAAGTCACCATTTCTCATAGAACCTGTTGATTTAATGAGTACAAATTTCATAAGTACAACTTTAGGAATACAGTGATTCTTCACATCATACCTGCCTTCCCATCCCCACTCCCATCACATTGCCTCTTCCCTCTCCCATTCCCTGTCCCATTCTCCATTAAGAAAAAAATACTGTTCCTCAACAGTCAAGAAAAGGGCTGTTCAAGCTATTGCTTCTCAAAGTCACAATTTCAATTCTACCGATATCCTTTTAAGTGCTCTTTAAGTTAACACAAATCAGGGAGAACATGTGGTATTTTTCCCTTTCGAACTGGCTTATTTCACTAAGTACGATGTTGTCTAGATTCATCCATTTTGTTGCAAATGACCAGATTTCATTTCTTACCACGTGTGTAGTATTCCATAGAGTACATATCCCATAATTTCTTTATCCAGTCTTCTGTTGATGGGCATTTAGGTGGATTCCATGTCTTAGCTATTGTAAATTGAGCTGCAATAAACAAGGAGGTGCAGATAACTAACTCTTATTTGCTGATTTCATTTCCCTTGAGTATGTTCCCAGGAGTAGGATGGCTGGGTCATATGGTAGGTCTATATTCAGATTTCTGAGGTATCTCCAAACTGATTTCCATAGTGGTTTTACCAGTTTACATTCCCACCAACAGTGGATTAGTGTACCTTTGTCCCCATATCCTTGCCAGCATTAGTTGTTTGTTGATTTCTGTATGAAAACCATTCTAACGGGAGTGAGGTGAAACCTTATTGGGGTTTTGATTTGCATTTCCCTGACAGCTAGTGATCCTGAACATTTTTTCATGTGTCTGTTGGTGACTTGGATTTCCTCTTTTGAAAAATATCTGTTTAACTCTGGCAAAAAAAAAACCTGAATGAAAGATCTCTGTGAGTGAGATCCCATGGAAAAGAACAGGTCATCAAAGAAGGAGGTACCTTTCTCTGAAGGGAGGAGAGAACTTCCACTTTGACTATGACCTTGTCTAAATATGATCAGAGTCGGTGAACTCAAAAGGCTTCCACAACCTTGGCAACTCATGAAAAGAGCCGAGGGTGATTACTGATGCCATAAACAAGAGTGTCAATTTGTTAAGTCAACAACAGGAGTCACTGTGCACTTACTCCTCATGTAGGATCTCTGTCCTTAGTGTGCTGTACATTGAGATTTAATGCTGTAACTAGTACTCAAACAGTATTTTTCACTTTGTGTTTCTATGTGGGTACAAACTGTTGAAATCTTTACTTAATATATGCTAAACTTATCTTCTGTATATAAAGATAATTGAAAATGAATCTTGATGTGAATGAAAGGGGGGAGGGAGAGGGAAAGAGGAGGGTTGTGGGTGGGAGGGAAGATATGGGGGGGGGGAACCATTGTAATCCATAAGCTGCACTTTGGAAATTTACATTCATTAAATAAAAGTTAAAAAAAACATATTAAAAAAAGAAAAATATCTGTTTAAGTCCTTAGCCCATTTCTTAACTGAGTTGTTTGTTTTACTGTTGAAGGGTTTTGTGATCTTTTATATATTCTGGTTATTAATGCTTTATCAGTTGAGTAGTTTGCAAATAATTTCTCCCATTCTGTCAGTTGCCTCTTCACTTTCATGACTGTTTCTTTTGCAGTACAGAAGCTTCTCAATTTGATATAATCCCATCTGTTGATTTGGCTTTGGTTGCCTGTGCTTCTGGAGTCTTTTCTAAGAACTCTTTACCTGTGTCAATGTCTTACAGAGTTTCTCAAATGTTCTCTAGTAATTTGATGGCATCAGGTCATAGATTTAGGTCTTTAATCCATTTTGAATGGATTTTTGTATAAAGTGTAAGATAAGGATCCTGCTTCATACTACTGCATATGGAAATCCAGTTTTCCAACCACTATCTGTTGAAGAAACTGTCCTTGCTCCAGGGATTGGTTTTAGCTCCTTTGTCAGATATAAGTTGGTTGTAGATGCCAATTATAAGTGGATGTAGATTGATTGCTGTCATTTCTATTCTTTTCCATTGGTCTATCCATCTATTTTTGTCTCAATACCAGGCTGTTTTGATTATAACTACACTGTAGTATCTCTTGAAATCCGATATTATGATGCCTCTAGCTTTGTTTTTGTTTTATAAGATTGCTTTAGCTATTCGAGATCTATGTTTCCATACAAATTTCAGCATCATTTTTTCTAGATCTGGGAAGAATGTCTTTGGTATTTTTATTGCTCTCACATTGAATCTGTAGATTGCTTTATGAGGAATGCACATTTTGATGATGCTGATTCTTCCAATCCATGAACATGAAAGATTTTTCCATTTTTTGGTATCTTCTAATTTTTTTCTTGAATGTTTGTAATTCTCATTGTAGAGATCTTTGACATCCTTGGTTAAACTTATTCCCAGATATGTGATTTTTCAGCTATTGTTAATAGGGTTGATCTTAGAAGTTCTTTTTCAGCTGTGGCATTGTCTGTGTATACATAGGGTATTGATTTTGTGTATTGATTTTATATTCTGCTAATATACCAAACTCTTCTATCCGTTCCAATAGTCTCTTTTTTTAAAGATTTATTTATTTATTTGAAAGTTAGAGTTACACAGAGGAGAAGGAGAGGCAGAAAGAGAGGTCTTCCATCTGCTGGTTCACTCCCAATTGGCCATAACAGCCAGAGCTGAGCCCATCCAAAGCCAGAAGCCAGGAGCTTCTTCTAGGTCTCCCACATGGGTGCAGGGGCCCAACGACTGTTTTCCCAGGCCACAGCAGAGAGCCTGATGGAAAGTACAGCAACCAGGATTCAAACTGGTGTTCATATGGGATGCCGGCACTGCAAGCAGTGGCTTTACCCACTACGCTGCAGCACTAGCCCTCTGATAGTCTTTTGGTGGAGTCTTTTGCATCCCCCATATATACATATATAGAATCATGTCATCTGCAAATAGGGATAGTTTGACTTCCTCCTTCCCCATTTGTATACCTTTGATTTTTTTTGTCTAATGCTTCTGGATAATACTTCCAGGAATATATTGAGTAGCAGTGATGAGAATGGGCATCCTTGTCTGGTTCTGGATCTCACTGGGAATGCTTCCAACTTTTCCCCATTCAATAGAACACGGCCATGGGTTTGTTATAAATTGCCTTGATTGTGTTAAGGAAAGTTCCTTCTATACCCAGTTTGTTTAGAATTTTCATCAATTTTTATCAATTGTTTTATCTGCATCTATTGAGATAATCATATGGTTTTTGTTTTTCAGTTTATTAATGTGATGTATCACATTGATTGATTTGCGAATGTTGAACCATCCTTGCATACCTGGGATAAATCCCACTTGGTCCAGGTGAATGATCTTTCAGATGTGGTGTTGGATTTGATTGGCCAGAATTTTGTTGAGGATGTTTGAATCTATGTTCATCAGAGAAATTGGCATGTTGTTTTCTTTCTCAGTTACATCTTTTTCAGATTTAGGAATTAAGGTGATGCTGACTTAATAGAAAGAATTTGGGAGGATTCCCTCCCTTTCAATTGCTTTGAATAACTCGATAAGAAGTGGAGTTAGTTCTGCTTTTAATGTTTGGTATAATTTAACAGTAAAGCCATCTGGTCTTGGGCCTTTCTTTGTTGGGAGGGTCTTTATTACTGATTCAATTTCCATCCTGGCCATGGGTGTGTTTGGGTTTTCTAAGTCCTCATGGCTCAATTTATGTAAGTTACATGTTCAGGAACCTATACATATCTTCTAGGTTTCCCAGTTTGTTGGCATACAACTCTTTGTAGTAATTTCTGATGACTCTTTTTATTTCTGTGGTGTCTGTTGTTACATTTCCTTTTTCATCTCCGATTTTATTGATTTGGGTCTCCTCTTTCCTTTTTTTTTTTTTTTTTTTTTTGGTTAGTTGGGGCAATGGTGCATCAATTTTGTTTCTTTTTTCAAAAAGCTAGCTCTTCATTTTGCTAATCTTTTGTATTTTTCTGTTTTAATTTTGTTGATTTCTTCTTTAATTTTAATTATTTTTCTCCTACTAGTTTTGGGTCTGGTTTGCTGCAGTTTTTCTAGATCCTTGAGATGCTCATTTGTTTGGTGCCTTTCCAGTTTCTTGATGTAGGCACCTATTGCTATAAACTTTCCTTTCAACACTGCTTTTGCTGTATCCCATACGTTTTGATATGTTGTGTTGTTATCTTCATTTGCTTCCAGGAAGTTTTTGATTTCTCTTTTGATTCTTTCTATGACCCACTGTTCACTCAGGAGCATGTTGTTCAGTCTCCATGTGTTTGCATATGCTCTAGAGATTCCTGAGTTGCTGGTTTCCAGCTTTATTCCATTATTTTCTGAGAAGATACATGGTATGATTTTGATTTTTTCAATTCACTGAGAAATGTTTTATGGCCTAGCATGTGGTCAATCCTATAGAATGTTCCATGCACAGGTGAGAAGAATGTGATTCTGTAACTGTAGGATGAAAAGTTCTGTAAATATCTGTTAGGTCCATTTGTTCAATAGTGTTAATTAACTCTGCTGTTTACTTGCTGATTTTATGTCTGGTTGGTCTGTCCATTGTTGAAAGTGGGATATTGAAAACCTCCATTATTGTTGTATTTGAGTCTTCATGTCCCTTTAGATACCTTAACATTTCTTTTAAATAACCAAGTGCCCTGTAATTATGTGCATATACCTTTTTAATAATCACTTCTTCCTGTTGGATTGATCTCTTAATCATTACATAGTGTACTTCTCTATCTCTTTTTAACAGTTTTTGTGTTAAAGCCTATTTTGTCTGATATTAGGAAGGCTACACCAGCTCCTTTTTGGTTTCTGTTATCACGGAATATCTTTTTCCATCCTTTCACTTTCAGTCTGTATGTATTTTTGTTGGAAAGATGTGTTTCTTCTAGGCAGAAAATAAGTGGCTTTTGTTTTTCAATCCATTCATCCAGTCTTTGTCTTTTAACTGGAGCATTGAGACCATTTACATTCAAAGTAACTATTGATAAGTAACAACTTTGCCCTGTCATTGTTCAATAAATACTTCTATTTTTTACTTTGGATTTCCTCTGTGCTTTTACTAGGAGATTTTCTTCCTTCATCTTCTTTTGTAGTGATGACCTTTTTGGTTCTGTGTTTCTGCATGCAGCACATCCTTAAGTATCTTTTGTAATGTATCTTTTTTCAATTTCTGTTTACTATGGAAGTTCTTTATTTCATCTTCATTCATAAATGAGTGCTTTTCAGGGTACAGTATTCTGGATTGATAGTTTTATTCTCTTAACACTTGGAATATATCTCACCATTCTCTCCTAGCCTGTAGGGTTTCTGTTAAGAAGTCCACTGTGCACTCTGGTCTCAGAATCAGACCTTAAGGCATTCAAATCAGGCTAAAAAGCCCATGAGAGTTTCTCAGACATGGAAAGCCAAGAAACTGTGGCCAAAAACAATGACTTAAATGAAAGATCTCTGTGAATGAGATCTCAGCAGAAAGAATGGGCCATCAATGAAGGAGGTACCTTTCTCTAAAGGGAGGAGAGAACTTCCAATTTGATTATGGCTTTGTCCAAATAAGGTTGGGGTTTGTGAACTCAAGAGGCTTCCATAGCCTTGGCAGCTCATGACAAGGGCCTAGGGTGATTACTGACATCATAAATAAGAGTGTAATTGTTTAATCAACAACAGGAGTCACTGTGCACTTACTCCCCATGTAGGATCTCTGTCCGTAATGTGTTGCACTGTGTGAATTAATGCTAAAACTATACTTCAAACAGTACTTTATACTTTGTGTGTCTGTGTGGGTGGGTGCAATCTGTTGAAATCTTTACTTAGTATATACTAAGTTGATCTTCTGTATATGAATATAATTAAGAACTAATCTTGATGAAGAATGGGATGTTAGAGAGAGTAGGAGATGGGATAGTTTGCCAGTGGGAGGGTGGATATGAGGGGAAAACCCACTATAATCCAAAAGTTGTACTTTCAAAATTTATATTTATTAAATAAAAGTTAAAAAAGAAGCCTGCTGTGAGTCTAACTGGAGATGCTCTGAAAGTAATCTGGCATTTCTCTCATGCACATTTTAGAATCTTTTTTTTATGTTTTACTGTGGAGAGTTTGACTACAATGTATCTTGGTGAAGATCTTTTCTGGTCATGTCTATTAGGAGTTCTATGTGCTTCCTGTACTTGGATGCCCCTTTCTTTATACAAATTGGGGAAATTTTCTGTTATTATTTCACTAAAAAGGTCTTCTAATTCTTTCTCTTTCCTTGCCTTCAGGAATGACTAGAACCCAAATATTAGGTCTTTTGATAGTATCTCGTAGATTCCCAACAGTGTTTTTTTAGTTTTTTAATTTCTTCTTCTTGTGTTTGATCTGACTATATAATTTCCTGTACTTTGTCTTCTAAATCTGATATTCTTTCTTCTGCTTCATCGATTCTGTAATTAAGGCTCTCCATTGTATTTTTTATTTGTTCTTTTAAATCTTCATTCCCAAGATTTTCATTTTGATGTCTAAGATCTCAATTATGTAGGATAAATTTTCTTTCATGTCCTATATGGATTTCATTAGTTTGTGTATTTGCTTCCAATCACTTCTAAGTAATCTTATGATCATTTTTTGAATTCTATTTCTGGCATTTCTTCAATCTCATCATATTCAGAATCTAGTATTGAGTTGTTGTGTTCTTTTGGGGGTGTCTTGTTGTCTTCCATGTTCTTGTTTCTTGGACTTGTGCATTTGTTTTTTTATATTTGTAGGGATGCTTGTTTGTTTCTTCTTTGATTTTTCACTGTGGCAGCTTTTATATTTTTTGACTGTGTCTGATTGGATCAGTGGATTGTCTGCTTTCAGGGAATAACTAGATGCATGTAGTAAGAGTGGCCAGGGAGCTCTCTTCAGTGCTCCAGTGTGAAAGGCATTCTGAGGTGACTCACTCAGGTTTGGTAAACCTTTTTTTTATCATAGGGGATCTTTTTTCTTGTTTGTTGATGTAGACTCAGCTGAGCCCCTCTCCCTGAAGGAGACAAGGGCCTGGGCACCAGCATCATATATTATTTGTCTTCTCTGCCACAAGGACCACACAAAGGATCTGTGCAGTCCTCAGTATAAACTCAGATCCCCCAGCAATGTCTCGCACCAGGTAGCCAGGAAGCCCTGATCATGTGGAGCTTCCCACACTGACCACCCAATGTTCCAGTCACAACCTGAGTCTTCCTATGGAGCCTGTGTTTTCACAGCCCCAACATAAAAGCCTCCCACAGTTACAAGCACACAGCATCCTGTCTATTCTCCCTAACCAGACTCAGGAGTCTCCACTTGGCTGGTTGCTGGGTGCAGACACAAGGTGGTGTAGCTGTTACATATGTCCGATATGGAGCCTACTCTCTGTCAGCTTGTTAAAGGATGCCTTTGCAGGATGATCAGGGAGAGAGAAAATGTGTCCTCCCCCTTTATTTTTTCTCTTCAAGTTTGGTGGGTACACTATCCCACACAGGGCTCCAAGCTAGATTCCATCTAGGCTTTTCCTGCAGCTTTTTTGCCTGTGGCTTAGGCTGCTGAAGTCTGGTCTCACCTTGTTCTCCAACACTGGTGGGGTCCTAAGTTGTGCACATCACAGCCCTCCACCTAAGTCCACTGTGTTCCTTTGTAGAGTTTCCTCCTCTATTTTCTCCCTAACTCTTCCCTGAGACTACATTTTTTCAAAAAATTTTAAACTATCTTCTCCTAGACTCGAGCAGTAATCTCCCTCCCTACTCTGCCATCTTCAGTATAGCTTTTTAAATCTCCCACATTCTTCTTTTAAAAGTAAACAACAGACTTTCAATTTCATATTTTCCAACTTACTAGTTCAATACTCTCTGTAGAATTAATTCTGTGCAATAAAAAGTGCCAATATCTGGCTAAATTACAAATCACTCTGGCAACTTAAAAATCATTCCATGTTAACACAGAGAATAATTCTTTGCACTTACAAAAAGGTTAACAATATATATATGGAACACTTAAAAGTGGGATGACAAAGTCCTGTAGACTTTTGAAACTAATATACACACTTTATTGGAGATGTGACTGACACAACCCAAGGTCAGGAAAGAGTCAAGTTAACCTTGTTTCTTGTTCACATAGTCATGGACACAGGAGGATGCAACCCCGATGGACCTCCATGGCGAGATAAAAAGAGGCAAGATCTCCAAGAGATGCTGAGAGAAGCTGGACTGGCTATTGAGTACTGGTTGCCAAAGCTGCAGGAACACTTAGGTGTGACCTGTGCCCAGGCCTTGCAACACCTTGATGAAGAGGACCTCCAGAAGCTGAAATCCCAGGTACAACATCCATGGGAGAAAAGGGCCCTGGAGAAACTGCTGGAACTGTCACAGTCTGGTCTTTCAGAGTCAAAGCAGTCTCCTGTGGAGCTGATAAACCAAAAGCAGATGCAGGCACAACAGGCCCTGCAGGGACTGAGAGACTTGCTGTCAGAAGGTAGGCAGAGACAGGAAGAGGCAGTGAGGAGAAGGGAAGCAGAGCTGAGGCAAGCAATGGAGATCCCTGAGGAGTACTGGCCACCACCTGAAAAGCCCCTTCAGGAAGTCATGGAAAACTTGCAGAGACAACTGAAGGTCACAGAAGGGACACTGTCCCACAGGCAAAACCTCCCAGATAGAGATCTGGTGAAACGGGCATCTGGAGGGCTGGCCCTGCAGGGAATTTTCAAAACCAGCCACCAAAGGGACCTGCTGGAGAAGAGGGAGGAACTACTCAGTTTGCCTGAGGAATTCTCACTCCTTGGCCCTGAGCAGAGCACACGGATGGAAACAAAAGAATTCACCTCTTCTCAAGCAGAGTCCATGTTCACTCAGAGTATAGAGAAGCTGGGCTTTAGTTTAACTACCTCAATCAAGGGTGGAGGCTGGGGATTCAGTCTAGAAACTGATATACATCACAGTACAAGTTCAGAATCCAAAGAAACCCAACAGTCACAATCTGAGCACACTTATTTCTGTTCAACCAAGTTCAGCTACATCCCTCTCGCTTCTTGCTACTTTTCCCTGGATCATCTCCAGTTATCCAAGGCAGCTCTACATGAGTTGAAATGCATTGAAGACCTGCAGGGTGAGAACCCAGGCCCAGACAGACCTTCCAAGCTGAGGCACAAAATTGAAAACTTTTTCCACAGGTTTGGCTCTCATGCTAACCAAGGTCCTCTGCACCTGGGAGGAATCTTCTGGTGGAAGGCCATTTCAGAAGGGTTCCAGAAGCAGCAACTGGCAGATGTGAAACAGCTATCAGCACAGGCTCTGGATACTTACATGAGGGGAAGCTACAGTGGCTCTATAGTGAATATTGCTGCAGGTGGGGATGTGTCAGGCTCTCATTCAAAAACAGACACTCACAGAAAAATTTTCCAAAACCTCAAAACCAAAGTGCAATTGTCTGTAGCCCAGACAGGTGGCCCACCAGAAGCAGATGGTCTTTTCCAGTGGAAAGCTGGCCTTGTTGCCAGCAATCAAACCTGGTGTGTCATTGATCGGGGACTTCAACTAGTACCAATTTGGGAAATGATCCTCATTAGACATAGAAGTGATTTTAAGGATGCTCTTCATGTGGCTAACTGCCTGAAAAACACCTACACTGCTATGTTGAGCCTCAATGCCAAGAGGCAGGGTAAAGAGGAATTACTGAGTGCTGGAAAGGAGGCTAGGGATTTTCTAGAGGATGTGAAGTCCTGGGAGGTATCTGATCCTGAAGAGCAACTCAAAAAATTAGTAAATGCCATGCAAATGTCAAGTGAAAAATCAAATGGTTATGACACATGGATTAATATATATCTCACAGATGTGCATCTACAAAATTTTATAGTAAATATTATCAACTTTTGCAAGAAATCTTCTATTTATAATACAAATTTCATTAAATCTCAATTACGCAGTCTTCTAGATCCTCACATCTACAAAGTTACAAACTTTCCTCAAGTTCACTCCATCATACATTGGATCTTCAAGTCAGAGACAGATCCAGAGCAAATCTGTATCTCCCAATTTTCTGAATTGATTAACATATTTAGAGAAAACTACAACAAACTCCTGGAAATGAAAGTGAAATCTGAGTCCCCAGAAAACATGGAAGAAGCTCAAAAAAAAGCAACTTATGAAATCACCTCGGCTCTCAGCTGCTTCTTAAACTACCTCCAAGAAGCAAGACAGAGAGATACACAGCTCTTGATAATCTCCATTGCCACTGGTGCAGGATATCATGTGCTGAGCAATACTTTTCAGTATTTACTGGGATGTGATGAGTTAAAGTTCCTCCTGAATGAAATGCAAACAGCTCAAAGTAAATACCAAGAGCTCAAACAGATCTGCAACTTCAGGGCCCATGCATTCCTGGTGCTCACCAGTCTGACAGCCACAGCTGGAGTCACAGCTATTTCTCCAGAAGAAAAAAAACAATGCCTGGCATTAGTGAAACAATACCTAGGACAATCATTGTCTGAAGAGGTGGCACATGTCCTCACCAAAGTTGAAGCAGATCATGACTGGGAACGCCTAGAAGAAAACCTGAGATTGCTCATTGATGGGGATTATGAAGCCACAAAGCCAACTTTGCAAATGGATGACATGAGAAAACAATTGGAAAACATCTTTTGTGAGAAGAAACCACCTCATGAACCATATGATAATGACAATAATCAATGGGAAATAATGGAAAACAGACCCTTCCTAGACTTACTCCAACAGCTAGGCCTAGACCATTACTATCCAAAAAGGATGAGCAAAGCTAACTTTCATCAGATCTACAACACTTCTGTGTACAACACCCAGCCCAGCTCTGAACAGGACCTTCCTTTTTATTTCCTGCAGAAGCTGCTGATGCTGGATTATGGCCTGAGATATTTGGGCTTCATGAATGATGCAGACACAGATCACCAGGTTGACTCAGGATCTTCCAATCAAGAAAATGAGGATGTAGATCCATATAAAGAATTGTTTGAAGGCACTCCTAGACCCACTAAGACTTCAAGTACTGAAATAAGGCCCAACATTCACCCAATGGATATTCAGATGGCAATTTTTCACTGTGCAGATGATTTTGCCAGGCAATATATTTTAACCAAGCTTTCCATTTGTCAATTTGCCCTCCCCCTTCTGGTGCCAAATCCGTGCACTTCTCAAATTGAATTCTCCCTCTGGTCTCTCAGGCAAATCAGGAGAAGTTGGCAGCAAGTCAGCAAATCACCAGATAGGAAGAAGAACAATTACAAGAATCAGCAGATGTGTTGTGTCTCTACCTCCATTGTGTCCTTCATTAGAGTTGGAAATGGCTTATCTGCTTCCAAATCTCAGATCATGAACTGCATTCTAAGTAAACATAAACATGATGTGTTTTTTCACCGCCACTGCACAGGAAGTACAAAAGACTGTCTCTTGATGGGGGGTGTGGTGGAAATCTGCTGGTTCTGTCCTGGGGTGGGGAATGAGAACAGATTTGACAACTGTGTGACCTTCACCAATCTTCATGGAGATGCAAAGGAACACCCGCAGCAGCTCAGCTTCCTGCAGGAAATCTCTTCTCTCATTGTGGTCCTCATGTCTGTTTCTGATGACAATGAAGAAAATCGGAAGATTGTCCGTTATCTATACAAGTCATCAAGGCCCTTGATCTTCTTGCTTGATGACAAAGAAAAAACCATGGCCAAAAACCCTGGTCAAAAAGTGAGTATTGGCATCAGGAACAGAAATGAGGCAGAATTGACAGAGGAGATCACAACTGCTATCCGACGTTTGTTACAACCCGTTACCACTGCTCTCAGCTTAGAGGACTGTTCCCAAATTGCTCGCAAGCAAGGATTCCTTATTGACGAAGACCAGAGAGACTGCAAGGAAGCCAAACAAAAGGCACAGACGACACTGGAACACCTGTCAGCAATGAAGTTACCTCAGATTAAGGAAAACGTACTGCCCCTTCAAGGACATCTGTGGCAACTTTGGTGTAAGAAGGACAAAGAACTCTACCATCTGAGAGAGAAGGGGAATCGGAGCATTGAACAACACAAGAGTGACATTGAAACCGAGAAACAACAAATAAGGCAAGATCAATTGAAGAGGGCATTTCCCCTCAATGCTTTCATGCAATCTGTCCTTGACATTCTCCAAGAACATACAGGAACTCAGACCAAACTCTTCTTCTTACAGTGGCTGAATATGTTTTTGGAAACTTTGACTGCAGGACACTTAGAAAAACTGTGTGAGAGACAAAGATCACTGTGGTTTCAGCCACAAACAGAAAAAAAGATGTCCAACAGTAACTCTCCAAGTGACTTGCAAAATGCAATAGAAGTCATTTCCAAAGAGATTAGTAATTGTACGCTGGGAATTGATCAAATACTCAGAGAGGTTGGCCAGATCTATGAAGCTCTGGAAGAAGTTTCTAACACAAGGGATACTCTCTTTCTCCACCTTCCACAAATTGCTGCAGATCTGATGATAAATGGTGTTCCCATTGAGCTGATGGATGGGGATGCTTCCTATGTGCCTCTAAAGTGGGTGACAGCTGTTTTTGACAAGCTTGCTGAGAAACTTGGAGACAAAAGGCTGTTTGTTCTCTCCATCCTTGGCCTGCAGAGCTCAGGGAAGTCCACTCTGCTGAATGCACTTTTTGGGCTGCAGTTCACAGTCAGTGCAGGCAGGTGTACACGGGGAGCCTACATGCAGCTCCTGAAGGTGGAGGAGAAAATCACAGGGGAACTTGGCTTTGACTTTGTGCTTGTGGTGGACACTGAAGGCCTCCGGGCACCAGAGTTCAGCAATAAATCCCAGATCCGAGACAATGAGCTGGCAACCTTTGTCATTGGACTAGGAAACTTGACTCTGATCAATATTTTTGGAGAGAATCCGTCAGAGATGCAGGATATCCTACAAATAGTTGTCCAAGCCTTTCTGAGGATGAAACAGGTGAAAATCTCACCAAGTTGCCTGTTTGTCCATCAGAATGTGGAGGAAGTTACAGCTGAAGATCAAATGATGGAGGGACGAAGGCGAATGCAGCAGAGACTAGATGAAATGGCAAAATTAGCAGCAGAACAAGAACAGTGCTCAGACATAAACCGCTTCAGTGATGTCATTAAGTTTGATGTCAACACTCACGTGTACTATTTTGCTCACCTCTGGGATGGCGATCCCCCCATGGCTCCTCCTAATCCTCGCTACAGCCACAATGTCCAGGAACTAAAAAGCACAATTCTTACGACTGCCAAAGAGGAATCCGAGGGAAACATCATGAAGATATCAGATGTAAAATTCCGTATTCAAGATTTGTGGAGAGCTCTGGTGAGTGAGAACTTTATTTTCAGTTTTAGAAACACCAGGGAGGTCATGGCTATGAGCAAACTGGAAACTATGTATAACCACTGGACCTGGCAACTGAGGAGTCATGTGCTGAACTTGCAGAACCAACTCAGAAAACAGATCGAGAATGGAAAAATCCAGACACTCACAACTAACATAATACAGGCTCCAGTTATAGAAAAATATGAAGACATCAAGCAAGAATTTGAAAAGTTTTTTTGTGAAGATCCAGAGCGTGAAATACTGATTCAATGGAAAGTAAATTTTGAACATAAGCTCACTATGCTTAAAGAGACACTTATTTCAGAGAGCCAAAGCAAAGCTAATGAACTTATCAGTTTAAAAGAGCGTCAAGAAAGGCTGAATAAGAAAATGATAAATTATGAAAGAGAACTATTGGAAAAGAGCAGGAAATTGGCTTTAGATATAAAGGATAAAGAGTTAAGTGAGAGAGAGTTACAGGAGAAATTTAATCAACTATGGGTAAAATGGGTCTATGATGTGCCCTCCAGCAACAATCAAGTCAAAGAACCTACCATTGATTGGGACTTTGAAAGTATACTTTTAGATCATTTTTCAAAAGAGACCAATTTGGTGCAAGCACTGATGAAAAATCCTAGAAAGAAGTTTGAAATCAATTATGATGAACATGTCAAAATGAGTAAGAGATACTACTTTTTCACAAAGCATTTAGAGGCCCATGATAGAGAGTCAATAAAAATGACTCACACACTTATCATTAAAAAATTTAATGCAATTATTAAGAAATATTGGAGGGAACATAGTGATTATGATCCAAGTTATTTCCATGAAATACTGAAGCTAGTAGATGATGAAGTGAAAAAGGGAACTACAGAGGAAAGATACACATTTACAAGCAAATATATCATTGAATTAACTTTGTGCTTATTCAAAAGAGCATCAGAGGAATTTAAGGAAATACACAAGGCATTTAAGAGAGCCAATGATCCTGTGTACTATCTAGAATGTAGGAAAGATAATTTCTTCATGAGTTTTAAAATCTCCTGCCAAGGAGCAACTTCCATCACAACATTTGTTGATTTTCTGTGGAACAAGCTAACTCCAAGTGTTGGCAGCTCCACACTGGAAAATATGAGCCTTAAAATTGCTGGAGACATGAGAAATAATTGCCCTGAATTCAATGGAAACAGAGCTAACTTAGAGAAACACATTCTCATCTCTCTGGCAGAGGAAGAAAACTTTGAAAAGTACTGGCAATACCTTCATGATCCAGAATCATTTTTTAGGAGTTACATTGAAACTGAAATCATAAAATACTGTTCAGGAATAGGGAGAAAAAAAATAAAGACTCTTTTAAAAATAAGTTTAGAAGACATCAAGAATGCCCTCCTTTGTTCCATTCACGAATCCACAGCAGAAGCTAAAGACAAAAACAGCACCACATCTGAGTGGCTGGATCTGTTCTGTGGTCTCCTGGAGAGCAAACTGATGTTTCCACGAAGTGACTTGATAAGCATTGAACACCAGGAGATTAAAGACATGGAATTTCTCAAGGAAGCCATGAGTGCAGCTTTGGATCCTGCAATGAAGAAAATAGAAGAAGAATTTTTGAGGATGCCTGGAGAAGGACTGGTTCCTCCAATTGAGGAAATACTCTCTGAACACCTCTGTGGCTGCTGGAAACAATGTCCCTGCTGTGGAGCAATCTGTACAAACACAATTCCTACTCATGAGGGAGACCACAGTGTTCCCTTCCACCGTCCTCAGGCACTCAAGGAAGTTACATGGGATGAAACAGACAACTTTGTCATTGATTGCTGTACTAGTTTGGTGTCAAGTGATTGCTTATTAGTTCTCGGTGATGGCCGGAAAATCCCATACAAGACCTATAGAGAAGCAGGAGGGGAATATGCCACATGGAACATCACTCCAGATTCATCCACACAGCCCTATTGGAAATGGTTTGTCTCTCACTTCAGATCAAATCTAGAAGAAAAATATGGGAAAAAATTTACAAGTAAAGGTAAAATCCCTGATGCCTGGGCCAAAATCACAAAGCAGGCTGTGCTTGATGATTTGAAAAAAATGTGGCACTTAGTGGCCACAAAATAGCCTCAGGTCAGGGGGCTGCTGGGCCTGTAAAGCCTCTACCTGCAGTGCTGGCATCCCATTTGGGCGTCGATTCAAGTCTTGGCTGCTCCACTTCTGATCCAGGTCTCTTCTATGGCCTAGGAAAGCAGTACAAGATCGCCAATGTGCTTGGGCCCCTGCACTCATGTGGGAGACCTGGAAGAAGCTCCTGGCTTCAGATCGGTGCAGCTCAGCTATTGTGACCATCTGCAGAGTGAACCAGAGGATGGAAGATCTCTCTCTCTCTCTCTCTCTGCATCTGTTATGCTGCTTTTCAAATAAATAAATAAAGCTTTTTAAAAAGAGCCTCAGGTCTTAACAAAAGAATCACAGTACCTGAACAACCCTAACACACTTCCTCCTCACAGTGAGAACCTCCATACTGCCCTTTAAAAAACAAAACATACAAACACAAGACCATTATCTGTTCACGAGTTGAAGACTTCATGTGAAAGAGCATTTCTCTCTTGGGGCCTGCGCTGTGTCACAGCAGGTTAATGCCCTGGCCTGAAGGACAGGCATCCCATATGGGCGCAGGTTCTAGTCCCGGCTGCTCCTCTTCCGATCCAGCTCTCTGCTATGGCCTGAGAAAGCAGTAGAAAATGGCCCAAGTCCTTGAGCCCCTTCACCCACGTGGGGAAACCAGAAGAAGCTGCTGTCTCCTGGCTTCGGATTGGCACAGCTCTGGTCGTTGCGGCCAGTTGGAGAGTGAACCATTGGATAGAAGAAGTCTCTCTCTCTCTCTATCTCTGCCTTTCCTCTGTCTGTGTAACTCAGACTTTCAAATAAATCTTTAAAAAAAAAGAACATTTCTCTCTGTGTTAATTCCTTTGGGTTTATAACATTTTATGAATATATGATAAAAATCAACTGAAACAAATTTAACACTTATTCATATATTTTTTAAACTATTAACCGCAACAAATATTTTATTGTTTTAAAATATATACTATGTCATAAAATCATACTAACAGAGCCAAATCAAAATCACTGCAGATTACTGAAAACCTCTATAGAATAACTTTGTGAATATTTATATCTTCATACAACTATTCCCCAGAAGTTATAATTTCACTTAGGTATTTTCTCAAGTGGCTTTTTCACCCCCCTGAAATTATAAGGAAAACGTGTTTACTCTTAAATGTAAAATCAAACTTTCATAATTCTGAAGCATAGCTATGTTTGGTCATATTTGGTTCTTGGAAAGACTAAACTAATGACTTGACTGGGATAGAGCCCTCATTAATTAAGAAAACATTGTCAGCCCAATATGGAAAGTAAAAATCAAGTAACTGCTTAGCTCTTATAACTATCACCATCTTCTTCCCTACTATCTTGATAGTTTGTTGTTCACATGCATGTTCTGGTGTCATGTACAAGTCTGAGAAAGATTGTCTCCTGGAACAAAGGTATGGCAAAGTGTCATTTAAGAAGCACACACACAAAGTCAGGTTTGATAAAGGCATTAATAAATTCTAATTTTTTATTTTTAAGCTTTTATTTAATGAATGCCTTTTTTCATAGGTACAACTTTAGGAATAAAGTGGTTCTTTCCCCCATACCCACCCTCACACCCCAACTCCCATCCCACCCCCCTCTTTCTCTCCCATCTCCTTCTTCATTATGGTTCTAAACGCATTAATTACAAAAAAGCATCACATAAAAATACAAAAAAGCATATAGTTTTTGAAAATAACTAAATAATGAACCTTATTTGGGTTATAATATTTCAATGAGATAATTTTTAATTTACATATAATAATGTAAGAAAATTCTTCTTTTCATATCAGTCACAGTTATGGTTCTTCATACCACTTGAACCACAAAGTCATGATTAGAATAAAAATTAATACCAAGGGCCTCACATGAAAAAGAAATCACCAGTCTGAAAATCTATACTTTATGCTAGTTACTCAAAGGTAACATCTGGAAGAATCCTGATTAAATAAATAATCTTTTTCATATGGGACATAGGACATACATTGGTTTCCATTTACATACACATTCTCCATCTCTCCACAGCCAGTGAAAACAACAAAGGGAACAGCAGCCAAATGAGCGGGGTCATCAGAGCTAGGGGATATCAATAATAAATCTCTCACCAATGTCCTCTCAATGAGTTAAGCCTGCTCTGTGTTGCAGAGTCATGGAACTGAAAAACTGTAGAGGAAGCAAGTGATCTTAAACAGTATGATTTTCCTTTTGTTCACTGGAAATAGTTTTGGTAAGTGTTAGGACTTCCTAATCAGGTAAAATTGAAATAGTGATGGAGATAGAACCCTTGGGCAAGATGTTGCCTATCTCTCACCTCACTGCATCCTTAGAAATTGCTCAATATTCAATTAACATTTACTGAATGCTTTTCATAGATTACCTTTTATTTTTAAATCAAAAGAATAGTGTACAAATAAAAAAGAATATTTGAAGACAAGCATTTAATAAATGTGATTTTTAAATTACATTTATAAGCTATTTTCTAGAGATATCCCAAAAAATGGAAAGAGATAAATTGCAATAGGAAGGCAATGTCTATACAGAGTGTGGTTTTCTGTAATAAAGTAGAGACAATAGTATTGCTGTCAAGGTGGGTACAGAATTGGAGGGGACTATGATGTCATTTGCTTGAGTATCACTGAGAGAGAGACCTCAGCAGCAGCATGGATTAGGGGGCCTGGGGTCAGTGGGAATCAGTTCTTCAAAAAGGGGAAACACTGAGTCCTGTTGTAGGTAACAAAATTTAAAGTGGGCTGAGCTATAAGGTCAGTAGAGTTGGGTTCCCATGACCAGTAGAATGAGTCTCTGAGTGACTGAAGTTGAGAAACATAGAAACACATGAATTGGAAATCACCATATCAGTAGATTTAGGGAGGTTCCAGTCAGTTAGGAAAGAGATCCCAGGTACAGTGAAGGAGTCACAAGGTCTATAGGTATTTTGGCTAGGAGGGTGATGCGTTGTAGGAAAACATCAAACCCATCAATAAAGTGTAAGTTACTTATCCACAGAATCTCAAAATTTGTACTTATAGAGCTAGAGAGTTGGTGCTGGTGCTGTAAGAAAGCAAGTTAAGCCTCCACCTGCAGTATCAGCATCCCATAAGCACACAAGATCAAGTCCTGGCTGCTCTACTTCTGCTCCGGCTCCCTGATAATATGCCTGGGAAAGAAGCCAATGATGGCCCAAGTGCTTGGGCCCCTTCACCCATGTGGAAGACCTCAAAGAAGCTCTCCAGGCTACTGACTTTGACCTAGACCAGTTCTGGCTATTGCAACCATTTGGAGAATGAACCAACTGATGGAAGACCCCCACCCCAACACTGCCTTTTAAATAAATTTTAGAAAATTCTCTTTTAAAAAAGAGGAAGAATTTCTGGTGAACTATTTCACCATAAGATAACTACAGTTAATAATAATATTATATCTGTATTTCAAAAATGCTGAAAGAATAGATTTTAAACATTCTCACCATGAAGAAATGATAGATAAATTACCTGATTGATATGTTCATTTGCTTATTTCACAATGTATACATATATCAAAGCATTACAGAGTATCCAAAAACACATACACAATGATTGTCATAAAAATAAAATTGTAAAATAGAATAAAAACCTGAATTAATTAAACAAAGATAGAAAATACATTGCGAAGTCTGAAAGCTGTCTATTTCTCAAAGACAGAGAATGTCAGTATAAGAAAGTCTACAGAATAGAGTAGCTCTAGAGATTCGCATTCTTAAATTTTAAGATGCTTTTCCTTTGCTCTGTGGAGAAAGACATTTGAAACAATTTGTCTTTCTCCTTCCCTCAAAATTGTAATTCTTGGGCCCATATTATGGAATAAAAAGGTAAAGCCTCCACCTATAATGCTGACATCCCACACCAATAAAGGTTTGTGTCCTGTTTGCTCCACTTCCAATCCATCGTCCTGCTAATAGCCTGGAAAGCACAGCAGATGACCCAATTACTTGGACCTCTGCCATCCATGTGGGAGACTGGATAAAGCTCCTGGCTCATGAGTCCAGCCTGGCCATTGCAGCCATCTGGGGAGTGAACGAGCAGATGGAAGATCTGTCTCTGCCTCTCTCTCTCTCTCTCTCTCTCTCTCTCCCCCAACTCTGCCTTTCCAATTAATAAATAAATCTTTTTTTATTTTAATTCTCTTCATTCCAATCCTTCAGGAAGTCTGAGAAAGCCCTCAAAACCTACATGAAAATGCTGTGATGTAGGAATGGACAAGGAAGTGAAAAAGAGTATAGTGTTATCACTGATACTGCTGTTACAACCACTGGTACTGCTGTCTTTGTAGTAACAGTGCCTGTGAGACCTCGGGCATGGAATGTCTGATCTCAGAAGCCTGACTCTAAGATAGTAGATTTCTCATGATATTCCTGGGAAGATTAAATGGTCTACTGTATTTAAATGTTTAGGACACTTCCACACACAGAAAAAGTACTCTGTAACTTTAAGTTATTATATTATACTGCCTCTCACAAGTTTCATATTCCTTGATCTTGAATATTATTTTATTAGAACCATCTTGATGGGTTGAGATAGCCTCATTTGAGGTATATTTGCAGGAATATTCAACACAGACTTCTTGAGAACACAATTTGTTTTTAATAAAGATGACTATATCTTAATATTTATGAATATATTTCAGAATGTCCAAGTCCTTTGACACATTAACAATGTTTATAAACAAACACTAATCAGCCAATCAAAGGCTTACCAAAGTAGCTATTATAATTCACAGTGTGAAACATATAATAAGTCTTAAGTTCCTCAGAACCAACCCTGTGACAGAAATCTCCTTACAAGTGATTTAACAGAATTATGATCCCAGTGAAAATGAATAAGAGAGGAAACAAGAAGGGGAAGGGACTCATGATGAAGAATTAAATTAGTTTGAAAGGTAGAGTTAGGGAGAGAAAGAGAGAGATAGAGAGAGAGAGAAGAGAGAGAGAGAGAGAGAGAGAGAGAGAGAGAGAGAGAGGTCTTCCACCTGCTGGTTCACTCCCCAAATGGCCACGGCAACCAGAGCTGAGCCAATCTGAAAACAGGATCCAGGAGCTTCTTCCAGATTTCTCACACAGGTGCAAGGACCCAAGGACTTGGGCAATCTTCCACTGCTTTCCCATGCCATAGCAGAGAGTTGGATCACAAGAGGAAGAGCTGGAACTCAAAGTGGCACCCATATGGGATGCTGGCACTGCAGATGATGGCTTTTACTCACTACATTACAGTGCCGGCCTCTAGACACTACTCAGAAAGATCTCAGTAGATGTTTCTCCTAGATACTTTGCAGAATTTTTAGGGCCAGTTTATTCCCAAAACACAGCTTTTCCATCAAATATATACACAAACTAGTGGGAGAATATGAACAGAAGACAGAATAAAATATGAGAAAAGGTATTGAAAGACAGGTGGAAATGTTGGCAAGATGCAGAGATAACCAAAGGAAGGTCAGGGATACCTTTAAAGACATGGGTCTAGAAAGAAGCAATATAAAAAAGTTAGTCTCAGCAATTTTTTTCTGCATTGATAGTATTTACAACAGCAATTTGTTTAAATGGCTATCTCCCAGGGAGATCCAAAATGGCTGAATATGAGAAAGATGATGGTCTTGTCGGAGGGAGAACCTCATGGCCCCACTCACTCAGTCTGGCCTGAAGAGCTGGCAGGGGGCAGGGGGCCTACCTATCCATGTGAAGGAAGGGCACATCCATGTTCTCCCCTCCCCTCAGCAAGGGGCCCAGCAACCAGTGGGGAAGAAGCACCATCTTCGCGGCCTGCAAGCTACTGGTGGATTTTGTCTGAGGAAGAAGTCTATAGTAAGGGAAGGGCACATTGCTCCTCTGCCCCTCACCAAACCAACCTCTACCAGGCAGGCACCTGGTTCCAGGAACAGGGCAGTTCTCTGTGCACAGGGAGATTTGGGGGGCAGGGAGTGGATCCCCTATATGCTGTGACTGTAGGAGCCCTGCACCCTGTGACTGTGAGAGCTCTTTACCCCGTCATTAAAGGAATCCCTGTGACTGTGCAATAGGCTATGAAACTGAGAAGGGTATGGTCAGAGCTCCCTGGCCCCATCCAGCACACACCCCTGGATATCTGCTGAAGGAGCAGGAATTCCACTAAGCCATCGAGAGGACAATTCACACAAAAATCCTTCAGTGGAGATATCAACAAGTGTTTACCCAGATGCATGAATACAAATGTAGAAATAGAAGAAACAGGAAAAAAGAAAACAATATGATGCCCTAAAAAGAATACAAAAATATTTCAATATTAGACTGTAAAGATAAGGAGATCGAAGAAATGCTGAAAAGGAATCCAAAAGAATTATAAGATTACTCGGGAGCCAGCGTTGTGACTCAGTGTGTTAAAGTTCCAGTCTGCAGTGCTGGAATCCCATATGGGCGCCTGACTTTGGATCAGCCCAGCTCCTACCATTGCAATGATTTGGGGAGTGAACCAGCGGCTGGATGACCTCTCTCTCTCTCTCTCTCTCTCTTTCTCTCTTTCTCTCTTTCTCTCCCTCCCTCCTTCTCTCTCTCCCTCTCTCTATCTCTGCCCCTCTGTAACTCTTTCTTTCAAATAAACAAATCTTTACAAAAAACATAAGATTTCTCAAAACAGAGAGAAAAATATGTAAGTTTTTAAAAATTTGCACATGATATTGGTGACAAATCTGCCAAAAGATAAGGATATTAAAGAAAAATCAAACTGAAATATTAGAAATGAAGAATTCAATATGTCGAATAAAAATACAGTGAAAAGTCTTAACAACATTTTCAATGAGGCAGAAAAAAGTGTATCCAATCTACAAGATAAATCTTTGAAAAGCCACAGTCAAAAAAAAAAAAAAAGAAGAGAAAATTAGATAAACCAAAACAGTATTTGAGGTCTATGGTATATCATCAAACAACCAAATGTAGATATCCTAGGAGTTCCTGAAGATATGGAAAAAACAGAATTGCTTAGAAGATTATTTCAGTGAAATAATATCAGAAAATTTACCGAATTTGGCTAAAGATATGGACACCCAAGAACAGGAAGCACATATAATCCCAAATAGACATGATCAGAAAAGATCTTCACCATGACCCATGATAGTCAAACTTTCAAAAATAAAATATAAAGAAAAGATCCTAAAATGTCAAAAGATAAATTCCAGATCACTTTCAAAGGATCTCCAATTAGACTGACTGCTGGTTTCTCATCGGAAACCCTATAGTCTAGAAGAGAATGTAGACATAGTCAAAGTCCTAAAAGAAAAAAGTTGTCAAGCCAGAATGCTGTACCCAGTAAAGCTCTCACTTATAAATGAAGGTGAGATAAAGACCTTCCAAAACAAACAAAAATTGAAAGAATTTGTCACCACCTGGCAAGCCTTACAAATGATATTTAAAGATGTACACCTACAGAAACAGAGAAAGATAGTCAGCATCATGAGAGAATTTAAGGGCAGAAAATCTCCTAGTAAAAGTACAAAAGAGATTCAACACAAACAACAGGAATATTTACAGAACATTGCAGGACACAGTCATTACTTAGAAATAATAACCTTGAGTCTAGCCTAAAATAGCCTAAAATCCCCAATTAAAAGACATAGAATGGCTGAATACATTAAAAAACAAGATCTATATATGCTGCCTATAAGAAACACCTCACCAACAAAAATACACACTAATATATGGAATACAATAAAATGTATATGAGTGAATTTGACATCTTGAGATTTGATTATTGTTTATGGCTTTTGTCTATACTTCTGAAGAACAGAATTGTTTCTACTTACAACTTGGTGAATTCAGTATTTAGTGAAAGATCAAGCTTGTGATTATAAAGTAAATTGAAAGTATGTTATAGCAACAATTAAAAGAAAAATAGAAAGGAATGATGAGAGAGGGTACAAGTGAGAGAGGAAGGGTGGGTGGAAAGTATCATTGTGTTCTTTTTTAAATAAAGAATTTTTTTAGAAACTGCTTAAAGTAAAAAAAATCCTGCTAAGAAAGACCAGGTGGAAAATGAGTTCTCAATAAAATGGAATTTTAGGTCAAAAAACGTTTAAAAGGCCACAAAAGAGAAATGGTACCACTGCTTATTGAATAATGGCTAGTTACTTGAAGTTTTTACTTTTGCCATTGTTAATCAATGAATCTGGATTTTCCTCTGAATTCCACCCAGAGCTTGTAATACATAACCAATTTATAAAATAACTGCTTTCTACACAGGTTTTAGGACAAGCCTCCACCAGAAACAAATCAATACAGACATGTCAGGGGCTGAACAGGAGAAGGTAATACATTGTGCAGAATTCTGCCAGACAAAGGGAATGAATAGGCTGTGGGCAAGGCAAATGAGGAAGAGTTAAGGAATGAAATATTTTAAATATTCATAATTAACTCAGACATGGCACTGTATTTCTGCAAAAAGAAAACTAACATTTAGTAACATCCACTGGCAAAGTATTCAGTTAACAGTGGAGAGCCGTGAACAGCGGATCCCAAAAACACCCTAGTCAGTCTTGAAGACTCCAGGGAAATGATGGTCTTCACTACTCCCTCTCTTTGCCTGAGGTCTAGAAAGACCTTGCAGCACAATCACCCACTTGCTATCCTTCCAACTCTAAGGAGTAAACTTTAGGGAGCCAAAGAGGAGCCCCCAGTAGACAAGGAGAGCAGAGAAGAGGATGTATTTAATGTAAACCTAGAAAAGAGTAACAATGGGACATAGCCCCCATTCAAATACCAGAGATAAAGGCAAATCACCAAGAGTATCCATTTGCTTAAAAAGAAACCCACACACCTCATTCCTTCAAAAACACGGAAATTTAAGGAAAAATCATCAAGAGGAATGCTCAATGAAAATTGAGCTCTCCAACCCAAGCATCTCAGAGCTGAAACACCCCTATTCATCCAGGTCATAATTCTTCTTGTTTTTCAGCAGGAATGCAATTACTCAGACACCAAACCACTTTTCAAACCCTCCTTGGGTCAAAGCCTAGGACAGAGAAGATTCAAGGAGCCCTGGAAGGCCTGTGACAGCAGGTTCACAAGGTCCCAAGTCTGACCCTTCATTCCCAGATACAATATCAAAAACAGAAAATCCCCTGTCATGTTACATTTTATATTTTTAAATATGGAAACATATGTTTAATACTCTTAAAGTATTTATTTATTAGTCTGTTCATTGCTAAGATTTCACATTAGGTTAAAATTCAATTCAGTCTTTATATTTCTCTACTGAGGTTTCCACCTCAGTGTGACCAGCACACACATGGTGAGGGCCCCACAATCAACATCTTTGATCCCCAGGTGAACCAACTAGATGTTAATGTTGCTCTGCTATAGAGTAAAAGCTCCTAGCTCAAACTTTCTGGAAAAGGAGTAAAACATTTGGAAAGTGCATTTTTTTATTTTTTAAATTTATTTAATCTATTTTTATTTATTATTCCCCCTAAAGAAACTTTTATTTAAAGAATACAGATATGTATAGGAAGAATGTCTTAGGTATTTTGATTAGTGTTGCACTGAATCTGTAAATTGCCTTTGAAAATATGGACATTTTGGCTGGCAGCACAGCTCAATAGGCTAATCCTCCGCCTGCAGCACTGGCACCCCGGGTTCTAGTCCCAGTTGGGGCGCCGGATTCTGTCCTGGTTACTCCTCTTCCAGGCCAGCTCTCTGCTATGGCCCGGGAGTGCAGTGGAGGATGGCCCAGGTCCTTGGGCCCTGCACCCGCATGGGAGACCAGGAGAAGCACCTGGCTCCTGGCTCCAGATCAGCACAATGCACCGGCCGCGGCTGCCATTGGAGGGTGAACCAATGGCAAAGGAAGACCTTTCTCTCTCTCTCTTTCTCTCTCTCTCTCTCACTGTCCACTCTGCCTGTCAAAATGGAAGGAAGGAAGGAAGGAAGGAAGGAAGGAAGGAAGGAAGGAAGGAAGGAAGGAAGGAAGGAAGGAAAGAAAGAAAGAAAGAAAGAAAGAAAGAAAGAAAGAAAGAAAGAAAGAAAGAAAGAAAGAAAGAAAGAGGGAAAGAAAGAAAGAAAATATGGACATTTTGATAATACTGATTCTTCCAAATCATGAACATGGAAGATTTTTTCATTTTTTTTTGTATCTTCTTCTATTTCATTTGCTAATGTTTTGTAATTCTTGTCATAGAGATTTTTGACGTCCTTGGTTAAATTTATGTATTTGAGTTTTTTTGTGGTTATTGTGAGTGAGATTGATCTTATAAGTTCTTTCTCAGCCGTGGCATTGTCTGTGTATACAAAGGCTGTTGATTTTTGTGTATTGATTTTATATCCTGCTACTTTCTCAAACTCTTCCATGGATTACGGTAGTCTCTTTGTGGACTCTTTTGGATCCCCTAATTATAGAAACATGTGAACTGCAGATAGGGTAGTTTGACTTCCTCCTTCCCCATTTGTATCCCTTTGATTTCTTTTTCTTGCCTAATGGCTCTGGCTAAACCTTCCAGGACTACATTCAATAGCAATGGTGAGAGTGGGGATCCTTGATTGGTTCCAGATCTCAATGGGAATGCTTCCAATTTTTCCCCATTCGATGGATGCAGGCCAAGGGTATGTCATAAATTGTCTTGATTGTCTTGAGGAATGTTCCTTTTATACCCAGTTTGCTTAGAGTTTTCATCATGAAATGGTGTTGTATTTTATAAAATGCTTTCTCTGCACTGCATCTATTGAGATAAGCATATGTTTTTTGTTCTTCAGTTTGCTAACGTGATGTATCACATTGATTGATTTACAAATGTTGAACCATCCCAGCATACTAGGGATAAATCCCATTTGGTCCAAGTGAATGATCTTTCTGATGTGGTGTTAGATTTGATTGGCCAGTATTTTGTTGAGGATTTTTGCATCTATATTCATCAGGGAAACTGGTCTGTAGTTCTCTTTCTCAGAATCCTTTTTTTTTCAGGTTTGGGAATTAAAGTGGCTTCATAGAAAGAATTTAGGAGGATTCCCTCCCTTTCAATTGTCTTGAATATCTTGAGAAGAACTATAGTTAGTTCTTCTTTAACTGCCTGGTAGAATTCAGCAGTGAAGCCATCCGGTCTTGGGCTTTTCTTTGTTGGGAGGGTTTTTACTACTGATTCAATTTCCATCTTTGCTATAGGTCTGTTTAGGTTTTCTCTGTCTTAATGGCTCAGTTTAGGTAGGCTGTACTTGTCTAGGAATCTATCCATTTCTTCCAGGTATCCCAGCTTGTGGCATACAGCTCTTTGTAGTAATTTCTTATGATTCTTTTTATTTCTGCAGTGTCTGCTGTTACATTTTCTTTTTCATCTCTAATTCTATTGATTTTGGTCTTCTCTCTCCTTTTTTGGTTAGTTGGGCCTAGGGTGTGTCAGTTTTGTTTATTTTTCCAAAAAAAAAAAAAACAGCTCTTCATTTTACTGATCTTCTGTATTATGTTTTTGGTTTCAATTTTGTTGATTTCTTTTCTAATTTTAATTATTTATTTTTTTGTGCTAGATTTGGGTTTGGTTTGCTGTTGTTTTTCTAAATCCTTGAAATGCATTGATAGCTCAGCTCATTTATTTCATGTTTTTCCAATTTCTTGATTGCTATAAACTTTCCTCTTAACACTGCTTTTGCTGTATCCCATAAGTTTTGATATGTTGTTATTGTCATCTTCATTTGTTTCCAGAAAGTTTTGATTTCTCTTTTGATTTCTTCTATGACCCACTGTTCATTAAGGAGTATGTTGTTCAGTCTCCATGTGTTTGCAAATGTACTAGAAATTTCCGAGCTGCTGATTTCCAGCTTCATTGCATTGTGGTCTGAGAAGATGCATAGTATGATTTTGATTTTTTTGAATTGTCCGAGACTTGCTTTATGGTCTAACATGTGGTCAATCCTAGAGAAAGTCCCATGCACAGTTGAGAAGAATGTGTATTCTGTAACTGTAGCGTAGAAAGTTCTGTACATATCTGTTAGGCCCATTTAGTCTATATTGTTGATTAACTATGTTGTTTCCTTGCTGATTTTCTGTCTGGTTGATTTGTTGTGAAAAGTGGGGGATCAAAGTCTCCCATTACTATTGTATCTGAGTCAATGTCTTCCTTTAGATTCCTTGACATTTCTTTTAAAAAGCCAGGTGCCCTGTAATTAGGTGCATATACATTTATAATAGTTACATCTTCCTATTGAATTGATCCCTTAATCATTATATAGTGTACTTCTTTGTCTCTTTTAACAGTTTTTGTGTTAAAGTCTATTTTGTCTGATATTAAGATGGCTACACCATCTTAATACAATCTTTTTTTGTTTCTGTTAGCATGGAATATCTTTTTCCATCTTTTCACTTTCAGTCTGAGTGAATCTTTGTTGGTGAGATGTATTTCTTGTAGGCAGCAAATAGATGGGTTTTGTTTTTCAATCCGTTCAGCCAATCTGTGTCTTTTAACTGGAGAGTTGAGGCCATTTCTATTCAAAGTGATTATTGATAAGTAATGACTTTGCCCTGCCATTTTCCATAAATATTCCATATTTTTACTTTGGATTTCCTTTCTAATTTTACTTGAGATTTTCTTCCTTTAGCTTCTTTCATTATGATGGCCATGTTTCTGTGTTTTTATGTGCAGGACATCTTCAAGCATTTTTGCAAGGCTGGATAGATGGTAAAAAATTCTTTCAATTTCTGTTTGTTATGGAAGCTTTTATTTCACTTTCATTAATAAATGAGAGCTTTGGAGGATACAGTACTCTGGGTTGATAATTTTTTTTTCTCTTCAGACGGGTATAATCTCACCATTCTCTGACTAAAAAGGTCTTCTAATCCTTCAGGAACTCCTAGAACCCATATATTGGATCATTTAATTGTATCCTGTAGATCCCCACCAATGTTTTTTCATTTTCTAATTTCCTCTTCTTTTTTGTCTGATTATATAATTTCCTACAATTGGTCTTCTAAGTTGGACATTCTTTTTCTGCTTTACCGATTCTGTTGTTAAGCCTTTCCACTGCATTTTTTATTTGTTCTATTGGATTCTTCATTGCCAAGATTTCATTTTGCTTTCTTTTTTTAAAAGATTTATTTATTTATTGGAAAGTCAGAGTTACAGAGAAGGGAGGCAGAGAGAGAGAAAGGTCTTCCAAAAGATGGTTCACTCCCCAGATGGCCACAATGGCCAGACCTGAGCTGATCCAAAACCAGGAGCCAGGAACTTCCACTGGGTCTCCCACGCGGGTGCAGGGGCCCAAGGACCTGGGCCATCTTCTATTGCTTTCCCAGGCCAAGGCAGAGATCTGGATCAGAAGTAGAGCAGGGGGATTAGAACCAGCACCCATATGGGATGCTGGTGCCCCAGGCCAGGGCATTAACCCACTGTGCCACAGTGCTGGCCCCCATTTTGCTTTCTCTTTAAGATCTTAATTTCGTGGGAGAAATTTTTTTTCATGCCATGTATGGATTTCATTAGTCTGTGCATTTGCTTCTTTTACTTCTAAGTAATCCTACAATCAATATTTGAAATTCCATTTCTGGCATTTCTTCAAACTCTTCATCTTCACAAACTAGTACTGAAGTCTTGTATTCTTCTAGGGGCATCACGTTGTGTTCCTTATTGTTTCTTGAATTGCTACATTTATTTTTTGGCATTGGCAGTGGTACTCATTGGTTTCTTCTTCTCTTTTTGTCTGTGGTAGCTTTCATGGAATATGATGGGTTGTGGTAGATGTGGCCAAGAAGCTCTCTGTTCAGTGCTCCAGGGTGCGGGGAGTGTTAGGGTGACACCCAGGTTGGGTGTGGTAAGTCTCCTTTTTTTTTAATCAGAGGGGAAGTTTTTCTGCTCTGTTGGTGAAGACAGCTCATTTCCTCCCCTCAAAAGAAACCACTGCCTGTGCACTAGCCCCAGTGGGTAAAATATTCATCTGCACTTCCACAAGGACCACAAAAAGGATCTGTGCAGTCCTCGGTGTAAGATGATTCCCCAGCACTGTCCTTCACCAGGAAATACTGAGCATGTGCAACTTCCCACCGTGACTGCCCAAAGTCCCAGCCACAACCTGAGCCTTCCCACACAGCCTCAGTGTTTTCAAAGCCCCTCAGTGTCAGTGTTTTCACAGTCCTGGGATACAAGCCTCCCACAGCCTCCCATCAGTTCTCCTGGCCAGATTCAGGAGTTTCCACTCGGCTGGTTGCTGGGTGGGGCCATGTGCTGGTGCAGCTGTTATGTATGTCTCTATTAGCTTGTTACAGGATGCCATTGCAGGGTGATCAGGGAGAGAGAAACGTGCCCCCTCCCTTTTTTTCTTCTGTACTTTGGCAAGTACAAGATCCCCCACAGGGCTCCAAGCCAGATTCCCTCCAGGCTTTTCCTGTAGCTTTATCACCAGTGGCTTTGGCAGCTGCAGTCTGGTCTAATCTCTCTCCAAAACTGGTGCGGAAACTCTCAGTGCTGGGGCCCTCCCTGACTTGTGCATATCCAAACCCTCCACGTGAGTCTGCTGTGTCCCTCTAATTTGTGTGGAATTTCCTCTGCCATTTTCTCCCTAACTCTTCCCTGAGACTGCACCTGAACCCTCTCCACTTTTTTTAAACTATCTTCTCCTAGACTAGAGCAGTAAGCTCTGTCTCTACTCCACCATATTGCCAGGAGCCTTAAGATGAGGTACCTTTTGCTTATGAAAAGAAACCAGTGAGTCTTCTAAGGATAATAAAAAGGAGTATTTAATAGTCAAGCACATGATTTGGAGTGAAGAATTTGGATGTTGCTCGGTTGGTCCAGGTTGCTAATACTCTTCTTGTTCTTCCTGTGGGCCCCCTTCATCAGGTAATACAAAGCCTTCATCTATAGCATAAAGAATGTCTACAATCCTCTATAAAATGGGGTGATTTTCCCCTTGTTCTCCTGGCAAATCAATTCAATGTTCCTTAGCTTTCCAATGTAGAAATGTCTCTCTTTCTCCAAGTTTTGAATGGTAAGTTTTAGTACACTGACCTGCTGCATCAATTTGGCTGATTCATTACCCCCATTGCCCACACTGACATTCTTCTGCACCACCCCTGGACCACCCCTTAGGAGTTTCAGTAGTTGGATGCCAAAATGGGCCTCTTTAGTGCTGTATCACTAGAGCTGAGAGTTTTTTTAGTTTACTCTGAGCTGGAGCAACAAGGGAGGGAGCCACAGCAGTTTCTTGATTTTGTCTGGCAGCTACAGGATCATAGTCTTTTCCATCATAGTTTGTATCAAAATTGTCCTGAAACTTTCCTTTTGCTAATTTACCCACAGGAATTATTCTGTCAACACACATTCTCTTAAAACCTACTTATACTATTTGGAAGTTATGGATGTATTTGTGTTCTAGTTTAGCTTGTAATTTCATTTTCTTCAAAGCAACGGAGCTAGGGAACAACATGTCCCTAAACTGACAATATGCAGCCCCTGATTACTACTGCTCAATCTTCATCAGATTCAACTGCAGGGACTCATTGATCCAGGCCAGCATGTCATATCAACTGAGGTTATCACTGGGGCTGATGTTAAGTATATGTTCACTGCCATCTTCAGCTCTCAGTGGAACCACATCCACTACCTGCACCTGGCAACATTTCCATCTTCATCTCATTCAAAACTCTCATTAGGTTTCAAAAACTGTATATTAAATACATGAAATTTGTTCCATTTATGTAGTAAAAATGTTCTATTTTTTAAAATTAAATAAATAAATGCCTATTTTCCTTCTTAACTGTATGCAATCCAAATCTAGGTTAAATATATATTATTTTATATAATATATAGAATATATATTATATTAATATGTTATTTATATATATATCCTTAATTTTTCACAGGTATTTACACCTATTAAGCCTTCAATAAGTTAGACTGAAGAGGTTATATGGAAAACTCACCAGAAAGCATTCTTCAGAAGAGAGAGAGGAAGAATAATATGGAAGCAAGATTGCCAGAGATATAAGTTCAAATTCCCTACAACTTCTCAAACTCAAAGACAGCAGGAAATAGGGAAAAGAAAACAGAAAAAGAAAGGGGAAAAGAAAATAGAAAGTAGATACACATTTTTATATGCTAATCAATGTAGCCAGTGACAAATTCATTAATCATATATTTACTGTGATGTTAGCACAGGGTAACATACTTTAATAGATGTTCAATAAAGATTTGCTCAAGACTTTATCAAAGAGAATTATTTTCACTGGCCATCATGTGTCCCATGGTAGAAGTGTCCTAATGAGAGAAACAGAAAGGAAAGAAGC
The DNA here is from genome assembly GCF_051225735.1 of Oryctolagus cuniculus. Classification (NCBI taxonomy): domain Eukaryota; kingdom Metazoa; phylum Chordata; class Mammalia; order Lagomorpha; family Leporidae; genus Oryctolagus; species Oryctolagus cuniculus. Next base: position 60,043,212 of record NC_142867.1, read on the forward strand.
AGGAGGAAGAAAAGAAGTTGTAGCAAGAACAGAATGTATCAGTTATCTCTGCATTCTAGGGCTGAAAGTCTAACAAGTATGGGACAAGGTGGTGATAAAAAAGGAATGACTTTAGAGGAAGTGAAAATTTTTCCTGGACCCGGCACTGTGGAATAGTGGGTAAAGCTGCAGCATCCCACATTGGCACATTGGCACGGTTCAAGTCTCAGCCACTCCGCTTCTGATCAAGCTCCTTGCTAATGTGCCTAGGAAAGCACTGGAAGATGACCCAAGTGCTTGAGGATGGAAGATATTTTCTCTCTCTCTCTCTCCCCCTCTCTTTTATATTTATAAAATTTTTATAAATAAATAAATCTTTAAACAAAAAAAAGTAGTTTCCAGAAGCGCACCCTTCATCTATTGCCTTTAAAGAAAGCATGGCTATAATATTCCCCATATCCTCCCTCTTCTAGATAACTAGTCTGAGAAGCCACAGAAAAGACCAGGGAGGGAGACATGGAAGAGATAACCTGAGGAAAGGCAACCTGGACACTGAACTCTAAGACTTAGATGGTTCCCATTTGTAAATTCTATCCCAAACTTATAATCATCTAATTATCCCACAAATTTCACAGCACAAATCCAAACTTTTTTCAGGCCATGGTAACCCATGGTCAATCCTACACACAGGAAGACCCTAACTAGACATAAATTGGATAGAAAAGGGAAATACCTATAATTTTCCTATAATGCAAATTCAAGTGATGTTGACTTGGCTCTGCTTCAAATGTCAGGCAAAGAGTGGGGGTGCACAGTCCAACAAAAATTACAAGCATTTGAACCTAGATGATAGATCTTATTGAACAGCAGTAATTACTTTTTATTCTATCAGGAAGTTGCTTCTAAAGGTGGCTGAGTCCAGTGGGTACCAAGTACCCTGGCTCCTGGCTTCAGATCAGCTCAACTCCACCCATTGTGGTCATCTTGGAAGTGAACCAACAGATGAAGGACCTCTCTCTCTCTCTCTCTCTCTCTCTCTCTCTCTGCCTCTCTGTAACTCTGCCTTTCAAATAAATAAATAAATCTTTAAGAAAAAATAAAAGAATCTTTTTGGGGGCGGGCGCTGTGGTGAAGCCAGTTAAAGCCCCGGCATGCCATGCAGTCCTCCCATATGGATGACGGTTTGAGTCATGGCTGTTCCAATTCCTATCTAGCTCTCTGCTAATGCACCTGGGAAAGCAGCCCAAGTCTTTGGGCCCCTGAACCCACATTGGAGACCCAGAAGAAGCTCTTGGCTCCTGACTTCGGATTGGCTCAGCTCTAGCTGTTGCAGCCATTTAGGGAGTGAACCAGCAGATGGAAGACCTCTCTCTCTCTCTCTCTCTCCCTCTCTCTGTAACTCTTTCAAATAAATAAAATACATGTTTTAAGAAAGAACCTTTTTTTTAGGGGGGGGTCGGTGCCATGGCTCAGTAGGCTAATCCTCCACCTGCAGCCCCAGCATCCCATATGGGCACCAGTTCTAGTCCCGGCTGCCCCTCTTCCAATTCAGCTCTCTGCTATGCCCTGGGAAAGCAGTAGAAGATGGCCCAAGTTCTTTGGCCCTGCACCCACATGGGAGACTGGGAAGAAGCTCCTGGCACCTGGCTTCAGATTGGCGCAGCTCTGGCCGTTGTGGCCATTTGGGGATTGAACCAACAGAAGGAAGACCTCTCTCTCTGTCTCTTCCTCTCACTGTCTGTAACTCTACCTCTCAAATAAATAAATAAAATATTTAAAAAAAAAAAAAAAAAAAAAGAGGCCGGCGCCGCGGCTCAATAGGCTAATCCTCCACCTAGCAGCGCTGGCACACTGGGTTCTAGTCCCGGTCAGAGCGCCGGATTCTGTCCCGGTTGTCCCTCTTCCAGGCCAGCTCTCTGCTGTGGCCAGGGAAGGCAGTGGAGGATGGCCCAAGTCCTTGGGCCCTGCACCCCATGGGAGACCAGGAGAAGCACCTGGCTCCTGTCATCGGATCAGCGCAGTGCGCCGGCCGCAGCGTGCCAGCCGTGGCAGCCATTGGAGGGTGAACCAACAGCAAAAGACCTTTCTCTCTATCTCTCTCTCTCACTGTCCACTCTGCCTGTTAAAAAAAAAAAAAAAAGAACCTTTTTGTATTCTTTTGAGGAATATATCTTTGTTTTTTGTTTTGTTTTTTTTTGTTTGTTTGTTTGTTTTTTTGATAGGCAGAGTGGACAGTGAGAGAGAGAGAGACAGAGAGAAAGGTCTTCCTTTGCCGTTGGTTCACCCTCCAATGGCCGCCGCGGACGGCGCACCACACTGATCCGATGGCAGGAGCCAGGTGCTTCTCCTGGCCTCCCATGGGATGCAGGGCCCAAGGACTTGGGCCATCCTCCACTGCACTCCTGGGCCACAGCAGAGAGCTGGCCTGGAAGAGGGACAACCGGGACAGATTCCGGCGCCCCAACCGGGACTAGAACCCGGTGTGCCGGTGCCGCAAAGCGGAGGATTAGCCTAGTGAGCCGCCGCGCCCGCCATGAGGAATGTATCTTATCATTAGTCCTAACATCTCCTGTGGTTTAGATACCCTTGTCCCTCAAAGGCTCAGGTGCTAAATGCTTGGTTCCCAATGAAACAGTACTAAAAGATGGTTGAACTTTTAAGTTTGGGGCCTAGTAGGAGGGTATTACCCTCAGAAGGGATTATGTCCTGTCTCAGGAGTGGCTTGCATTGACAGGGACTGGATGTGTTACCTACCCTGACAGCAGACTGTTATCAAGTGAGTCTGCCTCCCTTGACTTGCTCTCCGACTTCCTCTTACCCTGTGGCTCCTCTTCCACATGGACTGTTCAGCATACTCACCCACCCTCTCACCATGTGATGCCGTGCACTGGGTTATCATGCAGCATAAGGCCTGGACTTTGAACTCTCCAAAATCACGAGCCCAAATATATCTCTTTTTTATAAAGTACCTGATCCCAGGTATTTTGTTATACTATCAGAAAAATTGAAAAGACAGCATCTGAAGTAAATTTTGAGTAGGTATCCCCTGCCTCTGCAGGATACCACAACAAGTATGTTGGAAAATCCACTTTAGTCTGGCCTGGGATTCCCATAGTTATCCTTCTTACTTTCTAAACTTTCTCTTCTATAATACGGGGGAAAGAAGTTTCAGAAGTCTAATTGGGCTAACATATTCAACATACAACATAGATTTCAAATTACATGAGAAAGGTCAACAATGCTGACAGGGAACTAGGATTTCCTGCGTTAAATCCTGGTTGTATGGTCAGGAGAAGTCACTTAAACTCTCCGATTCTGGGCTTTACTTCATTTGTAAAACGGTGCTCTTCAGAAGTGGTGTGGACAGGGTTAAAGATGGAAAAGCAGGGACCGGCAGTGTGGCGCAGCGGGTTAATGCCCTAGCTTGAAGCACTGGCATCCCATATGGACACCGGTTCTAGTGCCAGCTGCTCCTCTTCTGATCCAGCTCTTTGCTACGGCCTGGGAAAACAGTAGAAGATGGCCCAAGTCCTTGGACCCCTGCACCCACGTTTGAGACTTGGAAGAAGTTCCTGGCTCCTGGCTTTGTATTGGTGCAGCTCTGGCTGCTCCAGCCGTTGCGGCCATCTGGGGAGTGAACCAGAGGATGGAAGACCTTTCTCTCTGTCTTTACCTCTCTCTGTAACTCTGTCTTTTAAATAAATAAAATAAATCTTTTAAAGAAAAAGATGGAAAAGTAGAATCACTGACCAGTCTGAGTAGGTGCCGCCTCTCTACATGGCCTGGAGTTAACCCTATCCTTGATGTGGATTGTGGCAAAAGCAGTTGCAGTCAGCGTGACAAGGACAGCAAGAGATGCCCTCCAGGGAATAACTATCTTTACCTACCTGTACGAAATATTTCCACATTTTCATAAGCAACAGAGCTGCATCAGGTGTCATCAGCTTGGTTGATGAGAATGATGATGATAACAATAATAAAAATGATAGCACTTATTTTAGATAATTGAGATGGAAAATATATTTATGAAAATTAATGCCAATCCAGAGTAAGTGGTTAACGAATATGAGGAGCTAATGCACACCCTGGGAGGCAGCAGACGATGGCTCAAGCATTTGATCCCTGCCATGTATGTAGGAAACCTGAATTGAGTTGCAGGGTCCTGGACACAAAAAAAATGGAAAAATCTCCCATGTTCATGGATTGTAAGACTCAGGATCATCAAAATGTCCATACTACCAAAGCAATCTATATATTCAAGGTAATACCAATAAAAATATCAAGGATATTCTTCTCAGATATAGAAAAAAAGTTGTTAAATTCATATGGAAACACAGAACATGAATAGCCAAAGCAATCTTATACAACAAAAACAAAGCCAGAGGCATAACAATGCCTGATTTCAAGACATACTACAGAGCAGCTATAATCAGAACAGCTTGGTGCTGGTATAAAAACAGATAGATAGACCAGTGGAACAGAATAGAAAGGCCAGAAATTAATCCATGCATCTACAACCAACTTATCTTTGACAAATGAGCTAAAAACAATCCCTGGAGCAAGGACAGTCTCTTCAACAAATGGTGCTGGGTAAATTGAATCTTTACATGCAGAATTATGAAGCAAGACCCCTGCCTTACACCTTACACAAAAATCCACTCAAAATGGATTAAAGACCTGAATCTATGACCTAATACCACCAAATTATTGGAGAACATTAGGGAAACCATGCAAGACATTGGCATAGGCAAAGCGTTCTTGGGAAAGATCCCAAAGGTGCAAGCAATCCAAGCCAAAATTGACAAATGGGATTGCATCAAATTTAGAAGTTTCTGCAAGGCAAAAAAAACACTCAGCAAAGTGAAGAGGCAACCAACAGAATGAGAGAAACTATTTGCGTGATCTGCCCTCAAAGACACCCAACAGGCCATTCCACTGTAGTGGCTTTCAATGTGGAAATCCAGGGCTACAACAGAAGACAGTTTATGAAGAGCCCTGGCAACTTTGCCAGTCAAGAATTGGATCACCAGAAATGGAACTGCCCTGGAGTTGAAGGATGCCTAGGTCAGAGCCACAGATCTTCCTGGCTCTCAGCTGAAAAGCCCTTCACTCAGCCCAGCTTCCAAAGTAACCACTGCTGCTGAGGGGACGGCCAAGTAGGGTCAGTAACATTGCAGGCAGAAATGTAAACCTCCTGTTAGATAGATGCCACCTGCCTTTTCCTGGCCAGCTCTCCTCCCAGGCCAGCTAGGTAATGGAAGTCAACAGGGTGCCTTCCCCAAGGAGGTTCACACCTTCCTTATGATGTACCCCATGTGAAGAGATAGATAGGTCTGGGCCTCATAACAGACAAGGCCTTAAAGCCCACCAGATTACTATCAGGCCCCTTCTGTCAGTTTCTATTTGCTTCTCAATCAGAGAACTTATTCGTGGCTTGGACAGCACCTCTCTTAGGTCCTCTAATAATGACTCTGTCCTTTGTTCTAAACCCTGACTAGCCTACTTGGAGCCTCATTACTTTGTAATCATAGCCTCCACTCTAACACCAATGGCTCTACTCCTGACTATATGTATTGATGGTCCTCTCCCCCACTTAATGTTGTATGATTGTTCAAGATTTTATCCACAGACAAACCCCTCTATCTGCAAAAGATAAGTGGTCCTTTCTTCCAGTCTTGTTTGGGATCACCTTTAAACCACATCCATCAAACAGTCTTCACAAGGGTCCAGAAACCCCCCTCATTTCCTCTCCTCTATGAAATCCTCTCATTACTTGGTTAATGCCACTCTCAGAATCAATGGTTGCTATTTTCACCCTGTCTTTTATACTACCATGTCTGTTTAAGTGTTTACAGGAGGAGATAATGGAATGAACCAAGGCCTTCACCAATCAGGCAGTCAACCAAATGCTGCTACAAGGATATACTAAGTTCCCCACCCAGGAGACAACAGCATGAGACATCATCCCATGACAGCAGAGATTACCCCATCACTCCAAATCAGCAGGAAGTATCTCTAAAGACAGATTATCATTGCTCTACCCTTCCTGGACTTTTGGGCTAATGTAATCCCATACAACTCTTGCATTATAAAAAAACGAAAGGGTAGAATGATAGTGAAATGGTTCAGTCTTGTCTGTGGCACAATCTACACTCTGGATTCCATTTAGGCTCTAGCCCCTGGCACCATAGCTGGAAGCCAGGTGACCCCATGGCCCAACCACCGGTGCCAGCTTCAACCCCATCCTAATGAGATTTGCTGCTCCTAATTCCCTGCCTGCACCCTGGCAGCTTTAAGAATACCAGTTCCTGAACATGTGTCTCTCTTGTTCTCTAGCTTGTTCTCTCTCAATCTCTCTATCTCTCTCTCTCAATCTCTCTCTCTCTGTCTCTTGATCTCTCTTGCTCTCACTCTCTCTCTCTTATGCTCTCCTCTCTTTTCCTTCTTTGCCCCTTCTCTCCAGTCTGTCAGGTTTCCCCCAATTAACCATTTCCCTCAAAAAAAAAAAAAAAAAGAATTTGAAAACTATGCAACTGATAAAGGATTAATAGCTAGAATATATAAAGAGATCAATAAACTCAACAACAACAAAAAAAACAATTAAGAAATGGGTGAATGACTTAAACATGCATTTTTGAAAAGAGGAAATCCAAATGGCCAACAGACACAGGAAAAACTGCTCAGGCTCACTAGCTGTCAGGGAAATGCAAATCAAAACCACAATGAGGTTTCGCCTCACCTCCATTAGAATGCATTTCATACAGAAATCAACAAGCAACAAATGCTGGCAAGGATGTGGGGAAAAAGGTACTCTAATCCACTGTTGGTGGGAATGTAACTGGTACAGCCACTGTAGAAGACAGTATGGAGATACCTCAGAAATCTGAATATGGACCTACCATATGACCCAGCCATCCCACTCCTGGCATGAGAATTAAAATCAGCATATGAAAGACTTATCTGTACCCCCATGTTTACTGCAGCTGAAGTCACAAAAGCTAAGATATGGAATCAACAACTGAAGATATGCCCAACAACTGAAGATGGATAAAGAAAGTATGGGATATATATACCATGTAATACTACACAGTGGTAAAAAAAAAATGAAATCCAGTCATTTGCAACAAAATAGATGAAACTGGAAAACATCATACTTAGTGAAATAAGCCAGTCCCAAAAGAACAAACACCATATGTGCTCCCTGATCTGTGATAACTAATAGAGAACCTAAAAGGTAAACTGTAGAATTAAAATTAACACTTCAAGATGTAATGACTTTGAACAGCCTTTGTCTTCACTATTGAGGAACATTTTTTTTCCTTTCATACAATTTGTTAAAGTCCTTACTTAGTATAGAGTTATTCATATGTGTATCAAGTTAGTTGAAAATAGATCTTAGTAACAAATAAGAATGGGAATAGTTAAGGGAGGAAGAAGAGGGGTAGAAGTATGGGTGGGAGGGTCCATATCATGGGAAGAATTATTATATTCTTGAAGTTGTATATATGACATGTATGAAGTTTATATTAAATAAAAATAAAAGATTTCTAGGAGAAAAATACATGAAATTTGTTCACCTTACATAAATTTTTAAAATATAAATAATAAGTTTTAGAGTAAAGGAAATTATATCAAAAAAGAAAATAAACATAAAAATAAAAATTCTTTCTTCTCATATTGAAATGATTCTAACCTTTACCTCAACAACTTTACAGGGGCTTCCAGCCCAGGAGTTTCAGTAAGTGGATGGAAATTTCTGACATCTATTTTGCATATGAACATCTCCAATTTTAAAAGAAAACCTATTCAGTATTTTTCTCTGAAGGGAGGAGAGAACTTCCACTTTGAATATGGCCTTGTCTAAATAAGATTGGAGCTGGAGCACTCATGAGCCTTGGCAGCTCATGACAAGACCCTCAGGTGATTACTGATGTCCTAAATAAGAGTGTCAATTGTTAAATCAACAACAGGAGTCACTGTGCACCTGCTCCCCTTGTAGGACCTCTGTCCTTAATGTGTTGTACTACACGAATTAACGGTAAAACTACTACTCAAACTGTGCTCTATACTTTGTGTGTCTTTGTGGGTGCAGTCTGTTGAAATCTTTACTTAGTATATACTAAGTTGATCTTCTGTATATAAAGATAATTGAAAATGAATCATGATAAAGAATGAGATGGGAGAGGGAGTGGGAGATGGGATGGTTGTGGGTGGGAGGGATTTTTTTGAACTCTTAGAATGCTCACTTACAATAGCTATTTAGTTATCTAGAAAAATATGCTATTTTTGATGTGCACTTCAACCTCTTTGAAAGGATTCTTAATCTCACAATTTAGTTTCCTCAAATCAGTAAATCCAACAGCTGGAACAACCATTACTTTTCCTTTTGTTTTGGAATCTTTTTTCACATTCTGTAGTCTATATCATAGTCTCATTTTTCTCCCTGAAAGAATCTCATACAAGGGTTTTACAGAAAGTCCAAAGCTGGCAAAAAAAAAAAAAAAAAAAAAAAAAAAAAAAAAAAAACTGACTGTACCTCTTGTCTCCTGGTCATGGTTATTGCTACTCTCATAAAAACCCCATTTTGCCAGAGTACCAAATCTCTTTGTTCTTTTAATAACATGAATCCCAAACATTTTATCTTGGACTGGGAAATTTGAGCTTTTTTCTGAGAGACCTTCTTGCTTTGTCAAAAAATATAAAGCAGTTATAATATTTTCGTTTCAAGTCTCTCGTTTTTTTAATGTATTTTTAAAAGTTTTTTTAATTTATTTATTTGAGAGGTAGAGCTACAGGCAGTGAGAGGAAGAGACAGAGAGAGAGGTCTTCTATCTGATGGTTCACTCTCCAATTGGCCGCAACAGCGCCATCTGAAACCAAAATCCAGGAGCTTCCTCCAGGTCTCCATTGGCGGTGCAGGGGCCCAAGCACTTGGACCACCTTCTACTGCGTTCCCAAAAGGAAGCAGAGGGATGGGTTGGAAGAGGAGAAGCCAGGACTAGAACTGGCGCCCATATGGGATGCATGGCAATGTGCCATGGCGCCAGCCCCAAGTCTTTTTCCTTTTAATAGTGATCATCTACATATGGAAGCAAGATCCATTCCTATAGTTTAATTCTCTTCAGTCTTTAGCTAAAGCTTGCCCAGAATCACTGTTGCATTTTAGAAGTTGTGGTAGCACAGTCTAAAAATATTGCTGTTCCTTTTGGAACTCTGGGTCCGTCCATGCAAATGCCAATAGTTCTTGAAACTGGACTCAAATGTATATAATGAGAAGCATCCTCTGAATCTAATTCAATGAACCAACAAAAGTCTCCAGAAAATGTAGCAAGCAATGCAGAAGGATTAGGTACCACTGAGTGAATGCTTTTAACTATCAGAATAATGGCTTTCAGATCCTGTACAAACCAGCACTCCACTGCTCCTGGTTTTTGCACAGGGAAAATGGGAATATTATACAAAAACTAAAAACAAAAACAAAAACTAAAAGGAATAAATACACCCATTCTTCAGAAACATATCTATTAATGGCTTGATTCTTCTGAAGCCTATCTCATTAGAGGGTACTAATTAATTTTCAGTCTACCTTTCCTTTTACAATTCTATGGAGTTAGGGTCATTGTTTTGGGGTTTTCTGGTTGCCCAAACATCCAGTTTTATTGGTGGGAGAATATCTTTAGCTATCTCTGTTTTCAGTAGGTCTTGAATCTAGTAGTATGGTCTGAAAGCCATAGTTCTCTTCAGAGGGAACTTCATTCAGTCAACAAATCACATCCCAGAAGGGGCTTTGAGCACTCAGAAATGTATAGGAAATTATATTGTAGGTTTCTCCATTTTTATGACCCAGAAGTTGGAGAAAAGGCTTTTGTATACTTTCTTCCTTCAACTTTGGTCATTATCAGGCCTTTACATGACAGTAGTAGAGCTGTCAAGCATTTAGAACAGAGTAAATGCCTCCAGTAACAATTAGAAAACCAGGCAGATAATTAGACATGAACAACTGTGGAGGAACCACACGACTCTCTTCCAGGGGTGGAACCAAGGACCCTGCTCTCCATCCAGGGCCCACCCAAGACAACACACTTTGCATTTTAATCTGTGGTTGAAGTATTCAGATAAAATTGATGTTCTGCCAAACCAGAAAAGTCTATTTTGCAGCTACATGCACAAGAGAGCCAAAGGTATACTACTCCCAGATGTAAATAACAAATGCCAATCATGAATATCACAGTTACATTACCAGTCAATGCCCCTCATACTTTTGAGATAAAAGGCACAAATCAGGAGGAAAGGCTGCCACATTCTCCCTTGACTGGCCTGTCCTCTCTTAACTTTGCTTTACTATCTCTACTTTGGTCACTTGGAACTAACTCATTACTCTGCTGGTGAAAAATAACCTAGGCAAGCTGGCCACCACCAGCGAAATCTTCATTGGCTTCTGTCTCACATGTAAAGATACTCAGGGTTCTGTTCAAATTTGGTCACTATCAGTCAATTGTGACATTTGGTAGCTATGCTTCTGCCCCCTCCCCCTTTTGATTTTCCTTTTGGCATTGAATATCCATTTTTCTAGTGTCCTTCCAGTCTGAAGTAAGAACTTGATTGTGGCACAAAGCAGGTTGCCGTTTGTTAGACAGCTTTCTTAACCCCGTCATCTTTTCTAATCCAGAGGTGGTAGGATTTTTCCCAAGAGCTTTGTCTAAGAATGCTGCCTGGTGTTGCATCTCATCACTTCTGTTTTTCTTCAGCATGGTCTCTGTGTTAAAAAGGATTAAGTACAATCTCAACTAGCAAGGACAAGGGCATTGTGAGTCCCCTTTCTAAATTTTGGAATTTTCTCTGAATACCTGGGGCACTCTGGCTGATGAACATCATATTCACAGTTCTTGGGAACTCTGGGATCTCAAGGTTCAAAAACCTTTCTAGAAATGCCAAAGGTATTTCTTTCTCACCCTACTGGGAGATTTATACTTCATTTAACTTTGAGGTTTTGAGGCTTCCTTCTGGAAACCAACAGTTACAAATTCTTGAAAAGGTAGGAGCCTTGTTTAATCGACAAAACTGTTTGGATGCCAATCAGGATGCACATTCAGGACAGCTTTGTCATCTGAGTCCTGTTATCAGAGTGGGCTACATGTGGTGTTCTGCTTCTGTTTTGCCCAGATCGTTAGATCCCCGCAGAGACCCCCAGAGAGTCGATCACACCAAACTGCAAAAGCAAGGTTTATTAGGGAGTACAAGCTGCAACAGGGACCCCATTCAACCAACCGGCATAGCAGAGGAAGGAGGGAGGCCTGGGCTTTGTTTGGGAGAGTTTTTAAAGGAAAAAAGGGCTACATCAGCAGGAAAAAAGAGTTACATACAGCATGGCAGTTTTGGGTACAGGGAGTTACAGCGGGGGCTTACAGCACGGGAGCTTTGGGTACAGGGAGTTACTTTGTTTAACAATCTCTACTGTGCTGTCCTTGGTCTATGGAGCTAGTTGTCCCTGGTAAGCTTTGATATCTGCAGAATGCCTGAATGCCTGCTTTTACAAGGACTCGGGTCTGCTATGGGAAATGGATGCTACTTTTTTTATTGTTTAAAAATGGAGTCACTTTGGCTCTTCACCTCCAGACAGACCTCTCTTAATGCTAGATATCATTCCTCAGGAGTTAATAAGATATTCTTGAGGAATTGCACATCTACTCAATCAGGATTATGAGTAGTGAAAACGAAAGTAAACAAATTTTCCATTTTACATGGGTCAGCCTTCTGGGTGGGAATATTGTTTTTGCAATTATATAAATCTGAAATGGAAAAAATAAATATATGTAAAGGCAGATTGCCCATCTCCATCACTTCCTGCGGGATATATCTTAAATGATTTTGCCCTGTCAAGGGCTGGCATTGCTGCAAGGGGAACTGAGTATTCTGCCAGGTGAGAGACAGGGAGGCCATTTCTTGTGGATCATCAGATTTCCCAGGGAGGCAATGCTTTCATCCACTGGGCTTAGTGTATTGTTACCATACAGGATGAATATTCCAGGAAAAGGAGAAGAGCGAGCAGGAAGAGCTGTGGGCAACAGAGAGGAATCCCAACGTCTCTTCCTCCAGCTCTGATTCAGTAGGACAAGTTTTTTCCCTAATGTGCTAACTCCATAGGCCACTTCACATCATGGGTGAAATGCTCCAACATCTCTGCAAGGCTTAACCAGAAGCACCCTGAAACTGTCAGAGGGAGCAGTGACTCCTTCATCTCCACAGTGTGAGGACCCTCACTAAACCTCTTCTTTCTTTTTAAACTTTTATTTAATAAATATAAATTTCCAAAGTACAACTTTTGGATTATAGCGGCTTTTTCCTCCCATAACCACCCTTTACATGCAACCATCCCATCTCCTGCTCCCTCTCCCATCCCATTCACATCAACATTCATTTTCAATTATCCTTATACACAGAAGAAGATCAATTCAGTATATACTAAGTAAAGATTTCAACAGTTTGCACCCACACAGAAACACAAGTATAAAGTACTGTTTGAGTACTAGCTACAGCATTAATTCACATTCAACAACACATCAAGGAGAGAGATCCTACATAGGGAGTAAGTGCACAGTGACTCCTGTTGTAGATTTAACAATTGACACTCTTATTTATGACGTCAGTAATCACCCGAGGCTCTTGTCATGAGTTGTCAAGGCTATGGAAGCTTCTTGAGTTCGCCAACTCCGATCTTATTCAGACAAGGCCATATTCAAAGTGGAAGTTCTCTCCTCCCTTCAGAGAAAGGTACCTCCTTCTTTGATGACCCGTTCTTTCCAATGGGATCTCACTAACAGAGATCTTTCATTTCAGTACATTAAAACATCCCCATATCACTCTTCTAGTCCATGTTGAATTATAGCCCCAATGATAGAATAAACCAAGTTTAAAATTAACACACCAAGAATTAAAAGGCAAGAAATAAAATGAGGTGCAGATAATATGATTACATTCTTAGACAACCAGTAACACCTAAAATATTATAACTGAAGAAAAATGACAATAAAATTTTAATAGAAGAAAAATTCAGTAAGTTTGTGAGCAGAAAATCCTCATGGAAACAGGGCAGAGCTGGCCCAACTAAAGAGGACATGCTAACAGGGTGATATTGTCAGATGACCTGCCACAAATACTCCATATGTAAAGTCACAGTTTTTCAAGAATTTGCAAATACTTTTCATGATCCCAGGAAGCTTGTTCAGGGGAAAATGTGTCTAAAAGCTGCCTTGCTTCTCAGTGAAAGCAAAAGCAAGACTCAGTTAGCTAGGAGTTCAGTGCTTTCTCTCTCTATGATTCTTTGAATTTTTGCATATTTTCATTGAAAACAACCTGAACATTGTGTGCATCATTTTAAATGGCTAATGTCTCTACAATATTATTTCTTATCTGGATAAAAGTTAAATTCAGAAAACTGAAAGTTTCTGGATGCTTGCAAGAACTCATACAAAAATGTAGTATTACATCTATGCCATTCACTAGAGCAACAAAATAATAAAGAATCTTTGAGTAAGAATGTTAAAGACATGGAAGATCTTTACCAAAGAAAATTATTCAACTTCATTGAAACACATAAAGAAACCCATAATTAATAGTCAGAAAAACCATATTCATATTTCAGGAACAAAAAGAGGATAATATCCCCAATATTATTTTTTTTTGACAGGCAGAGTGGACAACGAGAGAGAGAGACAGAGAGAAAGGTCTTCCTTTTGCTGTTGGTTCACCCTCCAATGGCCGCCACGGCTGGCGCGCTGCGGCCGGTGCACCGCGCTAATATGAAGGCAGGAGCCAGGTGCTTCTCCTGGTCTCCCATTGGCTGCAGGGCCCAGGCACTTGGGCCATCCTCCACTGCCTTCCCTGGCCACAGCAGAGAGCTGGCCTGGAAGAAGGGCAACCAGGAAAGAATCTGGTGCCCCGACCGGGACTAGAACCTGGTGTGCCAGCGCCACTAGGTGGAGGATTAGCCTATTGAGCCGCGGCGCTGGCCCCCAATATTAATTTTAAACTTAATGCAATTATGTCCAAAAACCTAACAAGGTTTCCATTGAACTTTAACATTCACTGTAAAGTAAATATGAATCTCTCTAAAGAGACAAAACAACTACCACCTACATAACCACATTGCTTAAAAAAAGAAAAATAAGAAGGAGGTAATTGCACAACAAGGTAATAAAGTCTTTTTTTTTTTTTTTGGTAATAAAGTCTTTTAAAAATCAACTCTAGTGGGGTCAGTGTTGTGGTATAGTAATAAAGCAGAGGACTGCAAAGCCAGCATCCGATATGGTCATTGGTTTGTGTCCTGGCTGCTCAAGTTCCAGTCCAGCTCCCTACTAATAGCCTAAGAAAAGCAGTGGAATATGGTCCAAGTACTTGGGCCCTACACCACATGTGGAGACCAGGATGAAGCACCCAGCTCCTGGCTTCCACCATCTGGGGAGTGAACCAGAGGATAGAAGACCTCTCTCACTGTCTCTCCCACTTTCTCTGTAACTCTTTCTCTTTTTTTTTAAGATTTATTTTATTTACTTGAAAGAGTTACAGAGAGAGTTAGAGACAGAGAGAAAAGTCTTCCATCCACTGGTTCACTCCCCAGATGGCTGCAATGTTTGGAGCTGTGCCGATCTGAAGCCAGGAGCCAGGGATTTCCTTCGGGTCTCCCACGTGGGAGCAGGGGCTCAAGGACTTGGGCCATCATCTACTGCTTTCCCAGGCCATAACAGAGAGCTGGATTGGAAGAGGAGCAGCCAGGACTAGAACCAGCACGCATATGGGATGCCATCACCCCAGGACAGGGCTTTAATCCACTGTGCAACAGCGCCAGCCAACCGTAACTCTCACTTTCAAATAAATAAATATTTTTTTAAAATTCATGCTGTTTAAATAACCCAATTATGAGAGAGAGAGAGAAAACACATCCAACAAAAATAATGCTAGCTCAAGATTACTTATTGATTCATTAACAAAACTCTAGATACACATGAGAATAAAGGTAATTAATTAAATAACATATCTAATTGCTATATAATTATATGCAAATAGATAAATTGTGATATGATATATTTTCCATAATTTGACTCAATTGGAAATTCAAATTCCATGTGTTAATCACTACAGTGTTTATATAACAAAAGGATATAAAGGGCATTGATTGTTTGGGGCCTCTACAACATAAGTTTTAATTTAACTTTGACCTTTGTTAAAATGCACTAATTAAGAAAAATTCATACTGGATCTCAAAAAAATTATAGTTTTAGGGGCTGGCACTGTGGCGCAGTGAGTTAACACCCTGGCCTGAAGCACTGGCATAACAGCACTTCCCGATCCAACTCTCTGCTGTGGTCTGGGAAGGCAGTGGAGGATGGCCCAAGTCCTTGGCCCCTGTACCCACTTGGGAGACCCAGAAGAAGCTCCTGACTCCTGGCTTTGGATCAGCATAGCTCTGGCTGTTGCAGCCATCTGGGGAGTGAACCAGCACATGGAAGACCTCTCTGTCTCTACCACTCTGTAGCTCCATCTTTGAAACAAATAAAATAAAATTTTTTTAAAAAATTATAGTTTTAACATGGGATTCCCATTAAACAGGCAAATAGGCAATAAAACAAGGAAATAAGAGAGCCTAAAAATGAAAGCTTAGGATGTACTTTTCTCTGAAGGGAGGAGAGAACTTCCACTTTGCTTATGGCCTTGTCTAAATACCGACAGAGTTTGGGGTCACAAAAGGCTTCCGCAGTCTTGGCAGCTCATGTCAAAAGCCTTGGGTGATCACTGATGTCATAAACAAGAGTGTTAATTGTTAATCCAACAACAGAAGTCACTCTGCACTTACTCCCCATGTAAGACCTCTGTCCTTTGTGAGTTGTACTATGAGAATTAACTGTAAAACTTGTCTTCAAACAGTACTTTTTATGTTGTGTGTGTCGAGGGCAAACTGTTGAAACCTTTACTTAGTATAGAGTTGGTCTTTTTATTTAAAGTTAATTAAAAATGGGGTGGAACCAAGATGGTGGACTAGTGAGAGTGTGCACTGATAGTCCGGGAAAAGATAGTTTAATAAAAGTGGAGTTACTGCAGTCTCAGGAAAAGGCTCGGGAAAAAAATTGCAGAGGAAACTCTTCTGGATCTAGTGCATGTGACACGGAGGACCTACGGGAAGAGCAAGGGCACCCACGGCTCAGAAGCCCAGCTGCAGAGTCTGCACGCCAGCGCTGGAAGGGAAGGTGAGACAAAAACCTTGGTAACCCAAGACATCAGCGGGGAAATAGCAGAAAGAGCCTCAAGGAAACGAGGCTTGAAGCCCCGCTGGGGAAAGTTCACCAGGCTGACTGGAGGAGAGAAAAAAATGAATAAATAAGGGGAACCGGCATGGACACTAGCCTCTCTCTCCACTCACCTTACAAAGCCGAGAAAGACAAAGAGCAGGCGCCATTTTGGACATACGTAAAGCAGTGCCTGCCATCAGCCAAGCAGAAAAACCTGACTCTGGTTGGGAGAAATAACAGGAGGTTAGGACCTAGTGAAGGTGTGGAGATAATGAACTGAGACTCTGAAAATCTGAGGTGGGCAAGAGAACTCATGGAGTACACAAACTTGGTAACCTTGGCAACCCAGTGGGAAACTGCAAAGAAATTTGAGACCACACTGAGGGCTGCATAGACCCTTTGTGTGATCCTTGGGGTAGAGTAGACGAATACCCACAGGGGCCAGATTTTATACATTGACTACCCTCATTCCACTCAGCTGTGCGGAATTACTTCCCAACTGAGTCAAAAGAAAAAAAAAGAGAGAAAGAGAGAGCGAGTGAGCTATCGAGAGAAAGACAACAACCTGGGTGAGTCATCCTTGGCACACCCTTAACACTGAGACAAACAGAGCTCTCTGGCCACAACCATCATAGCATCTAAGGATCCTTCAAAAGCAGATGGTCCACTTCATCTAGAGTCATAGTATAGCGAGAAAAACCACTACAAATTAGGCCTCTTTGCAGATGATATGATTCTTTATTTAGGGGATCCAAAAAACTCTACTAAGAGACTATTAGAACTCATAGAAGATTTTGGCAAAATAGCATGATATAAAATCAATGCACAAAAATCAACAGCCTTTGTATACACAGGCAATGCTACGGCTGAGAAAGAACTGCTAAGATCAATCCTATTAACAATAGCTACAAAAACAATCAAATACCTTGGAATAAACTTAACCAAGGACGTTAAAGATCTCTACGATGAAAATTACAAAATCTTAAGAAAGAAATAGAAGAGGATACCAAAAAATGGAAAAATCTTCCATGCTCATGGATTGGAAGAATCAACATCATCAAAATGTCCATTCTCCCAAAAGCAATTTATAGATTCAATGCAATACCAATCAAGATACCAAAGACATTCTTCACAGATCTAGAAAAAATGATGCTAAAATTCATAAAGACATGCAGGAAACCTCGAATAGCTAAAGCAATCTTGTACAACAAAAACAAAGCCGGAGGCATCACAATATCAGATTTTAGGACATACTACAGGGCAATTATAGTCAAAACAGCATGGTACTGGTACAGAAACAGATGGATAGACCAATGGAACAGAACAGAAACACCAGAAATCAACCCAAACATCTACAGCCAACTCATATTTGATCAAAGATCTAAAACCAATTCCTGGAGCAAGGACAGCCTTTTCAAAATTTGGTGCTGGGAAAATTGGATTTGAACGTGCAGAATCATGAAGCAAGACCCCTACTTTACATCTTACATAAAAATCCACTCAACATGGATTAAAGACCTAAATCTAAGACCCGACACCATCAAATTATTAGAGAACATTGGCGAAGCCCTGCAAGATATTGGCACCAACAAAGACTTCTTGGAAAAGAAAGGCACAGGCAGTCAAAGCCAAAATTAACATTTGGGATTGCATCAAATTGAGAAGTTTCTGTACTGCAAATGAAACTGTCAGGAAAGTGAAGAGGCAACCAACAGAATGGGAAAAAATATTTGCAAACTATGCAAAAGATAAAGGGTTAATAACCAGAATCTACAAAGAGATCAAGAAACTCCACAACATCAAAACTAACAACCCACTTAAGAGATGGGCCAAGGACCTCAATAGACATTTTTCAAAAGAGGAAATCCAAATGGCCAACAGGCACATGAAAAAATGTTCAAGATCACTAGCAATCAGGGAAATGCAAATCAAAACCACAATGAGGTTTCACCTCACCCCAGTGAGAATGGCTCACATTCAGAAATCTACCAACAACAGATGCTGGCGAGGATGTGGGAAAAAAGGGACACTAAACCCACTGTTGGTGAGAATGCAAACTGGTTAAGCAACTATGGAAGTCAGTCTGGAGATTCCTCAGAAACCAGAATATAACCCTACCATACAACCCAGCCATCCCACTCTTTCGAATTTACCCAAAGGAAATTAAATTGGTAAACAAAAAAGCAGTCTGCCCTTAATGTTTATTGCAGCTCGATTCACAATAGCCAAGACCTGAAACCAACCTAAATGCCCATCAATGGTAGACTGGATAAAGAAATTATGGGATATGTACTCTATAGAATACTATACAGCAGTCAAAAACAATGAAATCCAGTCATTTACAACAAAATGGAGGAATCTGGAACACATCATGCTGAATGAAATAAACCAGTCCCAAAGGAACAAATATCATATGTTCTCCCTAACTGATGACAACTAACTGAGCACCAAAAAGGAAACCTGTTAAAGTGAAATGAACACTATGAGAAACGGTGACTTGATCAGCCCTCACCCTGACTGTTGATGAGCAGCTTAATACTTTATCCCTTTTATTATTTTTTTGGTTGCTCTACTTAATACTATTGGATGAATTCTGTAATTAATACACAGTTATTCTTAAGTGTTGAAACTTAACTGAAAAGTGATCCCTGTTAAATATAAGAGTGAGACTAAGAGAGGGAGGAGATGTACAATTTGGGACATGCTCAATCGGAACTGCCCCCATATGGTAGAGTTAGAAACATACCAGGGGATTCCAATTCAATCCCATCAAGGTGGCATGTACCAATGCCATCTCACTAGTCCCAGTGATCAATTTCTGTTCACAATCGATCATAAAGATAGGACTAAGAACCAAAGGAATCATATAAACAAGACTAGTGTCTGCAAATACTAGCTGATAGAATAAAAAAGGGAAAGAACGATCCAACATGGGAAGTGAGATACACAGCAGACCCATAGAATGGCAGATGTCCTAAATAGCACTCTGGCCTCAGAATCAGCCCTTAAGGCATGCAGATCTGGCTGAAAAGCCCATGAGAGTATTTCAGGCATGGAAAGCCAAGACACTCTGTGGAAAAAAAAAAAAAAAAACACCTAAATGAAAGATCTCTGCGAGTGAGTTCCCAGTGGAAAAAAACAGGTCATCAAAGAAGGAGGTACCTTTCTCTGAAGGGAGGAGAGAACTTCCGCTTTAACTATGACCTTGTCTAAATATGATCAGAGTCGGTGAACTCAGAGGGCTTCCATAGCCTTGGCAACTCATGACAAAACCTAGGGTGATTACTGACGCCATAAACAAGAGTGTTAAATTGTTAAGTCAACAACAGGAGTCACTGTGCACTTACTCCTCATGTGGGATCTCTGTCCTTAATGTGCTGTACATTGAGATTTAATGCTATAACTAGTACTCAAACAGTATTTTTCACTTTGTGTTTCTGTGTGGGTACAAATGTTGAAATCTTTACTTAATATATACTAAATTGATCTGTATATGAAGAGAATTGAAAATGAATCTTGATATGAATGGAAGGGGAGAGGGAGCGGGAGAGGGGAGGTTTGCAGGTGGGAGGAAAGTTATGGGGATAGAAAAAGCCATTGTAATCCATAAAGTGTACTTTGGAAATTTATATTCATTAAATAAAAGTTTAAAAAAATAAAGTAAATTAAAATGAATCTTATGAATGAGATGGAAAAGCAAGTAGGAAGTGGGGCTGGAGTTGCAGCTATGAAATTTGCATTCTTAAAGAAAAGCTTTAAAAATGAAATAAAATTTTAAAAAAGAAAACTTAGAATGCACATTCATTAAGAATTTAACAAATGTTCGTGTTAGAAAACATTTTTGCCAATTGAGATGAGACTGGGAAACAAAGCTGAAAGCCTGTTTTCAGTATTAGAGGTTGACAAGAATGACAGGGTGTGGCCGTGGGGAGGAATGAAGTGCTTTACTTCCTTCACTGATGCGTACAGCATTACTGAGACTTACCACACACAGGCAATGTTTCTACAATCAGAGACAAAAATCCAGATTTTCCTTTTTTATTTTCTTTGAAAGGCAGAATAAGAGAGAGAGACAGACAGACAGAGAGAGAGGTCTTCCATCCGCTGGTTCACTCCCCAGATGGCCACAATGGCCAGAGCTGTGCAGATCCAAAGCCAGGAACCAGGAGATTTCACCAGGTCTCCCATGCGGGTGCAGAGGCCCAAGTACTTGGGCCATCTTCTACTGGGTTCCCAGGTCCTAGCAGAGAGCTAGATCAGAAGTGGAGCAGCCAGGACTGCAACCGGTGCCCATATGGGATGCTGGCTCTTCAGGTGGCGGCTTTACCTACTATGCCACAGCGCCGGCCCCAATCCCAAATTTTGTGGAACTTACATTCTAATGGATACAGACAAATAATCAAGGCAATACATACTATGTTGGTTGATGGCAACAGCTAAGGAGGAAAATATACAAAATAGTATATAACTTAAAATATACAAAATAAGTATAAGTCCTGAACATTGAGGATGGCTGCTTATTACTGAGTCAGCAGAGCAGACTTTCCAGCTGAGGGATATAGACAGAGAATCCTGGAGAAATTAAAGGACTGAATGATGGGGGTAGCTGTGAACAGGGTTTTTAAAACAGAGGGAACTAGAGTGAAGACCCTCTAAAAGCAGAAGTGTGTCTGGGGTGGCTACATCACCAAGGAAGACAGTGTAGCTGTGGCAACATGAGTGACCAAGAGGGTGGTCAGAAACAGAGTTGGAGTGGGAGTTGCCAGAGTAGGGTAGCAGATGGCACACAGCCTTGAGGGACCTTGTAAGCATTGTTTTCAGGATCTGTCAGCCCACAAAGCACAAATGGCCACAGACTTGTCAAGACACACTGCCTCAGAAATAACTTTAACAAGTGTCCTGCCAAGAACACTCCAGCTGCCAGAATGATGCATTGTAAATGAGTAGCTTTGCCCATTCTGTTCTTGCTTGTCATGCTCAGTAGTTACGGATGGAACTTCCCATAGCCCCCTGCTCCCCTTATCAGGAGCAATAGTTACTGATGAGGCTTTTCTACATGTACAACTTCCCCCTTTTCCCAGCCAGTAGCTTAATTTCCTTACCCACGGGCTAGGAAAGCTGAAGCCTCATTTCAGAACCCCTTGCCCACTGTCCTGTCAGACTGAAATCCAATTCTACTTTACTATGCTATTCTTTAAAAATAAATATCAATGTTGCCTTAACCGATTATCTTTTTTTAATCTCTCTGACTCCCTTTTAAAGCAGTTTCTCTCTCCTCTTACGATGTTTTCTTTAAAAAAATATTTATTTTGAGGGGCAGAGTTACTGATATAGAGAGGAAGAGAAAGAGAGGTCGTTCAACTGCTGGGTCAGTCCCCAAATGGCCACAACAGCCAGAACTGGGCCATGCTGAAGCCAGGAGCCAGGAATTTCTTCCAGGTCTTCCATGTGAATGCAGGGGCTCAAGAACTTGAGCCATCTTCTGATGCTTTCCTAGACCTCAGCATGGAGCTGGATCAGAAGTGGA